>NC_067231.1:30395177-30710200 GCF_019924925.1 Ctenopharyngodon idella | reverse complement strand
AAAACATTCAGCATGCTTCAAATGATTATTCATATATGTATGCACTGGTATGCCCAACTCAGAAACTCTGGCATCAAATTTCTCTTGAGATTCCCAGTATTAAATATGACTTGAGAGGGCATGTCCAATTTAATGTCCATTTTCAAACTAGGAATTTCCAACTAGGAATTTCTGACTAGGAATTTCTGACTAGGACACTCCAACTAGGAATCTCAGACTAGGAATTTTCAACTAGAAAACTCAGACTTGGAATTTCCAACTAGGAATTTCCAACTAGAAATTTCTGACCAGAACACTCCAACTAGGAAACTTAGACCATGAAACTTAGACTGGTAAAGAATACCAGTCACAGAAGCAATCATTCTCCCCACCGCCATGTTTAAAGTTTATGGTATGCCCCACTCAGAAACTCTGGCATCAAAATTATCTCTGAGTTTCCCAGTAGTAAATATGATTTGAGAGGGCATTCATGTCCAATTTCAGACTAGGAATTTCCGACTAGGAATTTCCAACTAGGAAACTCAGACTAGGAATTTCCAACTAGGAAACTCGGATTTGGAAACTCATATTTACAATAATTCTGATAGCATATGTAAGCAGCATCACTGTGTATAAAACATTCAACATGCTTCAAATGATTATTCATATATGTAAATATGCACTGCTTTAATGACAAGGTGATGTAGCTGCTGTGGTACAACTAATGAAGAATTCCATTCACAGCAGCAATCATTCTCCTCACCGCCATGTTTAAGGTTTATGGTATGCCCAACTCAGAAACTCTGGCATCAAATTTATCTCTTGAGATTCCCAGTATTAAATATGACTTGAGAGGGCATGTCCAATTTAATGTCCATTTTCCAACTAGGAATTTCTGACTATTAATTTCCGACTAGGAATTTCTGACTAGGACACTCCAACTAGGAATCTCAGACTAGGAATTTCCAACTAGGAATTTCCGACTAGAAATTTCCAACTAGGAATTTCCAACTAGAAATTTATGACCAGAACACTCCAACTAGGAAACTTAGACCATGAAACTCAGACTGGTACAGAATACCAGTCACAGAAGCAATCATTCTCCCCACCGCCATGTTTAAAGTTTATGGCATGCCCAACTCAGCCAACTATCTCTGATTTTTCCAGTAGTAAATACTGGGAGAGGGCGTTCATGTCCAATTTATGACTAGGAAACTTGTATTCACAATAATTCTGATAGCATGTGATGACAACATTAATTATTTAAATTGTGACAGTTTAATGAATTCATAATAATTATAAGCATGAAAACCAATCAAATCCACAGGCAGAAACGCTTTTGTTTGTTAACTGAGTGGACGGGCAGGTTGTTCTTGTGTACAGCTGCTCGACTCGACTCGACACACACATACACCCTTTCCAGAGATTGTGTAGAACATGCAATTATTGCATTAAAAAGCTTTGCTTCTGTCTAATGGCTTCGGCTACTGCTTCAATATCCTAAACATTATTTGTGCGTTTGTTAAATGATGTTACTAATTCCTCTAATTAACAGTAATGACTCCATCGCTCTCATTATTATGACTTGAGCTTCATATGAAATGGCGTTGATTTTAGAGATAATTACCCTCATCTGCACTGACGGCACCAAATTGCGCCGTTTCCTGTCATCTTTGAGTTTGCTAAATTGGAAAATTGACTTCCTTGTCCG
Source organism: Ctenopharyngodon idella (assembly GCF_019924925.1). NCBI lineage: Eukaryota > Metazoa > Chordata > Actinopteri > Cypriniformes > Xenocyprididae > Ctenopharyngodon > Ctenopharyngodon idella. Next base: position 30,708,510 of record NC_067231.1, on the reverse strand, counting down.
GCTGCTGCAGTGCCGAGGCAAATCTTGTAATGAATGTCTCGATCCTGCTCCAGTACCGGCTCACAGTGAAGTGGGTTCGACATCAGAAATCAAGTCACATCAGCGCCAACATCACGCTCTAAACATGGCGTCTCCAGGGGAAAGTTCAGAGAAAGGCAGTGTACAAAATATGTAAGATAATAATTAATTAAGTAAACAAATACATTTAAAATAATAAATTGAGTAGAATAAATGTAATAAGCGCTCATGTTTAGTTTAGCTGAACTAATGTGCCACTTCGTTTGAGTGTCGAGTTCCTCCATTCCTGCAGGCGAAACTGAAACCAGGCCACAAATATCAGTTACAGACAATCAGACTTTTAATTCCTCGATAATTTGACAAACACCTCCTCACACAGATCAGATATTACTGTGCCATATTTAACTGATGTAAGTGTTTGTTGCCCTTTCATGAGTCTGTCCTCACACTCACTCCTGAATCCTCTCATGTGCCGCACCTTTAAAATACAGGAAACCATAATCTGTGTCAGTTTATTATATCCTGGTGTGAAGCACTTCAGGTCAAGATCTCACAGAAGCTTTCAGGACATCAGGAACAAACGTTTCACTTGCTTTGTATGATCAGAAAGAGTCTGCTATGATCTCATGCTTCTAAAGTAACATGTGAACCCTCGGAGCGTTTCTCACGACACACGAGCACGTCATCGACACGCACGACCCACATACACGCCTCGACCTCGAGACCAGAAGCCACTGAGATATTGTTAATTTTAGACTCAGATTGAACACTCGGCAATGGTACGCTTTATTGCTTCATTTGAAGACGATTCCAGGGCAAAAACAGTGGATGTGAAAGTGAGAAAAGCATTCCTGAATTATTACCCAGAATGCACCTCCAGTCGAAACACAAACGGGCTGCTAGTTGGTCGTTGTGTTTTGAGACGGATTTCACCTATAAGATTAAATGTAATGATCTTTTTATGCAATAAAGATGTTCTCATCTCAAAGCACATCCAACATCAGTCATCATGTGACCCACATTGACTGGATTCATCTGTGGGGTCAAAGTTGAAGGTGATGAAATGATTGACAGTATGATTTGGTCACGTGACGCGAGCTTTTAGCAGCATCCGGATCAATAACTACTCCACAATCAGACCTGAATGAAAACTGATGGGTTATTATTGTCATTTATGAACTCGACGGAGCGTCAGATGTTGCTGGTGATTCTGTGAAAGAGCCGTGTGAAGCTTGTGATTGGTCGAGCGCTTCTGTGTCGTTTTGTCTTATTGATCCAAATACTAATTTGTTTGACTAATGTGTTTCAGCCTGTTAACTCAGTGGTTGATTCTCGTCCCTGCAGCTGCACATTCTGATGTTTAGATGCCGGAACTGTGTTTAGACCTGCTGATGTTCATTTATTGATCATTATACCATTTAATATTCCCATAGGCACATTTTGATGACATCATGGGAAACGGGTCAGTGAGTGATGAACCTGCTACTGTTTCTTTTCTGTTCAAGTGATTTATAGTCATTCCCTGCGATCCTAAAAAGACAATACATGCTCCGAATCCTGGACTAATTTACACACCAACTGATGATTGTCAAAGCAATACATAAAAACAGTGACAAAATGATGATTGTCTAGAGCTGAATGACAAAAATGAGATGAACACACGCCTGTATGAGCAAGTAAATCACATGAGACTCTTTTAACAACAGCTACAAAATGACCCACAACTGTGGGTGCAGTGATCATGCAGTGATCATCATAGTGATCGTTGCAGTGATCATGTAGTGATTATGCAGTGATTGTGCAGTGATCATCACAGTGATTGTCACAGTGATCGTTGCAGTTACCATCACAGTGATTGTGCAGTGATGATGCAGTGAGTTTCACAGTGATTATGTAGTGATCGTCACAGTGATTGTCAGTGATTGTTGCAGTTATTGTCACAGTGGTTGTCCCAGTGATCGTTGCAGTTATCGTCATAGTGATGATGCAGTGAGTTTCACAGTGATCATGTAGTGATAGTGCAGTGCTCATCACAGTGATTGTGCAGTGATCATAGTTATCGTCACAGTGATCATCGCAGTGATCGTTGCAGTTATTGTCACAGTGATCATCACAGTGATTGTCAGTGATCGTTGCAGTTATCATCACAGCGATTGTGCAGTGATCATAGTTATCGTCACAGCGATTGTGCAGTGATGATGCAGTGAGTTTCACAGTGATCATGTAGTGACTGTGCAGTGATCATCACAGTGATTGTCGCAGTTATTGTTGCAGTTATTGTCCTGGTGATTGTCGCAGTGGTTGTCCCAGTGATCGTTGCAGTTATCGTCACAGTGATCATAGTGATTGTTGCAGTGATCATCACAGTGATTGTTCCAGTGATCGTCGCAGTTTTATCATCACAGTGATCATGCAGTGAGTTTCACAATGATTGTCACAGTGATCAAGTAGTGATTGTGCAGTGATCGTTCCAGTGATTGTGCAGTGATCATCACAATGATTGTCCCAGTGATCACTGCAGTTATCATCACAGCGATTGTGCAGTGATCATCACAGTGATCGTGCTGATTGTGCAGTGATCAAAATTGTTGCAGTGATCGCGAAGTGATTATCTCAATGAACATGCAGTGAAAATCAAAGTGATCTGTGCAGCGATGGGAACTGCATCCAAAACCACCGAGATGCGTTTGTTAGTGTCTAATGAAACATCAGAGTAAAGAAAAGACTAAACGGATGAAATTCTGCAGATCTAGAAATCCTCACAACAGCTCTTAAATTAGCAAGCCGCTTCAATGAGACCATTTTAAAATCATTTACATCTGTCTGCTCCTTATGTTGAGGGTCTCATCACTGAGGATCAGCCAGTGAACTCTGACCTCTGACCCCAGTGACCAGCCGAAAGTGACCGAGAGCAGGTGAGGGTCAGACACCTGGGGTCAGCACAGGGGTCACTCATAATGGAAGAACTCAGACATCAGACGGACAAATCCATACGAGTTTAATCCATAATGAATGAAGAATGACAGGACGGTAGAAATATCTGACCTGTTCATATGAACAGAAACAGATCCAGTTGGTTTACCTGGATGTGTTCAGTCTCAGGTGAAACGTCCCGCTCTGAGTCTCCTTCACCCTGACAGGTCACTGAGTGTCCATGAATTCACCCTTCTGTCAACATGTCCATCTGCCATCAGCTCTCACACACACACACACACACACTTCAGTTCTGAAAAACAGCATCAGCGGATCAAGTGTGTCTCAAGAAATGTAACATTTTGTTTCGTTACTCAGAAACTTCTTTGTCTTTCCCAAAAAAAACCTGGAAGATACATTTATTTGAGACAGAAATTTGTATTTTATTGCATTATAGCCATTAAAATAGCATGAAATATCAATTATTCTAAATTAAGTGACAAAATAGAGATTACAAAAATATTTATGAAGCTTTAACAGATCAAAATATCCTCACCACCTGAATATTCTCACAAACGAGGCCAGAAGGGGTTCATAGAAAAGAGTTTGATAGAAAAGTTAAACATTTCTGAGCAATGGGCAAAACTAAAATCTATAACTAAAACTATAACTTTATAACTTAAACATCAGATACAGCATATGCATATATATATATATATATATTACTGATTCTTGAGATAAGGGACAAAACATGTCCTACACACAAAAGTCCTCTTTATGTTAAAAATAAATAAATTCATCAAAATAAAAATACTTAAAAAGTTACAGGAAATCTAAAGGAAATCTAGATACTCAGGACATTCATTGCTTTTATTTTTTAAATAACTTTGTTAGTATTATTTAAAAACATGCTCTATTCTTGGAAAATACATGTAATTTAGCCTGTCCTCATCATGAGGTCACAATGTAAAATTGCCAAACAAAGTGTTTAAAATTGCAACAAATTCAAAAATATACATTTAAATTGAAAGGCAGAGATCTGTAATATATCAAATACAAAAAGTTAGTCAAATTATATTTTCCATAAAAAATGGCTATCAAAGTTGTCCTCACTTTGCATCAACTCAGTATGAATCAGTATGGTCATCTTTAACTCTGAGGAGCACTTACTATTTCCCGCTCATTGTGGATCTCACAGTAGGACACATGGAAGTTTTATATTTTTTTATATTTGAAACAAACAATGTTGAAGTCTCTGTGTTCAAAGATTTAACATGTCAACTCCGTCATCCTGGTGTAACAGTTTCTGTAAATAGTTGTGGGATAAATCATGGCATTTTGATGTGTTTATTAAGGCAGCTACAACTGAAGAAAGACAACAAAACTGCTCCACTGTACAACATGTGGTTGAGGTTTAAAAAAAATTCAATTTTGTCAACTCCGTCAGATGTCAACTCTATCAGGTTTTATGTCTGATGGTTGTCAAGTGCTCTCAAAAAGTCTATATACTGTAATGTGATTAAATTTATTTTTTTTTTTTTTGCATAGGGGGAATTCTTGTAATGTTGTTTCATGATTCTATTTACATATTTGGCCCCAGCTGGACCTTTGTCAACACTGTCAGTTTTTGTCAACACCGTCAGTATGTCAACTCCGTCATTATGTGTCAACACCGTTAGTATTTGTCAACTCCGCCAGTTTTTGTCAACACCGTCAGTATGTCAACTCCGTCATTATGTGTCAACACCGTAAGTTTTTGTCAACTCCGCCAGTTTTTGTCAACACCGTCAGTATGTCAACTCCGTCATTATGTGTCAACACCGTCAGTATTTGTCAACTCCGTCGTTATGTGTCAACTCCATCAGTATTTGTCAACTCCGTCATTATGTCAGCTCCGTCAGTATGTGTCAACTCCGTCAGTATGTCAACTCCGTCATTATGTGTCAACACCGTCAATATTTGTCAACTCCGTCGTTATGTGTCAACTCCGTCAGTATTTGTCAACTTCGTCATTATGTCAGCTCCGTCAGTATTTGTCAACACGACAGTATTTAACACCGTCAGGTGAAGGTTTTTGTTAATTTTGAAAGAAATGTCTTATTCTTTTTTCAATTCATTGTGTTAAAATATTAAAACATCAGCTGAACTACATGATATCATGTCTGATTTACCCAAGAACATTGGTTATATATGTTTAATATTAAAAAGGAGGAATTAAGGAATTTAGGAACTGGATTGTTCATAATAACCCTAACCTAAGAAAAAAATGTTAGAGATTTTTTTGTCCCTTATCTCAAGAATCAGTGATTTACAGTGTTCAGTGTAAATGAGTACATCCCCTTTGAAAAGTAACATTTTAAACAATATCTCAATGAACACAAAAACAACTTTCAAAATGTTGACAAAACTAAGTTTAATATAACATCTGTTTAACTTAAAACATGAAAGGTTAATAATATAACTTAGATTACACATTTTACTGATGCAAAAATGAGTACACCCCAGAACAAAAACTACTACATCTAGTACTTTGTATGGCCTCCATGATTTTTAATGACAGCACCAAGTCTTCTAGGCATGGAATGAACAAGTTGGCGACATTTTTCAACATCTATCTTTTTCCATTCTTCGAGAATGAGCTCTTTTAGAGACTGGATGCTGGATGGAGAGTGATGCTCAACTTGTCTCTTCAGAATTCTCCATAGGTGTTCGACTGGGTTCAGATCAGGAGCCACTGAATCACTTTCACCCTGTTCTTCTTCAGAAATGTGTTCTTCAGGATCATTGTCATGTTGGAAAAGTGCACGACAACCAAGGGCACGGAGTGATGGTAGCATCTTCTCTTTCAGTATAGAGCAGTACATCTGTGAATTCATGATGCCATCAATGACACCAGCAGCACTCATGCAGCCCCACATAAGGACACTGACACCACCATGTTTCACTGTAGGCACCATGCATTTTTCTTTGCGACGCCATACAGTTTTGAAGCCATCAGTTCCAAAAACATTTATCTTGGTCTCATCACTCCAGAGTATAGAGTCCCAGTAGTCTTCATCTTTGTCAGCATGGGCCCTGGCAAACTCTAGACGGGCTTTTTTGTGCCTGGGCTTTAGGAGAGGCTTCTTTCGTGGACGGCACCCATGCATGCCATTCCTCTGCAGTGTACGCCGTATTGTGTCACGGGAAATAGTCACCCCAGTTTGGCTTTCTACTTCTTCAGATAACTGCAGTGAACTTGCATGCCGATTTTCTTCAACCCTTCTCATCAGAAGACGCTCCTGTCGAGGTGTTAACTTCCGTGGACGACCTGGACGTCTCTGTGAGATCTTTTTTAAATTTTTGTACCACTTTTGCTACAGTATTCTGACTGATAAGTAAAGCTTTGCTGATCTTCACCTTTCTGGTGTAAAGAAATGATTTTCTTTCTCAGGTCTTGTGACATTTCTCTTCCATGTGGTGCCATTGCTGACAGCATGAAATGGGAAGGGGTTTTAACACCCTTTTATAGTCAGCTGTCTGCTGGACACCTGTGTAATGAAGAATTAGACTCACCTGTGCTTGAATTCTTGTTAAATTAGACATTTGTAGTCTAAAATTTAGCTTTGCTCCAGAGACTTTCAGTGGGGTGTACTCATTTTTGCATCACCCTAATTTGAGTAAAACTGAAAATTTTGTTCTCTAAGTTATATTATTAACCTTACTTTCATGTTGTAAGTTAAACAGATGTTATATTAAACTTAGTCTTGTCAACATTTTGGAAATTGTTTTTGTGTTCATTGAGATATTGTTTAAAATGTTACTTTTCAAAGGGGGTGTACTCATTTACGCTGAGCACTGTATATATATATCATTGACACACCAAAAGATCATTCATGAAATTTCCCTCATTTTTTTCCCCCTCAATTTTGTTCATCCACATGAAGACATTAGTCGTGCCAGCAGGGAAGACGATCAGCGGCTGGAGTTGCAGAAGCAGAGCAGATTTCAGAACAAGTTTCTACGGATCAGAGAAGAGCTTCAGATGCTCAGTGTGATGGAGCGGATGCTGCCGGCCGGGATCTTGGCATCTGTAATTTCTCCTCGGATGCGGAAGATCACACGTGTGCTGGAGGGGATTGTTGCCGTGGCGATCAGCGGTTTCCCCAGCCAGCCCTGAGCTCCTCGCTTGTACATGGAGACGGTCACCTGCACAGAAACAAACCTTCAAACAGGCAACCGTAGATTTAAGAGAATTTCACATAATGTCACACTGATCATTGACCCCTGAGGGTCGCTCAGGTCACGACCCTGATTTTGACCTCTGTGGACACGAGTGACCTTCACCTGGTTCAATCTGTCGCGTGTCGGCTGACCGCATACACTAAACAAACACACCGAATCGAAATGATTCTCTGTCGTTCATGTAAACTGTGAAGAAAATGAATGAATTCAACAGAAAACTGGATCTTCCTTCACGCGGAGCGTCACATAATGGAGCAAAAACACTTGAGCATCAAAGACGCGGACGGGTTTGAAAAGCAGATCTGTGGGATTACGCTCGCATGTGTCCCGTCGTCATGAACGCGCTCGTCTCCGGGTCCGTGTGTCGACACAATGGCCGTTTAATGAGATTCACACATTGACAGATAATAGACGCGTCGGATTCAAAGGAGTATTTCCAGCCTCACAGTCACTGCGCCGGATTAAAATCACTCTCTTTTCATGGCTTGATTTTCTTTCATTCTGGCTGCACACAATTTTTCAATTATGTTTTTTCTAGCCATCTATTCTTTCATCTGAGGGGGAAGTAAATTGGCGAGGGGTTCGTTAATGGAGGCAGAGATCAGCGTTCACATCCACCTTCACACGACACACGATTGTTAAAGCTCTTTTAACATGACTACATCAAAAACACACACAGAGAAAGAGAGACGGAGACAGAAAGCCGAGAGATCCACAAGTGTGTGTGTGTTTGAATCTGAAATACAGCGTGTCATTCTATCAGACTTGTATTTTTAACTGAAGGCTTCACAAATCCCGCTCTCATAATCAGACATAACAAACCTATAATATCCAACATCATGACCTGACAATGACCTCTGACCCCCGGAGAGACGTTCCTTCACTGTCAGCGACGTGTCGAGACTCAACAAGAGAATCAAGAGCGTCTTCATCAATCAAACTCAGTCTGATCCTTCATGCGATTCTGTGCCAGAATTCTGCAACACGAGCGTCTCTGATTTCACCTGAGCTGAAGAACACGCAAACGCTTCGATCATGGGTTTCATGAGGGGATTTCCAGCGTTACACCTGAACAGCAACAACCAGAATCTGAATGTGCCTCATATTTGATGAAGTTTGCATCACTGATTCTGTTATTTTCCTGTTTATTACTATTGAAACGTTACAGAAATAAAGCTGACTTGACTTCGATGGTTCCACGAAGAACCTTCAACATCCATGGAATCTTTCCATTGCATTAAAGGTTCTTTAGAATATTAAAATGTTCTTCACTTTCTTTTAAGAACTGTTCGCTGAAAGAATATTTGAGGAACCAGAAATGGTTCTTCTATGGCATTGCTGTGAAAACCAAGTTTTGTATCCGAGCATGAACCGAGCATGTATCAGACGCAGCGTCCAGAAACACGGACGCTCGTTCATGCAGTTGCGAGCGCTTCGACTCTACATCTGAATGAGTCTCTTCATGCCTGATTGAATTTGACCCTCACAAACATTCCTAATGGCATTAGACGAGCCGCACACACACGACTGCTGCCGTATAACTCCATTTAGCAGCCAAATCGGGTTTAAAGACCTTATTGATGCTCGGTATTATTAAGTGTGATTATCAAAACAACAGACAATGGGCCAAAGTGTCCACTAACCGGTTTATCTGCAAACACAACAGACGGAGAAGCTCCGATTTGCAGTCCAGAACGAGGAACTGCAGATAAAGACCATTTCAGATAAATATCGAAGCACAAGTTCTGATAAAAACCTGGCTAATCACATTTTACAACAAATGAAGGATTAAAGGATAATGACAGATTTTATTGGCAATTAGGAAGTAGATGTTCATTAAAGTGCCTCATTTCAAGCAGGAACGCATTTGCCAAACACTCCACTCGACTGCCATTGGTCAAACCCACCGGTAGTCCCGCCCCCTAACCAAGAGCTGGTAAAAAAAAGCATCTTTTTCTGGTTCTGACAAAACAACATTCAGTCGAGCAACACATCAATGGCAAATATTGAATTATAGAGCATTTGATGGTTTAACCCTCCAGTGTTGATCGATCATTGGATCGTACTCAATCGGAATGGTACGAAACTCAATGACTTTTATGTGACCACACAAAAAAAAAAATCATGAACTTGATTCGAAAAAGCTAAATGGCCATAAAAAAAAATAGTCACACTTGTGTTGTTTGCGGTCAAAAATGACCGCCATTGGAAATGACTGGGAAATAGGAGAAAATGCAGAAAATGTTTTTGTCTACAAATCAGCCACAATGTATGAACTGGTGGTACAAAACAGACACAAACACACACACAGACACACACAAACTAGTGTGGCTGTAACAATATGGCAAAACTGAGCCAGAAGACTCAAATAAGATTGAAATCAGGTTGATATAGCTCTGAAAAAGCATTCTTGTTCATTTTTGTTACATTTTTGTTGAATTTTGATGTTATGTGTTACAAAATGTCCTCTTCTGAGTTCAGGTTTGACTGTAGTAAAATTAATGCAAAAACTGACACTTCAAATCAACATTTCAAACAAAAAAGATCTAAACCTTTACAAAAAGTTGTCTTTGAGAATGTCTAAATATATATCCAAAGCCATAACTTAATAAAAAAATAAGTATTTACGTCTAAAAACCACTAGAGAATTTATAAGCCTTTTTATAGAGCTATACCGGCATCTAGTGGTTACACCACGACATTACAGATGGTTTTCTTTTTTCACTCCCACCAGATGGCGCTAATCTGCCTTCAAAAATTGGATTTATATATATAGGCATTGTCTCTATTTTAACATGAAATGCTGCTTTTAATTGAAAAGTAATAAAAAAAAGTATTAGACTTTTTTTTGTATTAAAAAAAAAATTGATCTTAATTATTGCATAAATATTAATTTGAACCATGAAATTCTCTCAAAATACAAAATAAAGAAGAAAAAATATTATTGAACTAAAATATATTACATTTATTTTACTGAAAAGTTACATTTCAGGTGTTTCGTCACTTTTGACCGTGAACAACACAAGTGTGACCCCCAAATGAACATCACCAGAGGGTTAACGGAATATCTTCCTCTTAAAAATGACCTTAAATTAAACTGACTCAAATGAGAGAAACAATAAGATCATAAACCTGTCAATATCGAATCGGGACTCAAATGTTTTACTATCATTATCGCTATGTGACAAAAAAAAAAAAAAAAAAAAAATTGTAGACTTGATTAAAAAAAACTAAATGGCCATAAAAAAAAGTCACACTAGTGTTGTTTGCAGTCAAAAATGACCGCCACTGGAAATGAATGGGAAATAGATGAAAATACAGAGAATTTTTTTGTGTGTACAATCTAGAAATCATCCACGATATATGAACTGGTGTGACTGTAACACAAAGAAAGTTTTTGCAAATGCATGAAATAAAATCAATAATTCAGCCACAATGCAGTAAAAAAAAAAATGGACGGAAAGGAAGAAGTTACACTCTAAAACATCAAGAGTACAAAACAGACACGCCCACTCAAATACACACACACACACACACAACACACTATCATACACACAAATGAACTGGTGTGGCTGTAACAATATGGCAAAATTGAGCCAGAAGACTCAAATAATCAGGTTGATTAAGCTCTGATAAAGCATTCCTGTTCATTTTTGTTAAACTTTTGTTAAATTTTGATGTAATGTGTAACAAAATGTCTTTCTCTGTGTTCAGATTTGACTGTAGTAAAATTAATGCAAAAACTGACACTTCAAATCAACATTTCAAACAAAACAAAATGTAAACTTTTTTTTTTTTTAAACCTAAAACTAAAAATCTAAACCTCTAAACAAAAAGTTGTCCTTGAGAATGTCTAAATATATATACAAATGCACAACTTAATAAAAATAAGTATTTATGTCTAAAAACAACAATTTATAAGCCTTTTTTAGAGCTATACAGGCATCTAGTGGTTACACCACGACATTACAGATGTTTTTCTTTTTTTACTCCCACCAGATGGCGCTAATCTGCCTTCAAAAAAATTGATTTTAAAGGCAATGTCTCTATTTTAACATGAAATACTGCTTTATTTGAAAAGTAATAATAATAATAATAATAATAATAATAAAAAAGTATTAGAATTTTTTTTTTTATTTTCAATGGGAAAAAAATTTATCTTAATTATTGCATAAATATTAATTCGTACCATGAAATTCTCTCAAAATACAAAATAAAGAAGAAAAAATATTATTGAACAAAAATATATTACATTTATTTTACTGAAAATAAAAAACAATTACATTTTAGGTGTGACCACGAACAACACAAGTGTGACCCCCAAATGAACAATACCAGAGGGTTAAAAATCTTAAAAATGGCCTTAAATTAAACAGACTCACAAGTGGTTAAAACTGGTGTCCTCAGATAAACATAAGAGATCATAAACCTGTCGATATCGAATCGGGACTCAAACGTTTCCCCACCACCATCATCATCCTCCACCTGCGGCCCATTAAAGCAGAACGCGCCTCCATCTACATAATGAAGTGAACTCGAGCTCAACTCCAGCAAAACACCTTTCAGTTCCTTCAGCGAATGCAAACCGATCAGACGAGGCTAATGAAACCAAATGAAAAGCCTAAATAGCAATTAACTGAACACACAGATCATCTGAGCGTCCGGTTCTGAACGACCGCCGCCATTACGATCAAGTGCAGCCGCTTCAATTTGCAAGTTAACCAACAAAACTTGCACAATTGGTCAGTTGGCGGATGATACAGCGTGTGTGACGAAAGAGTGAAAAGACATAATCATCCTCCTTCAGACAATATATTCAAAATATGCATAACATAACCTGACCTTGATTATACAAGAATGGATAGTGATTATCTTCACATTCACACCAGTGTGGAATCTGTTATGTAAATCTTCATCTTGATTTTATGAAGTGTGTCTGAAGGGCTGTTGAAGCAGGAACATTCACAGCTTTATTGGCTGAAGGGTTTGTGAGGAGCCGCATGTTTCACTCCGCTTCAAACGACTCGTTAGGCTGAAGAGATAATTATACAGCTGAGAACGGGCTCTGAAACACGACGATCAAAGTTTGAGTTTAAAACACGCCCGCTTCATATAAACCAGATTCATTTCATTTCACATTCGACAAAAACATTGACACTTTTTATGGCCAAAATAAATATTTTTTTTAAAACTAAAAATGTATTTTATTTCCAATCCTAAAAAACATTTCAGATAAATGCAAAACGTGTGCATTTTTAAAAAATATATATTGTTTGGACAATATCAATATATTTTAAAAAATTGCTACAAAATAAATGAAAAAAAAAAAAAAAAAAATAGGAAATATAAGTAACCAAACCTATCAAAAAAACATTTATGTAACATATTTTAACTTTCACGTTAACAATATATTTATTTTAAAATATATTTCAGAAAAATGCAGTAGTGGCCAAAGTGACGTCCGGACATCTGTTCAAATATTATTATAAATGTGTTAAAGATTTTGTAGTCATATTGTGCAGTTGTGCTTGGAGTCGATTGTTTTATTTGTGATAATAACGCAATGAAACATGAAATAATTTTTGTCCAGACAGTCATACAAATAAATTTTTACCACACCTGCAAAAACAAGAAATGAAATATTAATAACTGATTATGTTGTAGTCAATGCTCTTTTTTCCTGTCAGCTATGCATTTTTTGCATAGTAAAATAAAACCTGTAGTGTTAGTGTTTTGTTCTTCCCTCTTATATAAACATTTAAATATTTTTCTCATATTTTGAAGTTTTAGGGTCATTAAAAACAAACATCCCCTCCGGACGTCACTTTTAGACACGACTGTCTGAAAACATATATATTTTGCTGTATGGGTTAAATTTGTGAAGAAGAGTGTGTTTGAAGAAATGCGAAAAGCATTAAAATCAGACAGAAAAAGCTTTGAGTCACTCACATGTCGCATGTCAAAACGTTTGAAAAGCAAGTAAGTGGTTGAATAAAGCTGTGTGAGTGTTATTGGTTGAGGGTTGATGATTTGTTTTCCTCTGGTATCTGCAGTCACAGAGCTTCCATTAACTCCACAAACGCCAATTACACTCTCAGCTCCGTCTCCGGCCGAGCCGCTCATTAACCTGGCGCAGTTAATTGAATAAGGAGATAACTGCATGTAAATGCTGCGGCTAGAAGAGGCTTTCAGTCGCGCTCAGGACTCGAGATGAATTCAGCGCAGAGACAGCAGCGCAGGAACCATGTCAGTCGAGACACAAGAGGAGAAATAATCAACAGATGAGACTGGCTGGGGTCAAAGGTCACACAGGGTCAAGAACAGCATCACAGTGAATTACAAAAGCTTTTCTGACAGTTACTTGACTAAATCATTCCTGATATAATCTATAAAGCGTTTTTAAGTGAAGTTCCTCCTAGCGAACGTTCTCAGAACGTTCTCTCAACATTATAAAACAAATGTTCGTCCGGTAACATTAATAGAATGTTCATTCAAAGTTATCTGTTTCAGTTTAGTCTAACATTTTTTAAATGTTACAACTTGTTGCAGAGAACATTCAAAAGAAACATTCTCATAATGTTTGAAGAATGAGAAAATGGAATGTTGGTGTAACTATTACAAATGCTTTTAAAACATTTAAGAAACTGGACGTTTTGAATGTTAGAAAATACAGCTGCAAGCAGCAATTAAGGGGCCAAGCACAAAGAAGACACAATATGTGGCTGGAGCATCACACTGACTGCAACAACGAGCAATTAAAGGCATATTAAGATGATTTTAGGCAAAATGACTGAAAAATCATAAACACAGTCACTAGCAAAGATTTAATGGTTTATCACTTTCGACCAATAGGTGGCGCTGTGACTAAATTGATGTGCTGTGGTCAGAGTGAGGTGAAAATGACACGTGCAAAGTTGGGTGTCAATATGCCAAAGCATTGCAGAGATACCGCCTTAAAAGGCGCTTTGGCATCATGCCTCAAATTTGTTGCTGTGGTATACGAAAACAATTTCGTCTATCAACACGAAATCCATAACTTTTTGTTGGCACAGTCTGAAGATGATACGAATCGATTTTGGTGAAAATCAGAGAAACGGTCTAGGAGGAGTTCGAAAAAGTAGGTTTTGAAATAAAATCAAAATGGCGGACAGGAAGTTTGGCCAAATATGGCAAAATGTTCTCGGCATGACCCAAGGAATCTACCAAGACCTGTTCATTACTATAGGCTAATTTATTCAAAAGTTATTAGCATTTTTGTAAATTTCATTATAACTTTTGAACATAAGGTGGCGCTGCCCTGAAACTTTGAGTACTGCCAGGACGTTGTGCCAAAGACACATACTGAGTTTCGTAATGATACGCCAATGCGTTTGTAAAACAAAGCATTTTACTACAAAATTCAAAATGGCCGACGCCCAAAATGGCCGACACCCAAAATGGCCGATATGGGAAAACTGGATATCATTCAACTCTGCATGATGCCCCGAATCTAACGATCGAACTGGTCTTCGGACCAGTAGGTGGCCCTGTGCCGAAACCCAGCATGTAACCTCAGGTCATGCTTGTGATGACATGTACCAGTTTTGGTCTGAATACGATAAAGCGTTGAGGAGATACAGCCTTATGTCTATTTTCGCAAGCGCCACGCAGAATTTGTTCGAAAACGGTTTGACCAATTGACTTGAATTCTTCTTGTCATCATGGTCTGAAGATGATCTGGTTCAATTTTCGTGAAAATCGGAGCAACAGTTCGAAAAAGTAGGTTTTTCAAAGAATTTTGTTTCTAACCCTTACAGTTCAAAAGTTATTAGCATTAACAAGAGTGCAACTTTGGACAGGTGGTGGCGCTAGAGGCATTGATTTTTTTAGAGACTTCAAATTCGGTGTGGTTAATGTTGGGACTGACGTCTATCAGTGTGCCAAATTTTATAAGTTTGCCGTAAGCGCTTCTATGGGCTTCCAGAGCGGAAATGGAAGAATAATAAGAAAAAGAACGCCAACTATTACAATATAACTTATAGATTTTATAACTTAAATGTGGAACATTAGCAAATCGTTCTTAGAACATATTTTTGTTCGCTGGGCTGTTGAGATCAGATGAGAACAAAACTGGAACCGAACTGATCAGAATCTTAGATATTTCTGCTCTTGTTCGCCGGTAACTGACGGCGTCTGATGACACGACTCTCGTACGGTGAGGTCACGCGGGTCACGACCTCTGAGACTCCAGCGGTCAGCTGTCAGGGTGTTTAACAGCTCCGTCTTTTCAAGACTATTTGAAAATCATTTCCTCACTTATTAGTAATGTAACACCAGACGAGCAGCAGCCCTCCGGCGCTTTAAACCGAGTTCACAGCGAACCTGAGACCAAGAGCGATGAAGATGCTTTTGTTCAGCGGCGGCTTTTAATGCAGAAACACCATGAGAGGCCTGAAGACAATCTCACACATTTCTACATTAACCCTCACTAACACTCTAACTGCTTTACAATAAATTTAGGTCTGCTCTGTGTGGTTTCCAGATCTCTGTGGGATTTTCTTTTAATGCTGTTTTATGTTCCAGCAGGTGAAAACGGACTAAATATCTTCAGTCATTTTCATTTATCTCAGTTTAAGAATGTTTGGATATTTGTGCTGTAAAAACAAGACGGAAACACTGAGGAAGAACATCATGTTTTGTGTCTGATCGCTCAGTAAAGCTCGAGGTGTTTGTTCAGTGACAAACACATATAATCATGTGAGATGTTGGAGATCTGCTGCGGTTATTGTGGATTATTGTGGATCCGGTGGAGCAGAGCTGCTTCTCATCCGCTGACTCTTATCTGATGCTTTAAACTGATAAGAGAAACATGTCATATTAGCAGAGAGTCTCTGCTGAATCAGTACAAGCCTCACATAATTTACTGCAGCGCCACCTACTGCTGACACACGAGAACACAGTCTGAAAACATCTGAGAGAAGAAGAACCACCAAATCAGGAGCACAAACCATGGCTTCAAGTCCCCATGAAATCAAAACTGACAATTCTGTGTGTGTGTGAGAGAGAGTGTGTGTCACCTGTGGTGTGTGTCCCAGCAGACTCCACAGTGTGTCAGTAATCAGACTTCCTGCTCTGTTGAACTCCAGCAGGTCAGTTTCCTGTCGGTTGATGGCCAGATGTTGGCAGCTCTGGAAATCACCGCTGAGCTCCTGACCGCTGGACAGCTGCAGCAGATCCCACGTGCCCATCAGCTCCAGCCGCTCACGCAGCGCACGCATCTGTCCGTACGACAGGTGACCTGCACCATCACAACCATAACAACAAAATAATAATGACATAAACAAGGCATATAGTTCAGAAAAACAATGGCATTTCCTTTCTTCTCTATCTTGCTTCCTAATCTAGTTGTCTAATAAACCCTGCAGTGTATAATACAATTATTCTTTGGGCTTGCCTGACCTGAGATCCAGGACGGGGTGAAGGCGTCCGACAGCCATGACGTGTATCCCTCCCGGAGCGAGCGCAGGAACGTCTGGACGTCAGCGCCGGACACCAGCTGCTCCGTCTGCAGCAGCTCGTCACTGAGCACACAGTCCGGAGAGAGCAGGAGGATTCTGGGAATGAAGAGAGACGGACGGACGTTCAGCCCGCTGCGCTTCATGTGACTGCAGAGGTTGCTGGTTTTCACCTGCACACACACAAACATCCGCACTGAAGCTCTGAAGAACCTCTCATGAACTCTGAGAGGAAACGAATGCTGAATCTGACCGTAATGGCCTGAAGCGCGTCGGGCAGCTGCTCGACGGAGACGCTGCTGAAGGTCTGCTGCTGCGCTTTGACATGAGTCTCAATCTGGGCCGAAACAGAACCGCTCCACGTCTTCAGATCGATACAAAACACGCCGTGACCTGGAGCGACACACACTGATCTGTGATGGTGTCTTACAGGTGTTTCTGACAGTACTGAAGCTCCTCTGACGCACCTGTGAGCAGCAGCAGGTTGATCTCGTCTCTGTCGGTCTGAAACTGGTTTGGTACACGCAGGTTATAAAACATGTCCTGCTGTCTCAGACCGCTGACCGTCCTGTGTGAAGATATCAGCATAATAACACACAATAATAACACACCGGACTGACCAGGAGACTCTCTCTGCACTCATCTAAAGTTAACCTGTCAAAACATGGAGGCTAATGTAACATTCTTAGAAAGCATTGCCTAACATACTGCAGGGAAAAGGGCGGAGCCTGACAGCTGTGATTGACATGACACTTTAAACGCCTCCATTTGAAGTACAGAGAGAAAGAAAACAATCCAGTTACTCTAGCAAACCATGCTGATAAAGACTTACATATACATACACACATATACATATATGCAATAATTAATTTTATGAAAAAGTCTCTTCTACTCACCAAGGCTGCATTTATTTAATCAAAAATACAGTAAAACAGTGAAATATTATTACAATTTAAAATATCTGTTTTCTATGTGAATATATAGTAAAGTGTAATTTATTCCTCTGAATTTTCAGCATCATTACTCCAGTCTTCAGTGTCACATGATCCTTCAGAAATCATTCTGATATGATGATTTGTAATAATATTTCACAATATTACTGTTTTTACTGTATTTTATGGGCCATTCTACTGAATTGGTTCAAAGTCAGATTTGGAAACGTCTTGAAAAAAATGTCTTTTTCCACAAATTTGTATGTATGCAAATTTGTATGTACACATTTCTAGTAATTGTACAGTTAATTCTCATATTGTATTTTCAAATATTTTTGGAATATTTTTCCTCTCCCCAAGTTTGTCTCTACCGAAACACAATAATAAATAATTTAATAAGAAGGCTTACATTGACCTATTAAGATTTTGTTTACATCTACCTTGGAAATATATATATATTTGTTTGCTATTTAAAAAAAAAAAAAAAAGTTCACAGGTAAATCAATAACAATTACAATTTCAACTATATTTCAAGTGTAATTTATGAGATTTGATGTATTTTGAATCCAATCTTTTTTTATGTAAAAGGCATAAAGTTTATTATATTGATATCAAAGTGAAGGATTCATTAGTTTGAACTAATAATAACATCTTAGTTGATAATTCAATACTTTATTTTTGACTAAACATCCCATGTTTCGGTGGTGACTGCACATTTTCGGTAGTGACAGTAATGTGTTGGTAGTGACCACATCACATTACACAATTTTAACTCACATACTAAAACATATTAAAATACTAATGATTTGCATAACTGTACTAAAATTTTGTTTATTTCCCCCCAAATAAATGATTATGTGTTCCCTTTTGTCACTACCAAAACAATGATGTCACTACCAAAACATGTGGTGAATTTTCGGTAGTGACAATTTTAGATACTTTTGAGCCTAGCTCAAAGATGCTAATCAGCACATGGTTAGCTAGCACAGTTCTGAACAGTTGTACACACACAAACACTACATTTTATGGAATAACACCCAAAAATGTTTGCTTAATTGCAGAAAAAGTTGTTTGGTAGTGACGTTTTTTTTTACATAAAATTTCATGATTTAAAAATAAAATATAAAATAAATATATATTTTTTAACTTCACTTTTTAACAAAAAAATAGAATGATCTTAGTAAACTTCTAAAATTTGAATAAAATTTTTGGTTGTGGGACAACAGGCTCAAAAGTATCTAATATTGTCACTACCGAAACAGTCACGACCGAAACATGTGGTGAAGTTTTGGTTGTGACATTATTGTTTTTTGGGTGCTATTTGATCAAATTTAGTGTTTGTGTGTGTACAACTGTTCAGAACTGTGCTAGCTAACCATGTGCTGATTAGCATCTTTGAGCTAGGCTCAAAAATATCTAAAATTGTCACTACCGAAACAGTCAATGCCAAAACATGTCATCATTGTTTTGGTAGTGACAAAAGGGAACACATAATCATTTATTTGGGGGTAAAAAACAAAATTTTAGTAGAGTTATGCAAATCATTAGTATTTTAGTATGTGAGTTAAAATTGTGTAATGTGATGTGGTCACTACCAACACATTACTGTCACTACCGAAAATGTGCAGTCACGACCGAAACATGGGATGTTTTGTCAAAAATAAAGTATTGAATTATCAGTGTTTGGTTCAATGTATGTTCAAACTAATGAATCCTTCACTTTGAAATCAGTTTGATAAACTTTATGCCTTTTAGATAAAGAAAGATTGGATTCAAAATACAACAAATCTCATAAATCACACTTGAAATACTGTAAAAATTGTAATTGTTATTGATTTACCTGTGAAAACTTTTTTTAAAAAATAGCAAAAAAATATATTTCCAAAGTAGATGTAAACAAAATCTTAATAGGTCAATGTAACCCTTCTTATTAAATTATTAATCATTGTTTCGGTAGTGACAAATTTGGGGAGAAGAAAAATATTCCAAAACTTTCTGAAAATACAATATGAGAATTAACTGCACAATTACTAGAAATGTGTACCTTGGATATTATATTACATACAAAATTTGTGGAAAAAGACATTTATTATTAGTTTATATATCCTCACCGTACATGCTGTAGAAACTCATATGAAGCGGTTTGAGTCCGCTTCTGTCCGGTTGGCTGAGAAACGCTGATATTACCAGGTCTCTTGGGCCCTGAGGGAACTAAGAACTGAACCATCTGGAACATTCTTCTGTCTAATATCTGAAAGTGACAATATATTAATCAGAAAATACTAATCATACACTCCAAGACACTTAAATGAGCTGAAATAAACACGTCATGAGACAAACATCTGGAGAAACACGACAGCTGACCTTCAGCACAGATCAGCCTGAAGCAACAGTCATGATGGTCAGCCAGGAGTTTACTGGGACTAGTGTTAGTGGGTTAGTTAGTTAGTTAGTTAGGGTTAGTAACATGCAGAGCTGCTGTCTTACTGACCGTGTGCTGGTGATTGTCACTGATTCTGATGAAGAACTCAATATGAAGAACATGTGATCAGCGCTGAAACTCAATCCAGGAGCAGTTTCACAATCAGTCCCACTGCTTCAGTCTGTCTGTCTGTAAACAAGAAGCACGTGGAGCGCCTGATGACGTCACGCCGTCAGACAGCTAACATTAGGATTTTTCCTTTTTTAACTATAATGGCAATAATAATAGTGTCTCAAATCTTCCTCTGCAGCTCAAACACAAACAGCTTTTCATAATGTGATGTTACCCAATTTTCGTCCATCACATAAAATGAATGTTTCTCCAGACTTTTGTTCGCTCCGCCGCTGCACAGGCATAAAAAGGAGGATATTAGTTTGGAGATGAAGAATGTTTAATTTCGGCGTAAATACACACAAAGCGCTCCGGGCAGGCGATAAGAATCAGGAGCGACACAAACGGGCTCAAACAGACTCGCACCGACAGCTGATGCTCAAATCGGAGCGAATGAACTCAATAAAGAGCAATAAAGCGTTTCAGTGACCTGCACTTCAGCGGCAGATCTCGCGATAACAGCCGCCACCGCAATAAAGCCGCAACAAAGGGCTGAAAGAAATACAGATGAAAGTGAAGCCAAAGCAATATCAGCAGAATTCCCACACAAAGCCTCCCTACAGGATTTAATATTGCTGCAATCAGTGAACAGAGTCAATTATTATGATTCCTTTATGTTCCGCTATCAGAGAGAAACTTCACTGGAGAGACGGAGAATATGATGATTCTGACGATAAACGAGAAACACGAACTTTACACACAATAAACAGCGAATCATGTCAGAACAACACCGTCAAATGATTTAGATATTCCCTCTTTCTAATTATTACCTGCATTGTCCTGAATTATCACTAATTAAGGGCAATTTTAGAACAATTTTAATGATGTCTGTATTGTTCTTCTTCAGATGAGGACAATATTCTGCCATAGTTCAATAAAGAAAAAAACGATAAAATAATACTTTACACACTCCATAATGTTTATTGTTGCATAAATAATATACACTACTGTTCATAAGTTTAAGATCCATTTTTTCAGGTTAGAATACTTTAATTCATCAAGGATTCAATTGATAAAAAATGACATTAAAGACATTTATAATATCTATTTCAAATAAATGCTGTTCTTTTGAACTTTATATTCATCAAAGAATCCTGAAAATTAAAATGTATCATGGTTTGCAAAAAAATGATAATAATCATAAATGTTTCTTGAGCATCAAATCATCATCTAAGAATGATTTCTGAAGGATCATGTGACTCTGAAGACTGGAGTAATGATGCTGAAAATTCAGAGGAATAAATTACACTTTACTATATATTCACATAGAAAACAGATATTTTAATATATTTCTCTATTTTTGCAGTATTTTTGATCAAATAAACACAGCCTTGGTGAGCAGAAGAGACTAAAAATTTTATCGACCCCAAACCAAACACATTATTCAATAATAAACAGTCATTTGCTATTTTGTCGTCATATGATCTCATCTGTAATTATTTTTGTATTTTTAAATAAATTCTGTATAAAAATGCCAGAAATTCCAGCAGTTTGATCATGGTTGCTGTCATTTCATCTTTGGATGAACTATCCCTTTAAAGTCACCATGAAATCTTATTTTTATCGCAACTGCTACAGCAAATGCTGACCAGTTTTTGAAAGTTGAGCTACAAGCTCATTGGCTACTATTACTGCAGGAACCAATCAGCTGTGCCCTACAGAGAATGATGTGATTGCAAGCAAATTGAGTTAAGGACCTATATCAGCCTGCGCCATCTAGAGTTTCATGAGAGAATTTTGTATTGTTTTAAATTCATGTTCCTGGTAATCTTGAATCAGAATATCTTCTCCTCCCTCTTGCAGCATCTCTTCTCTTCTCTGATGACGAGGGCGGGGCAACCTGTCACTCACATGAGATCCACCAATAGCAAACCACAACCATCCAATCAATTCCCCACAGACAAAAAATCAAGCCCCGCCCTACATTTGTTCTTGTTTGCGAAGCGTTTCACTTGGATATAGGGGACGAAAAGACCAGCGCAACTTCCTTTTCATGATGACTTTAACGCTTCACCAGTGTTCACTTCTCTGGGTCAAAGGGCAAAGGTCATGAGTCAAATGAACTTGGAGAATCTAGAAACATTTTGTGTTTCTTTTGTGAGTGTGTGTTTGTACAGCAAAACCATGAATGAGTCTCAGGTGTGTTTCAGAGAGAGAGACGCACAGACCGGACACAGACAAAGCCGCAATTGTGCTCGTCACCAAACAATGACATATTTCTGTTTCCCTCTAAATTCCTCCACATCATTTGTCTGTCATGTGTCCGAGTCGCTCCCTCCATTACTCTGACAGCGCTCTTATTAGACGAAAGCCGAGCCAGAGCTCCATGAATTTAGCCACTGTTCCGAGACGTCTCTCAGTAATTAATTTGATAAATGTATTAATTATGAATCGGGTCCGCAGCGCAATCAGATGGTCATGCGTCCAGCTCGGCCGGCGTTCTGATAAGTCGCTCTTTGTTGCGGCCGCTCGGGTTTCATCGGCTCTTATCGCTCCTGCTCCGATCAGCCGCTCGTTTCCTGTGTTGTAATTAAACGGAGGGTTTCTGATCGCGAGCGTCTCGTTTAGCGTTTAAGAGCCTGATCTACAGGAACCTGCAACATCTGTTGATCGACAGTAGCCTGTCTGAAGCTCTGAACACTTCGTCACTTTTTCAAGTCAAGTCAGATTTATTTATATCTCGACTAAATAGAAAATCAGACAGCTACTGTTTCACCTGAGTGTGATTTTGTGGTTTTATTTTTTATATATTTTTTTATATTCTACACTCTAAAAAATACTGGGTTAAAAACAACCCAAGTTGGGTTAAAAATGGACAAACCCAGCAGTTGGGTTAAATGTTTTCTGTTGGGTAGTTTTATTTGTTTACCTACTATATGGCTGGCATAAAATGAACTCAAAATAGGTTGGAAATTAAAAATCAGGCACATAATTACTAGAGGCATACATTGAGAACATTTATTGATAAGCAATTTAATAAATTTAATTATTTAATTATTATTTATTAAACTTATTACACAGTAAAAAACGTTGTTTTTTTTTAACCCAACCGTTGGGTTATTTTTTCCCAAAATGTTGGGTCATTTTTAAAATCGTTGGGTAATTTCTAGTAATAACCCGGATGTTGGGTAAAATACGGTTCCCGCAGCGACGGTTCAAATTTTAACGGTCCAGTCAACAGGAAGAAGCTGCTGCAGCCTGATTATGAAACGTAAGTCATATCGTTTTTTATGTATACAACTCTTATAACATTAAGTATTGTTATACTGAAACGTTGAATATATTCTAAAACTGAATTTTATTTTATTTTATTTATTTTTTTTTTTAAAGTTTCCTTTAGTCAGTTTTAATGCTTACAGGAAAGTGAGATCGGTTGGAAATAAATCCTAGCTATCCCAATTAGCTCGCTAGCAGTAATAAAGTAATTCATTAAAACATCATACTAATGAAACCGTTTAGAGATGTACTGCCTTACTACGGTGATAGGCCTAGTCTGAAATCACTAACTATCATTACGCCCGTTTTAATAAATGTTAATTTCCAACCTATTTTGGGTTCATTTTAAGCGAAAAATATAGTCATTTTTAAACAATAGTTGAGTTAAATAGAACTACCCAGCAGGTTGGGCAAACATTTAACCCAATAGCTGGGTTTGTCCGTTTTCAACCCAGCCTTTTTTAGAGTATATTACTATTGTAATATCTATTTTTATTTATAAATTATCGCATAGCTCCCTATATAAAGTTGGATAGATATTATATATATATATATATATATCTTTAGCTGTGCAATAATTTTCAGTTTTCAGTAATACCTGGCAAGGTTCTCTCAAAGTTATGAACAAACATTCTTCCAGTAAGAACGTTTGTTCAAAGTCATCTGGTCTTTAAAAATATTCTCAAAACTTTAGAACAAAAATATTATTTATACATCATTGATGGAACTTTTTTCTACAACTTTTAAGTTAAACATTTTTTAAATGTTACCGCTTGTTTCAGAACGTTCAGAGAACATTCCGAAATAACGTTTTCATAACTTTTACATGACAACGATGTACTAAAAATGAAAAAAAAAAATTCCTTTGCATTTTTCACGTACAGAGGACACCATTGTCAAAATGATCACGTCTCCGCAAAAACGACTACAACCGCTGTATTCTGCTGCCAGGCCAGTAGTTGGCGACATCACTTTGTAAAGAAACACTACGTAAACACGTAATACGCCACCATTGGCGTTTTCACAAGTTTGCATTTTTGTAATTTACATGGAGACAATAACGGTATCGTTTTCAAAACGTGCACTTTAAAACCCATTTTCAAAAGTTTGTGTTTTCATGCCCCCAAAATGCCGATGTTGTGTAAATGAACGGCCCAAACGCATAAAAAGTTTTACGTTTTTTAATTGAAAACAAAATTGGAACATTAGCAAAACGTTCTTAGAACATATTTTGTTGGTTGGGAATACAGAGACGAACGCTATGAGCTAAACTAGCAACAGAAGCAGAACTTCTCTTGCCCGTGATGATGATGATGATGATGATGAGGGTCAGAGGAAACATTTACTGATTACTTTCACCTTCAAACCGCTGCTGCTGCTGCTGCTCAGCGGAAACTCGAGCTTTTGTGCGTCTCAATCATTCAATGCAAATGAAAATATTCAGCCGCTTCTGATGAAATCCAGAAGATTCACATGATCCCAAAACAAACCTTCACATATGATGGTGTGTGACCCTTACAGACGCTCTGTGTGGTGATGATGTCTGCCTCACCTGTGAACAGGTGGAATCCGCACCGGACCGGAGTGACGACAGCTCAGATCCGGACTGAAGCTCCAGCAGATCATCAATCCACAGCTCATCATTAGCAGACGAGCACACCGAGACTCTTTCATGTCAGAGCTCTAGATCTCAAACTACACACAGACCGCTTCACATCATCATCATCATCATCATCAGGTGGGTTCAAATCTTTGTTTTCTCCTGTTTTTGGTGAGAAATCATGAAGTCATGATCAAGGCCTCCACCTGCTGGACTGATGGATTATAGTCATAAACACTCTTCAACTTGCTTTGAATGCATTGAAATTTAGGCTAAATAAAACTAATTCAATTATTTATTAGATTGTTTTCTAATGAACAGGTAATGAATCTGACCAAACATAATAGATGACATTTTTAAAAAAAAGAACAAAACCTCAATCATTTCAACATCAAAAAGTCACAATTGTGAAAAATCAACCAAGAATTACCTTTAGTAGGAGAAACCAAGCACTCATTAAGGAGTGAAAACGCTGCAGATCATCAAGAGCTAACAATACATAAAAAAACAAAAAGATCCGCAGTACAGGCCAAACTGAACCAATGATTCACTCAGCATGATCTCCATGTTTCCACATCAAAGACTGTGGAAAAAAAAGTACAAATTAAGCAGCAGGTGGCGCTAAAGGACATGAGATGAAGACACAGCATAGACTTGTATCATTTTTACACACAGTTAGTTATAAATAATAACATATCCCACACACTAACCCTCACAGAAACCTTTACAATTAAAAATGTGATCATTTTAATGACGGAGAGGTTGATCATGACTGTAGATGCTACATTAACTTTACATTAAGACCTTTACCGCTACAAGGTGAATAAGAAATTATTATTCTATGGCAGATTATATTAATTGGAATATGTTATGGTTTCACAATATTGATTATTGTGTTTGGATATTAATCTTTTGAGTTATTTCTCGATGAATGCAGAAAGAACAACGTTTTTGTTGTTCTGAGTGTGTGAACGCAGTCATGGGTAAGAACACTTTATTTTAAATCGTTTTTACAAATGAAGATGAACACAAAAGGAGGATTTGGGGACATTTTGTCAGGTTTAGCTCACTTATGGGTTCATATTTGTCTCCAAAATATGGTTAAGTAGATACAAACACACATGCACACACTCTCTCTCTCACACACACACACACTCACAAACACATGCTGCGTCTCAATTCACCTACTTCTACTACGCCCTAAAAGTATCTACTCTTTTCGTGAACAAAAAGTATCTTTAAAAGGATCTTTATAAAAGTCCACATTGGTATTGCAGATGAAATATAACACGGATAATATTAAATAAATATTTTCTATCAGGTTAAACTGATTATTAGTCACTCAAACTTCTCACCGCATATCCGCCATGTTTTGTAGTTTTTTTTGACACTTTTTACCCGTGTTTGTAGTTCTCATCTAAAGCGCAATGGGTTGTGGGCAATATTAGCCTTTATAGTGTGCACGGATCCACACTACGAAAAACATCCGGGGACTTTTGGCATACTCTTTTCAACATACTATGCTTTGGGACACACTTATTTTAATCTCATATACTATTTAGGATGGATAGTATGGACATTGGGACGCAGGGACGCTCTCTCTCAAACACACACACTTTCTCACACACTCTCTCACAGACTTAGACACTAACTGAAGGTCAGATATATTAGGATCAGTTCTCTGAAGCTTTATTGCTGTTGTATGCATGAATATTCTCAATACATTCTCAGAAATGACACGGAATTTTCAACAAAACATTTCAAATATGATAATACTGATGATGTTGTAAAGATGTTACAGCATGTAAACAGACGCTGATATGAGGCTTTGCTTACAGTTATAGAGATGTACTGACATTTAAATCAGTTCATCCAGTCGAACCCGTGACCTGCTTTACATTCACTCTGCTCAACAGACGATCGCGTGTGGAAGATCACGTTATTCAAATTAATTCATTATTGTGAGTCTATAAGCTTGTAATGAACGTCACTGTCTGAACAGATGCTCTATGATGATATTAAACTCAAAAATAAAGTAAAGGAATGAATCTGCTTCAGCAGAAATATTTTAAAGCTAATAAACATCAATGAAAAAAAGATGATGATCCATTATATAAAATACTCTCTTGATAAACAGCTCCTGTACACAATACAGGTGATTATTAGTGAACATCACACGCCACAGTCGCTTCTGTTCAGTCCAGGAAAGAGTCTCTCACACACACTCACACACACACTCACACACACTCCTCTATGTGTCCAGTAGGCGCCGCTGTCTCAGTCGCTGCCGCATGCTGATTGGCTGCTTGTTGAATTTCTGCATGATTTCTTTGATGCGCGACAGGTTGGAGCGTCCGAGCACAAAGTCGCACCTGCTGGCGCCGATGTCGTATCCCACCGTACACACCTTGCTGCTGACGCTGAAACCCTCGGCGCGGACCGTCACGCGGTATTCACCGGGATTCAACAGACGCCAGTAATCGCCGTCAGACGCTGAGAGAAACATGGTCACTGATTACAGAATTTACATGTGACTCAGATTCACTGAACTTCAGTCGACTGGAATCAGCAGTGACTCCATCATTTCTTCATTAATGTGGACCGCGTCTCTCCTGCGATGTGTGTCACGTGTGTTACCTGTGCGAATGTCGTGATTGATTCCATCCACAGAGACGATGGCATTAGCGATTCCTTTCCCCTGAGCGTCTCTG
The DNA here is from genome assembly GCF_019924925.1 of Ctenopharyngodon idella. Classification (NCBI taxonomy): domain Eukaryota; kingdom Metazoa; phylum Chordata; class Actinopteri; order Cypriniformes; family Xenocyprididae; genus Ctenopharyngodon; species Ctenopharyngodon idella. The sequence goes on along the minus strand of NC_067231.1, from coordinate 30,680,809 downwards.
ATCACACCTTTGATCCCACGATGCACCTGTTCAAACCCATCAGCACAATATTGAGTGTGTGTTTGTGTGAGAGTGTGTGTGTGTGTGTGTATGATCACCTGTTCCATGAAGACGAGCAGAGACTCGCGGTTATTCTCCCACTCCTCCGGTAGTTCGCTCTCATGCGGGTATTTATCGCAGCCCACGTACATGGACAGCTCGAAACAGTTGGTGTGCAGGTAACTGAAGTCATTCATACCTGTTAATGTACAACAACCCAGTTAACAAGACTGACCGATCCTCACAATCAGAAATCAGGTGTACAGATGATCTCACTTCCTGCAGCCGTGTGCCACGATGCCCCGTTGATGGTGCCGTCCTCCTTGGCGAAGTCGTCGGTGTGGCAGACCCTGCGGCTGACGTCGGTCATGAGGCGGTGTGTGGACGCGTACGAGAACGCCAGCCAGCGGAACACGTGATCGTCGGCGGTGGGCGTCAGCTGCCGGAGCGCCGTCACTGAGCGTGTGCGGTCGAACGGAAAAGTCACCACCAGTTCGCCACCCTGCAGGTTCCCTCCCAACACGAACGGGATCTTCTCCATCCATGACACCAGAGCGCGCGTCTCCACAGCCACCTGGGGTCAGAGGTCAGAGTGAGTATGATACAAGACTGCAGCAGTTCAATAGTGTTGTGTAATATGTATCATTCTCTTCATATATTTATATATCTGGGTTTAAAAAGACACAATATTCAATAATATTATTGATTATTATTAAGAACAAAACCTGCACTGTATGCCGATAATAATAATAAAAAATATAGCTGCAAGCCGCAAGCAGCAATTAAGGGGCCAAGCACAAAAGAAGCAAACAAGGAAGCTAGCAGTAGACCAACAATGTCATAATGGACTATGATAACAACTGAGATAAAGACACTGCATGTCAATCAGACCAGCGGTACTGTAGTTAGAGCCAATTTCATGTTTTGTTCAATTATAGCACCACCAAGTGGCACAGTCCCACCTTTGTTTGTGTCCTCAGAGGGCCAACGTTGCACTAACCATAAGGCGAAACCTTGCATGTTCGGTATCGTTGGACTCGTCAAGGATTCTGGAGTCTAATGAGATGACTCCCGTGAAAATATGTCAACCACATTTAAAGTTATAAGCATGTAAATAATTTGTTTTCACCACTAGGCGGCGCTGGTCCGAAATTTCTCAGACTGCTTCTGGGGATCGTGCTGATGACCCATACCGAATTTCGGAATAATACATTCATGCGTTCGGAAAATGCAGCTTTTTACTACAAAATTCAAAATGGCCGACACCCAAAATGGCCGATATGGGAAAATTGGATATCATTCGTCTTGGCGAATCCCCAAATCTAACGAGACCACTTTTATGATTTTTGAACAAAATGTTCAGAAGTTAAAAGCAAAAATAGCCATTTTTCGTATCTCCGGACCAGTAGGTGGCGCTGTGCCAAAACGCAGCATGTAAACTCAGGTCATGCTTGTGATGACATGCACCAAGTTTGGTCAGAATACGATAAAGTTTGAGGAGATAGAGCCTTACGTCTGTTTTCACAAGTGCTACGTAAAATTCGTTTGCGTGTTTTTCAAAAACGATTTGACAAATCAACTTGAGTTCCATAACATTTTGTTAGCATGGTCTGAAGATGATCTGGTTCGAAACTTCTCAGACTCCTTCAGGGCATTGTGCTGATGACCCATTCCGAGTTTCGTAATGATACGTTCATGCGTTCATAAAATACAGCATTTTACTACAAAACTCAAAATGGCCAACACCCAAAATTGCTGATATGATATCAAATTGGATATCATTCGACTTGGCATGATGCCCCAAATCAAACAAGACCACTTTTATGATTTTTGGTAAAACCATTCAGAAGTTATAAGCAAAAATAGCAATTTTTCGTATCTCAGGACCAGTAGGTGGCACTGCGCCGAAACACAGCATGTAGCCTAAGGTCATGCTTGTGATGACATGGACCAAGTAAAATATGATAAAGCGTTGAGGAGAAACAGCCTTACATCTGTTTTCGAAAGCACTATGTAAAATTCATTCGCACGTTTTTGAAAACGGTTTGACAAATCAACTTGAATTCCATAACTTTTTGTCGGAATGGTCTGAAGATGATCTAGTTCAATTTTCGTGAAAATAGTAGCAACGGCCTTGGAGGACTTTGAAAAAGCAGGTTTTTTGAAAAATTAAAATTTTCCAAAATAGGGTGCAATCGAATCATCTTGAGCCAAGAATCAGAGGAAAAAGAAGAAAATCTGAGATAAAATTAGAGGACGAAGAATTTTGTTTCTAACCCGGTTCAAAAGTTATTAGCATAAACGTGAGTGCAACTTTTGGACAGTTGGTGGCGCTAGAGGGATTGAGTTAGAGACTCCAAGCGTGTGTGTGAGGGACGTACGGTGGCGTTCTCGGAGCGGTACCAGTCCGGGATGGGCACGTGATGGTTGTGGAATTTGCGCGGGACCCAATTCCGAGCTTCTGCTTCCCACAGAACAGCGTTGAGATCAGGGAAGTTGTGATGGATGTCGAGGCCGTCGTGACTCCAGCGGCCCAGAGACCATCCGCTGAGCTCCGAGCCCTGAATCCATGACAGAGAGACACTTTCATTCAGCAGGGTGTCTTATAATAATGAGCAGGAGTGGCTGCAGACGTACCGCTGCGAAGGCTTTCTCGTAGCCGTCGGGGTTGATGGAGGGCAGCAGGTGGATGCGCGTCTCGTCCACCAGGTGGCGTATGCGTGGGTTTCCGCTCAGATACTCCTGACACATGAACTGCATGAGCAGCAGCAGCAGCTCGCGGCCCAGCACCTCGTTACCGTGGGAGCCGGCCGTGTAGCGGAACTCGGGCTCACCTGCGAACACACACACACACACTCATCCAGTGTCACACACACCTGCGTCAGCGCTCAGAGTCCAGTCTTACCGAGCTCGTGGTCGCCGGGGTTGTCCGAGATCTCGATGGCGTACAGCTTCTGTCCGTTGTAGCTTTTGCCGATGTTGTAGATGCGTGTGATGTTCGGACACATGTCATTCACCACCTTCATCAGCTGAACACAAGCACAACGGTTGTGTTAATATATATATGGAAGATAATGAAGAATGTTTTATTAAATGATAATGTGAACTGCTCTCAGGCATTATATTAAATGATATGTCACAATCCTCACACTGTACCTGTCTCATCTCTTTATAACTGTGGTGTCTGAAGTCCAGGTTGTCTGTCGTCGTCACTTCATTTCTTCTCCGGTAATAATTGTTTGGATCTGTTTAAAAATAAATGAGAAAGAATAAAATCTGCAGATTTGTTGTGATGATCATCTGGATTCACAAACTTTTTTTGTGAGCTAAACTATCTTCTTAAAGTCCTCCTGAGGTTTTAAATTAATATTTTAGTAATTTTTTAACACATTTGATGTTCGCGGTTCTCTGATGTCAGTTAATGATCATGCAGGTAAACAAATAAAATACTTCACCTATTTAGATTGTTTTTATATTAAAATTATTTATTTGACAGTTTTACAATTTAATTTTTATTAAGTGCTATATTTTGATTTTGATTTTAAAATTACTTACATTTTACTTTATGATTTTTTGTGTTATATTTTGATTTTTTTATTTTAACATTATTTATTTATTGTAATTTGACATTTTTATGATTTAATACATTTTTGTAACCGTTTAATTTTGACTTTTTTTTTATGATTTAATCATTGTTTTTCATAATCCCCGTAGGCTGAAAGCACTGCAGGTGTGTGTGTGTGTGTGTGTGTCCATCACCTGGCATCGGGCAGCCCAGGATCTCCACACGCATGCAGATGCCGCCGTTGGGGAACCAGGATCGAGGGTTTATGCGGATGTAACGAGCCACCATGGGTTTCGGGAAGGTATTGAGGACGGGAATCTCCTTCTCTCGATTCCCAATGAAAATCTACTGATGCGAGCAGAAACACTGGGTTACAGCTGTGTGTGAATGAGTTGATGGTTTGTGAAGGGCATGTTTGGTGTCTCACCAGATCTCTGGAGCCGTTCTTCAGCGTCACCCAGCTGTGAGAATCATTACTGAGCAGAACTTTATATGAGCTCACCCAATCACTCCTGCAACACACACATACACACACACTGAAGCATCAGCCTCCATCCTGACATTTCTGTATGCGCAATTGGCAGACTTGTCGTTGCATTCGAGGCATACTCTGGATCAGTTCATGCATTCCCTGGGAATCTTACTTTTTGACCCATTTAAATTTATGCATTAGACAGATGCTTTTATCCAAAGCGACTTGCATTATATTCAAGATGTTCAGTTCATGCATTTCAGTTCATGCAGTTTAGTTCATGCATTCCCTGGGAATCGAACCTATGACCTTGGCGTTGTGTACTCACGACCAGAGTGAGCTCCGTCCCTGAGTGACGACACCGGTGAATTTCGTGAGTCTGCGCGCGTCCACCTCAAACCACTGCAGCGGGTCGTTTCGTCCTGCACACCAGCCGCCGTCATACAGGTCGTCCTCTAACAGACCGCCCTACACACACATGAAACTACATCAACACAATTAACTCATGCTGCTGCTCTTACTGACAGTGAGAGAGCAGTGAAATAATAGAAAGACAGCAGTGAGTGCAGAGACAGCCGAGACAGTGGTGAGTGCAGTGAGACAGCAGATAGATGGCAGTGAATGCAGTGAGGCAGCAGTGTGTAGTGAGAGAAGAGAGACAGCAGTGAGAGAGCAGAGAGAGCAAAAAGACAGCAGTGAGACAATAGTGAGATAATAGAGAGACGGCAGTGAGACAGCATTGAGATAGCAGAGAAACAGCAGTGAGAGAGCAGAGAGAGCATTGAGACAGCAGTGAGAGCAGAGAGACAGCAGTGAGAGCAGAGAGACAGCAGTGAGAGCAAAAAGACAGCAGTGAGACAGTGGTGAGTGCAGTGAGACAGCAGTGAGAGAGCAGAGACAGCATTGAGAGCAAAAAGACAGCGGTGAGTGCAGTGGTGAGTGCAGAGAGACGGCAGTGAAAGCAGAGAGCAGTGAGACAACAGTGAGATAATAGAGAGACAGCATTGAGACAGCAGTGAGAGCAAAAAGAGCAGAGAGACAGCAGTGAGAGAGAGCAGAGAGACAGCAGTGAGAGCAAAAAGAGCAGTGAGAGCAGAGAGACAGCAGTGAGATAATAGAGAGACAGCAGTGAGTGCAGTGAGAGAGCAGAGACAGCAGTGAGAGCAAAAAGACAGCAGTGAGACAGTGGCGAGTGCAGTGAGACAACAGTGAGAGCAGAGAGAGCAAAAAGACAGCAGTGAGTGCAGTGGTGAGTGCAGAGAGACGGCAGTGAGAGCAGAGAGACAACAGTGAGAGCAAAAAGACAGCAGTGAGAGCAGTGAGAGAGCAGAGACAGCAGTGAGAGCAAAAAGACAGCAGTGAGACAGTGGCGAGTGCAGTGAGACAACAGTGAGAGAGCAGAGAGAGCAAAAAGACAGCAGTGAGTGCAGTGGTGAGTGCAGAGACACGGCAGTGAAAGCAGAGAGACAGCAGTGAGTGCAGTGGTGAGTGCAGAGAGACAGCAGTGAGTGCAGTGAGACAACAGTGAGAGCAGAGAGACAGCAGTGAGATAATAGAGAGACAGCAGTGAGAGACAGCATTGAGACAGCAGTGAGAGCAAAAAGACAGCAGTAAGACAGTGGTGAGTGCAGTGAGAGCAAAAAAACAGCAGTGAGTGCAGAGAGACAGCATTGAGACAGCAGTGAGAGCAGAAAGACAGCAGTGAGATAATAGAGAGACAGCAGTGAGAGCAGAAAGACAGCAGTGAGATAATAGAGAGACAGCATTGAGACAGCAGTGAGAGCAGAAAGACAGCAGTGAGATAATAGAGAGACAGCAGTGAGAGCAGAAAGACAGCAGTGAGAGCAGAGAGACAGCAGTGAGATAATAGAGAGACAGCAGTGAGAGCAGAAAGACAGCAGTGAGAGCAGAGAGACAGCAGTGAGATAATAGAGAGACAGCATTGAGACAGCAGTGAGAGCAAAAAGACAGCAGTGAGTGCAGAGAGACAACATTGAGACAGCAGTGAGAGCAGAGAGACAGCAGTGAGATAATAGAGAGACAGCAGTGAGAGCAGAAAGACAGCAGTGAGAGCAGAGAGACAGCAGTGAGATAATAGAGAGACAGCATTGAGACAGCAGTGAGAGCAAAAAGACAGCAGTGAGTGCAGAGAGACAACATTAAGACAGCAGTGAGAGCAGAGAGACAGCAGTGAGACAACAGTGAGATAATAGAGAGACAGCAGTGAGAGCAGAAAGACAGCTGAGACAGTGGTGAGTGCAGTGAGACAGCGGTGAGAGAGAGCAGTGAGATAATAGAGAGACAGCAGCGAGACGGCATTGAGTGAGCAGTGAGACAGCGGTAAGATAGCAGTGAGGCAGCAGAGAGACAGCAGCAGAAGGAAATGTAAGATGCATTAATAGAGATTCTGACACACAGACAGAAACATGAGACTCAACCCGCTCACAGCACAACTAGACAGGTAAAGGATTAGTTTACCCACATATGAGGATTCAGTCATCATTTACTCATTCTGTATGACTTGATTCCTTCAGTGGAACACGCTGCTCTTTTCAACACAATGAACATGAATGAAGGAAAGAGGGAATAAATGAGGACAGAGTTTTACTTACAGGTCAGTTATTCAGATTTTATGTCAAATGTATGTTTTTTAAAGTGCTTTTTTTTTTTTGTCCAATGGGGTCCAATGTTTGGTTCATCTAAACATCTTTATGTTCCACTGAAGAGAGAAAGTTATACAGGTTTGGAACACATGAGGGTGATTAAATAGTGACAGAATGATCATTTCTGTGTGAACTATCACTTTAAATGTGTTTCAATCACGTGAAACAGTGTGAAACAGATCAGAAACTCATTCGCTTCACGTTCATTTCTATTGGTTAGAGTTGTGAATGAAGGCACTTTGTAAAGTGTTTAAGGATCCTTCGAAGTCGTGCGGGTCAGAATGAATCTTGGTAATGATCTTCTGGACTTGAGCGCAGCTGCGTAATGCTTTCTGTGACTCACAGCGGATTTAAGCAGAAACTGGGTCAATTTCACACGGCTGTCGCTCTGAAGTCTGTTTCCAGCTGATCATTCCTGCTTTCGGTTGTCGTTCTGTTTTCATCGAGTGCAGCGGAAAACAAAGAGCAAATTCTGTGCAAAGTGGATCCAGATGAGGCAAAGATTGAGCAGAACGGGTCTGAGATCTGAGTAACAACAGACAAAGAGCAGGAACACTGGCAACATTTCATAGAGACACACACACACCTGGATGTTCAGTCGGCCCCTGTGCGGCCCCAGACCGTAGTGTCTCATGGTGGACGCGTGGAGCTGAAAGTCATCGATCTTCAGTGTCTCCAGACCCAGCGGAGGACAATCTGTCGGGAATGAGAAGAGCAGACTGAAAGTCATGAGAGGGATCTGAGCTCTACTTTATTTAAACAGTCAATAACGCTGAAGTGTGTCATAATTTGCATGTTCAGTTAGTGCACTGCAAGAAATGATTTTCTTACTTAGTATTTTTCTTTTATTTTCCAGTAAAAAAAAAAAAATCAAAACTTTCTTAAATCAATACACATTAGTCTGACGGGACTATCAGACTGACTGACCAATGACACAAATTTGAGGCCAGACTCTCAGACTGACTGATTGATTACATAAATTTGAAGCGGGACTATCTGACTGACCAATGACATGAATTTGGGGCAGGACTATCTGACTGACCAATGAAATGAGTTTGAGGCGGGACTAATAGACTGACTGACCAATGACATGAATTTGAGGTGGGACTATGAGACTGACATGACATGAATTTGGGGCAGGACTACCAGACCGACTGACCAATGACATGAATTTGAGGCGGGACTATCAGACTGACTGATCGATTACATTAATTTTAGGCGGGACTATCAGACTGACTGACCAATGACATGAATTTGTGACGGGACTATCAGACTGACTGACCAATTACATTAATTTTAGGCGGGACTATCAGACCGACTGACCAATGACATGAATTTGAGACGGGACTATCAGACTGACTGACCGATAACATCAATGTGGGGCGGGACTATCAGAAAGACTGACCAATGACATGAATTGGGGGCGGGATTATCAGACTGACTGACCGATAACATCAATGTGGGGCGGGACTATCAGAAAGACTGACCAATGACATGAATTGGGGGCGGGATTATCAGACTGACTGACCGATAACATCAATGTGGGGCGGGACTATCAGAAAGACTGACCAATGACATGAATTGGGGGCGGGATTATCAGACTGACTGACCGATAACATCAATGTGGGGCGGGACTATCAGAAAGACTGACCAATGACATGAATTTGGGGGTGGGATTATCAGACTGACTGACTGACCGATAACATCAATGTGGGGCAGGACTATCAGAAAGACTGACCAATGACATGAATTTGGGGGTGGGATTATCAGACTGACTGACCGATAACATCAATGTGGGGCGGGACTATCAGAAAGACTGACCAATGACATGAATTTGGGGGCGGGATTATCAGACTGACTGACTGACCGATAACATCAATGTGGGGCGGGACTATCAGAAAGACTGACCAATGACATGAATTGGGGGTGGGATTATCAGACTGACTGACCGATAACATCAATGTGGGGCGGGACTATCAGAAAGACTGACCAATGACATGAATTGCGGGCGGGATTATCAGACTGACTGACCTATAACATCAATGTGGGGCGGGACTATCAGAAAGACTGACCAATGACATGAATTGGGGGCGGGATTATCAGACTGACTGACCGATAACATCAATGTCGGGCGGGACTATCAGAAAGACTGGCCAATGACATGAATTGGGGGCGGGATTATCAGACTGACTGACCGATAACATCAATGTGGGGCGGGACTATCAGAAAGACTGACCAATGACATGAATTGGGGGCGGGATTATCAGACTGACTGACCGATAACATCAATGTGGGGCGGGACTATCAGAAAGACTGACCAATGACATGAATTGGGGGCGGGATTATCAGACTGACTGACCGATAACATCAATGTCGGGCGGGACTATCAGAAAGACTGACCAATGACATGAATTGGGGGCGGGATTATCAGACTGACTGACCGATAACATCAATGTGGGGCGGGACTATCAGAAAGACTGGCCAATGACATGAATTGGGGGCGGGATTATCAGACTGACTGACCGATAACATCAATGTGGGGCGGGACTATCAGAAAGACTGACCAATGACATGAATTGGGGGCGGGATTATCAGACTGACTGACCGATAACATCAATGTGGGGCGGGACTATCAGAAAGACTGACCAATGACATGAATTGGGGGCGGGATTATCAGACTGACTGACCGATAACATCAATGTGGGGCGGGACTATTAGAAAGACTGACCAATGACATGAATTGGGGGCGGGATTATCAGACTGACTGACCGATAACATCAATGTGGGGCGGGACTATCAGAAAGACTGACCAATGACATGAATTGGGGGCGGGATTATCAGACCAACTGACCAGTGACATGAATTTGAGGCGGGACCATCAGACTTACTGACCCCACTGATTCAATATCTAATCTAGCAATCTTTCTAATATTTACATACACCCGTAACTGTAATAAAACAATTTGTACAGGTCTGTCTGCGCAGATGAAGCTTTGCGGATGCGCAGCTGAGCTCCTCTCATTACGACACACATCTGCAGCTCTAAAGACTCTCAGGAGATCGGTGTGAATCAGCTCTAATTCTGCTTTTGGCCTGAAACAAACACAGCCGTTACTGTTCCGTAAGCACATGAGGGAAACGTGCAGGTCACACATTTATATGTCCAAAGCGACTTCCCAACAGGACACACACATACAGACAAGAGCATCAGTGTCTCTTCAGATTTTCAGTTTAGATCTTCTATTATTGTTATAATAATATATTGAGAGAGTGACTGTCATATTGTAAAGATGTGATGTCTCTGATCAATCCAGACTGCTTCAAACTCTGACCATCTACATTAGATGAACCGATCTGCTTATCTTATCTTACTTTACCGTCCCAATGTCAAATCATATTTGACACACAGATGACCTCACACAAACCATGTTCGTTTGCCGTTCAACTCACCGTCTTTGTCAGCGGTGAACGAACCGTCACTGACGCCGCCGGCTGCTTTCACTGCTTTCTTGTTCTTCTCACTCTTTTTGTTTCCAGTTTTCACGGCTGATGAGACACAAACAGCAGAAGGTTGAACTGCATCTGTGGTTCATACATCAGGCTCATGAGATGAAGAGAAGAAGTGCTGAATGATGAAAGCTGGTGTGTTTGGTGGCCTATAAACTTTAGCTGCGGCGCCAAGCTTCAGAGCCAATGTGTTGAGCAGAAGAGCAGCTGAAGGCTTTCATCATGTGCCTGAGAGGTCGTGTCAGGATAAACCTACATCCCACATGGAAACACTCGGATTCACCAAGCGCTGCCAGCGTTCAGATGTGCCACGGAATCATCGACACGGAGAGTCAAACATGATCACAGCGGATCAGAAACCTCATGACACACGTCTAGAGTCCCTCAAACTGATCAATCATTACTCGCATTGTCTACATTTTCATTTGAGGGACGATTTCATATACAAGATGTAATGTAAGTCCCCAGAATGTGTTTCAGCTCAAAATCCCCCACAGATCATTTATTATAGCTTGTCAAATTTGCCCCTATTTTGGTGCGAGCAAAAACACGCTGTTTTTGTGTGTGTCCCTTTAAATGCAAATGAGCTGCTGCTCCCGGCCCCTTTTCCAGAAGAGGGCGGAGCTTTAACAGCTCAACAACAACAAATCTGGAGAATCTCACACAGCCAAAATGAGGATTGTCAGTAACGGTGTTCAGCCTTACATTGTTCAAACCGGAGTCGACACTGATGGAGAGACTCAGGAAGAAGTTACAACTTTTAGATGTTTCTGAATGGTTAGTGGATAAATTTATGTAGTTGCTGTGGAGTTGATTCAACTCATCCACTAGCATGTGCCGTCATGTTAATCTTTTGTGTTGAATTGACCCTCGTTTGTGAAGCAGTCCGGTGTAAAATGACGGCATGTCAACAACACTCTACTACAACAACTCTTCCTCTTCTCTAAAGCAGCCCAACATGGCCCCGCCCCCTTTGTTGTGTGTTCTCGGGGGCGGGGTTTATGTAAACTTTGGGGTCTGTGATGTCACTAACCCGGGAAGAAGTTTGTTTTAGTCCCTACCAGCCGTTTGTTGTAGTCCTTTAACAGAAAAAATATCTCCCTTTGCATTGAACTTTGAGCGTCGTAACTTTGCAGATGTTGTTTATGATCAAACAGCAACATTACACACTAACTAAAGTTAAAAATCATAATCAAGGACCCCTTTCATTTGTGTAAGAGCAAATTAAGATTTTCAAGTCTTTTTTAAGACTTGCAGAAATCCTGAGTAAATAAGAAAATCTTTTTTTTTTTTTCCTTCTTTTTTTTTTGCAGTGTTTTGCACTGACAGCAGGAAAAAATGATGTCAGATGCATGTAATAAAGTTAAATCTAATGGTGTGTAGTTACGAGAGCAAAATAAATAGACTAATTTAAAGCTTTAAAACCAAGGAGAAAACACTTTGCATATCTTCTGCTGTTGATGAAGAAGCTCAGATGTGTCTGATTGAAGATTAATTAGCATTTGGTGTCAGAAACAAGCATCATTCCCTGCCGACCTGTGCAAAACTTTATGAATGTTTCACACAGTCAAAGCTCCAGTAAAACACTCCATTCATGATTCACTGAAAGCCAATAATGTTTGACGGCTGAACCAGTGCCTGACAGATCCTGAAACACAAGCTCGTCCAGCCACACAGCTTCAGTTCGGTGTGTTGATGTGCTGGGAACCGCCAGAGTAATGAGGGAGGAACGAACTGAAGAGTGTTTAAGTTTATATCTAGTTACCTGAATAAACACATCGGGTTTAATGAAGGAACTCTATGACATCTAACATGTTTACATGCCAGTAAACAAGATGACAGAATCAGCCTGAGCCAGTTACGTGTGTTTACATTACCTGATGCCGAATCAGATCCGCCGGCTGCTTTGGAAGCAGCTGATATGGATCTGCTCTCCTTCCCAAATCCTCGTCCGGGTGTCTGACGGCCGTCGGTCGCTCGGTCCTCCGAGACGCGCTGGTAATGTTCCCGACTGAGAAGCTCTTGCATGTAATAATCCTCATCCTCAGATGAATATCCATAACACACATCCAGCATGAGACCCACAAGGCCGAGCAGCAGGAGAGTCTGGAGCCACATCATCTGATCCGATCGGCTCCCGGACCCATGAACTGGCAGGTAAAACTTCTGCTGTCTGGAATCACTCAGGAGAGAGAGACAGCTGAAGAACAGACAGGCAGACGGTGATGTGTTGGCTCTGGTTCCAGGTGTTTTGTTGAGCATAAAGAATCTAGAGCATAAAGCAGGAGCTGCAGTGTGAGAGACAGAACATCTGATCCAGAACTGATTGATGCCTCACTCTTCTGTCTCACTATGACTCCTCCCACTGGGCGGAGCTTCCTTGACCTCATTACCATCCCACAACCAAACGAGAGAGAACTGAGAAGAATTCATACTGATGGATGCAAACGCACACACACACTCAGAGCGTCACTAATGCACTAATGTGTTAATCACATCCAGGTCCGGGCAGGTTTGAGTATCTGAACGTGTGTGTGTGTGTCAGAGCTTATCTCATCACGAGTGTTACTACACACACACACACACACCTCTTATACTGATTCTTATAGCCGTACTGACTAGAAAGCAGGTTTACGGTAAATTGAAGGTCTGTAATGAGCGTCTGCTGTGAAGCTTCAGTGACGCTGATCCGTTCAGACGTGATTCATTATGAGCTTCACTTCCTCACATCTGAAACTCACAATAACAAACCACACGAATGATTGTGTAACAATCACTAACACTTTACAATATGGTTACAGTTAACATGAACTAACAATGAACAATACTTGTAAAGCATTTATTAATCCTAGCTAAAGGGGTCCTTGATTATGATTTGACTCTTTTAACTTTAGTTAGTGTGTAATGTTGCTGTTTGATCATAAACGACATCTGCAAAGTTACGACGCTCAAAGTTCAATGCAAAGGGAGATATTTTCTTTTACAGAAATCGCTTTTGAAGGACTACAACAAACGACTGGTAGGGACTACAACGAGCTTCTTCCTGGGTTGGTGACATCACTAACCCCAAAATTTACATAAACCCCGCCCCTGAGAACACACAACAAAGGGGGCGGGGCCATGTTGTGCTGCTTTAGAGAAGAGGAAGAGTTGTTGTAGTAGAGTGTTGTTGACATGCCGTCATTTTAAGCCGGACTGCTTCACAAACGCTGGATTTTAACAAAAGATTAACATGACGGCACATGCTAGTGGATGAGTTGAATCAACTCCACAGCAACTACATAAATTTATCCACTAACCATTCAGAAACATCTAAAAGTTGTAACTTCTTCCTGAGTCTCTCCATCAGTGTCGACTCCGGTTTGAACAATGTAAGGCTGAACACCGTTACTGACAATCCTCATTTTGGCTGCGTGAGATTCTTCAGCTTTGTTGTTGTTGAGCAACTGAAGTGCGAGCTGTTAAAGCTCTGCCCTCTTCTGGAAAGGGGGCGGGGAGCAGCAGCTCATTTGCATTTAAAGGAACACACAAAAACGGCGTGTTTTTGCTCACACCCAAATAGAGGCAAATTTGACAAGCTATAATAAATTATCTGTGGGGTATTTTGAGCTGAAACTGATTTCTGCATTTATATTAAAGTCGTGAATAAGGACAGCATGCAGGTTTTGTCGATATGGAGCGGTTGCTGCGGTCACACAGTGTTAATTTCAGAGATCTGCTCACCTCAGTGTTTGTGCAAATTAAAGCGTGTTTTCACTGGATTGGTGGGATGAATCTGAGATGCCAGCAGCACTTCCTGAAATCATCACACATTCTTCAGACCAAACCCTGAAGCTGCAGGAACCGCCTGAACTGTCTCGGGGAAACATCTGTCTGTGCAAACCACTGCAGATGATATCAGACTTTTAATCAGCTACTTAATATTTCATCCCCTTAAATGACCCAAAAACTCTGATAAGCATCCAAAATCAACACTGATTCTCTGCAGAACGATCTTCAGATGCATCTCGGTGCTAAACCATCATTCACCAGGTCAGAATCAGGAGACACGAGCGCTGCGAACGCGTCTGTAAGCCACCAGCAATCCACCGCAAACTCACGTTCTGCCCAACGAAAACACAACAAACACACTGGAACAAAGAAACACAACTTAAATGAAGCGTTTGAAGCGCTCACTGCTCACAACCTCAGAATATTTCTAAATGACAAACCTCATCACTGAAGCTGCGAGACATCAGTCATTCAGCACACTGAATCATGGCTTTCTGCAAGAGAGACGGACATGGCAAGAACATTGTTAGCTGTGAGTTATAGATCTGGCCTGATGATTCAGAGTAACACGAAGCAGATGATCAATATGTGTCCAGCTGACCGTCCGCCAACATCCAGCACATGGTGATATTAGACAGACGCTGGCACTCTGCGCAGTCGCTTCCATCTTCCTGTCAGACGCATGAGTGACTTCATGAAACTGAGAAATCTGAAGCACAGAACCAGCAGATCTGCAGCAAACCACCTGAAAAACATGTTCTAAGAACGTTCAAAACGTTGTTTCTTGGTTATGTGAACGTTAAGAGAACACTAAGGGAATGTTTTACTCTCTTATGATTTTGCAAGTGTGAGAATGTTACTTTTCAATGTTCTCTGAGTGTTCTGAAATAGTAACATTTAAAAAACAACTGAAATGTTACAGAAAAAGATGACAGAGTATTTGCTCAGTATTTGCTGAGTATTTTCTCCTTAAAACTGCAGTCAGCCAAATATAGTTGCAAAAAAATTGCTGCCGTTTCTTACATCACAAACTACATTGTAACCAATCATGTCAAGGTGTGATCGCCAACAAGTGGATTTCTGAACTGGTGCGAGTGAGTTGAGGCGGGGCTAATTTGCATATTCAAATGGATCTCTAAACTGGTGTGAGTGGAGGCGGGGCTAATTTGCATATTCATAAAACCTTGTATACTAAATGAGGCAAGGGTGTAGAGTTACATTCATGTGGATCTCTGAACTGGTGCGAGTGAGTGGAGGCAGGGCTAATTTGCATATTCAAGTGGATCTCTAAACTGGTGCAAGTGAGTGGAGGCGGGGCTAATTTGCATATTCATATTCATAGAACCATGTATACTAAACGAGGCAAGGGTGTAGAGTTACATTCAAGCGGATCTCTAAACTGGTGCAAGTGAGTGGAGGCGAGGCTAATTTGCATATTCATAAAACCATGTATACTAAATAAGGCAAGGGTGTAGAGTTACATTCAAGTGGATCTCTGAACTGGTGCGAGTGAGTGGAGGCGGGGCTAATTTGCATATTCAAGTGGATCTCTGAACTGGTGCGAGTGAGTGGAGGCGGGGCTAATTTGCATATTCATAAAACTATGTATACTAAATAAGGCAAGGGTGTAGAGTTACATTCAAGCTATTTTAAGGCATTTTTCAAGGAAAAAAAACATTTAAATATGTCATTTTGGTGATCAAAGATAAGTTTAAACGGACAAAATTATTGACTACGGGGGGCTTTAAGACTGGTCATTCATTACTTCAAGTCAGTTGCATAACAAGTTAGATTTAAGACTTGTTTAATATGAGAACAAAAAGGAAGACTGATTATCCTTTGGTTGGTCAGACTAGTTTAAAGTAATGGCTGCGCTTATGCAACTGGCCCCTGAGCATCTGTTTCCATGACAACAGTACAATAACAAAAACTTACTGGAAACAGTCGGAAACATCCACTGGAAGGATATCAATACAGGAACGTTTTTTGCTTCCCAGAACAATCTGAGAATGTTGTACAAAAAAAAAATTAAACCTAAAAAGCAAGGTTTTTATTTGGTTCCAAACATTTAATAACCACAAGGAAACCAAATTGTAATGGACATGCACTGTAAATCAGATCGGAGCCAAACCCACGTTTTCTTCAATAACAGAGCGTCTCTGTCAAGCCAAGATAATAAAACACAGATCTAGTTTGTTACCCAGAGGCCTCTGTGTTTGTGATCCTTAACTTCCTGAGCTGCTGCAACCATCAAACAGCAAATTTATGATTCTTCATAAAAGCACAGGAGCCGTTCTCATGATCCGGGACTTTCCCTGGAGTTTCCCACAGGAAGAGCTCATGGCATGAGGATGATCTGACAGCGTCGCCCTCGTCAAATATACAGTATATGACTGCGTGAGCTGCTTACCAGAACAAAACTCACCGCCGCCATCTAGAGGGCTGTGGGGGATTGTGAGTGTGTGGTTGCTAGGGTGTTCAGGGTGGTTGCTAGGGTGGAGTCTGGGGGATTTTTTCATCTGTTTCAAAAAGTGAATCTGAATCTGGTCTTGAGGCCGGTCAGTGATTGCAAACAGTATTATATAGTGCCGTTATTCTTGTTTTTGTGAAGGTCAGTTGTTTTTGCTAATGTATGTTCAACAATCAGTCAGACCGAAGAAAGCATGTTCGTGAGCCAGTGACGGCACCGTATCCGCACGATGAAGTGATCGCAAACTGATTTTTGGATTTCCAGCACAAGTTTTAGTCACTATGAAGATGTTTTGAGAAACGCCTCAGTGGTTTTTTTGTTGATACAGTGAAAGTCAATGCGGTCCAATGTTGTTTGGTTAACAATTATTACAAAATATTTTCTTGTGTTATTTTTATATCGTTTTAAAAATAATGATTGGGTGAATCATCCCTTTAAAACTACAAATAAAGGGCAGATTCTTACATAGTTGAGGAATATGACCATCAGTTTCGCCAGTAACGGCGACCGTTACTGTATTTAATCCGGAATTATGATCTGAAGTGGTTCTCACACCGTGTCCTAACCAAACGCGATGCGATAAGATTCCAGCGACAAGCAACACCAGACGCGACGCGACTATATGAGACGCGATAAAGTCAATCAAAAACCACAGCCAATCAGAAGCGCGGGCTCTCTTAGCTAGCTCCCGGCACTCGCAACGAAATGAATAAGTACATAATCAAATTCATGAATATTACACCATTTTTACATAATTAAAAATACTGAGTCACTGAAACTATTTTTGTCATAGAACACACTTGTCTGTTCAATGAGTTGACAGTTTGAACGTTCGTGATTCCTTACTTTGAAGATCTGAGGTAAATTGTCCGTTGTTGCTTTCAGTACGGCTATAAAAGATGCACAAAATGATATTCAAACTCACATTAGATGCTTTTAACATTAAATAAAGCACATAAACAGTACCTGAGATTATCACTGCCATACTTTGTGTTGCTGTTCCAGCCGCGACGTCGCAGAAAAATAGAAACCGTTTCTAAAATAGAATCGTCACATGTCGCTGTCGCGGCTAGTTAGGACAAAAACTCCGATTAACATGGAAAATATACCTTTTATCGCATGTCGCGGCATCGCGTCGCGTCTGGTTAGGACGGTGTCAGTGTCAGTTATTGATGGTATCATCATATGATTCTTAATTCAAAAGATGGCAGGTAGTTAGATAAAAAAAATAAAAAAATCAAGCTGAAATCAAAATTGACAATTCTTGTTTTTTTTATGGAATATTGCAATGTTTATTCAAAAT
This sequence comes from Ctenopharyngodon idella, assembly GCF_019924925.1. Classification (NCBI taxonomy): domain Eukaryota; kingdom Metazoa; phylum Chordata; class Actinopteri; order Cypriniformes; family Xenocyprididae; genus Ctenopharyngodon; species Ctenopharyngodon idella. Next base: position 30,663,019 of record NC_067231.1, on the reverse strand, counting down.
AATTTATCGGTGCACATTATCATTGTTTTAAATTCATGTTCCTAGTAATCTTAAATCAGAATAACTTTCCCTCCCTTTTCTCTGATGACAAGGGCGGGGCAACCTGTCACTCACATGAGACCCACCAACAGCAAACCAACACCATCCAATCAATTCCCCACAGACAAAATCAAGCCCCGCCCTACATTTGCTCTTGTTTGAGAAGCGTTTCACTCGGATATGCGAGAGAAGAAAAGATGAGCGTGAATTCTTTTAATGCCGACTGTAAAACTGCACACTGAACTGGATCAATCTGACCAGCAGGTGTCAGCGATTTAAACACTTAAAAGAGAGTTTTTTTTCCACTGTGTGGTTTAAAAATACTTCATCATTTACAAAAAATCCCTTCATGATCCAGTGAATAAACAATCAGCATCAAACTCATCTGACAGGTGATCTGCGTGTGAACGGCAGCGTTCAGAGCGACGCTACCACGTGAAGGATTCATCCTGCAGCACCGCAGACAGTTTCTGGTTGAAAGGAGCGTAAAACATCCGGAGCAGCTCTCGTGTCAACGGCTCCATCGGCCCCAGATCCCTGTCCGACAGATGCCTGGTGTTTGACGCGGGACGTTTGCTGATGAGTCTCTCTGTCTGTTCAGACACCGGACCTGCAAACAGACACACAACACAATCAGTCACATCCCAAAACGATTCTGTTTTTAAGATGGATTTAGTTTATATATTTTATGTCTCTTTAGTTTGTATTTTTTGATTTATACTATGCTTTTTTAAATGTGGTTTATATGTGCTCTTTGCTGTGAGCTTCGTCTCATGATGATGATGACGAATGTCTGCTGCCCCCTTCTGATGACAGACAGGCAGCTGCAGGACTGACCTAACTGCAGGAAGTGGAAGATTCTGCTCATGCTGCGCGTCACGTTTGCAGCGTGATCCTCCAGACGCAAGACTAAGAGCTGATCACGGCTGAACACTGACAACCAGTCCAGAATAAACACCACATACAGGCCCACCTGCAGCCGCACCTACACACACACACACACACACACACACGTAAATAACTATTAAATACTTAACTATATAAATAAAGGGATACAGGTGCATGGCGCTTGCTGAGGTCAGAGGTCGGCATACTCACACTCATGGCGACATACAGTGCGCTGCTGTACACACACGCTCTCAGACCGGCGTCCCGCAGACAGGCATCGAACAGACGCAGAGACTCGCAGACCTTCTGATGGAAATCCAGCGCTGATTTATTAGACGTGCCGAAGTACAAATAGTCTGAATAGAGTCTGAAGAAGAACAGCAGAAGAGTTCGAGCGTGTGTGAAGCATCAGATGACATCATCAAACACGCTACACGAGCCGTGTCACGTGACCCGGAACTAAAACAAGCATTCTTGTGTCCTGCCAGATGGTCACTTTATGAGATATTCATGAGCAAAAATGTTTGTTTTAGTAATTTTCTTGAGTTTTTGACATTTAAAAATAAATAAATAAATGAAGTGTTTTAGTTAAGCACTTCAAATTAAACGAAACACAAATGAGATAAGTATGGAAGCTTGTTTCTGCCACGGAATAAAAAATAAAAAAGGTAATTGCGACTATTTATCTCACAATTATGAGTGTTTTCTCAGATTTATGATAAATAATCTCGCAATTGGTCGTTATAAAGTCCAAACTGCAAAATATAAACATGCAATAACAAAGAAAAAGATAAAAAGTTGCAATTACCTTTTTTTATTTATTTTTTATTCATTTTTATTTTATTGACAGAAACAAGTTTCTACAGAAATGTTGCCTTGTTTATTTTATTTCATTTGCTTTTATTTATTTCATTTTATTTGATTTGATTTTTTTTGTTTTTTTATTGTATTTGATTTTATTTTCATTTTATTTTCATTTTATTGTATTATATTGTATTTTATTTCATTTCCTTTTATTTATTTCATTTTATTTTTATTTAATTTAAATTTAATTTAATTTTATTGTATTTCATTTCATTATTTCATTTATTTATTTTTTCCATTTCATTTCAGTTTATTTCATTTAGTTTAATTTTATTTCATTTTATTTTATTGTATTTTATTGTATTTCATTTGATTTTATTTTGATTTTATTTTAATTTTATTTTATTATTTCATTTAATTTTATTCTCATTTAATTTTATTTTCTCATTTTATCTTATTTTATTGTATTTTATTGAATTGAATTGAATTTTAATTTAATTTAATTTTCATTTTATTGTATTTGGTTTGATTTTTATTTTATTATTTCATTTCATTTCATTTATTTCATTTTATTCATTTCATTTTATTTTCATTTAATTTAAATTAAATTTTATTTTATTGTATTTCATTTCATTATTTCATTTAGTTTAATTTTATTTCATTTTATTTTATTGTATTTTATTGTATTTCGTTTGATTTTATTTTGATTTTATTTTAATTTAATTTTATTATTTCATTTAATTTTATTTTAATTTTATTTCATTTCATTTTATCTTATTTTATTGTATTTTATTGAATTGAATTTAAGTTTAATTTAATTTTATTTTCATTTCATTTCATTTTATTGTATTTGATTTGATTTTTATTTTATTATTTTATTTCATTTCATTTTATTTATTTCATTTTATTTTATTTCAAGTAATGAAAATGTTTTTTACAGTTGTAGTTTTAGTTCGAGATCTGGTGTGACCTCTGACCTCTCCACAGGGTCTCTGAGGATGGCGATGAGTCGCGCATCCGGCTGCAGCACGTGAATGAAGTCCTGGACGAGTGACGGAGGCTCCGCCTCTCTGCTGATGTCATGGTGATAGTGCCAGGCGCAGTTGTCCCACATAGTGGAAGCGCTGGCCTCACCTGTCAGTCAAACACACACACACACACACACACATTGTTTTTACAGGAAATAGAATGTAATTACAGTAAAGCGTCACTTTGTAACACATTCTAGGAACACTCGAGCGCACAGATCAAACAAACCTGACCTCATGTGGAAATGAAAATAAACACACAGATCTGAGAACATACCAGTGATGATGTCGCTGCTGATGGAGTTTCCCAGAAGTCTGTGCTGAATCCGCTGGGCCACCGGATCGAACAGGTCCAGGTAATGGTCCAGCGGGAAGCGGGTAAGAGGAGGATCACCGAGATTAACGATTCCTGCAAATCACAGGATCCAGATCAAGCTTCTCCAAACGACAGGTGCTTCTGTGTCAGTCAATATTTATGAGCATCAGTGGGACGAACACAAAAACACACGAGCAGAGACAGAGAAATCACTGAACATTTACAGTCCAGCGCCTGTATATGGAGTTGAATTATGGATAAAATCTATATAAATGAGTGTGAATGTTAGATTTGGTCTAATTTGAGTGTAAAATGTTTTCTGGATCTGCTATGAATCAAATTCAGTGATCAATGTTTTTTTATTGCTCTCTCTGAGCTGAGAGGAAGTCATGTGACTAAAACAGATAAATAAAGCTGATTATATCTAGACAGGAAACAGCTTGAAATGCAGTAAAATAAGAAAAAAAAGCTGAACGAGGCAGATTTCATTCTGTGCAGGTGAACCACTGCATCTGTCGTGATCCCAGCAAACGTTCTCAGAATGTTCTCTCAAAGTTACGAGCAAATGTTCTTCCAGAGCGTTTATTCAAATATCTGGTCTTTAATAACTTTTTTAAATGTTACTACTAGTTGTAGAATGTTTAGAGAAGATTAAACTAAAACTAGATGCATCTGAATGAGTCTCTGAAGTAGAAACACTATAATTATCTTAACGAAAGAACAATCTACATCACGTGTGTTATTCTAATGACTGTACATCATCACACGTGTTTATATGACCCTGATGAATCGGTTCACATTCTCACGAATCAAACTGTGATCTGAGATTCATCATTTGCTCTAATGAAGTGTGTTTTAGTTCCCAGCAGACACTTCTGACAAGAACAAACAAACCAGAACTGCTTGTTTTGATTGTTTTTAATCTATTTCTGCTTTGTTTCTTCAGTCGTGATGCTGCTTCTTCCAGAACATTTTGTTTGTAATGAGAGTGCGGATGAAAGCAGCTTCCCTTTGAAGGCATTTAAGCGTCAGGAATCTCACTCACCGAACCTCTTCCGGCTCCACCAGTGCGGTTCCTTGGGCCCCGTGAGATACACGTCGGGATGGAGCCTCAAGCGCTCGTACAGGTCCGTCGTGCCACACTTGGGCTGACCGATGATGTAGAAGTAGGGAAGGCATCGCAAGCGCTGAAGTTTCCCATTGCGCAGAATTAACCGCTGTCTGAACGTGGCGCTCAGGCCCTTGAAAGCAACTCGCATCTGACTGAACAAGCGGCTGAACAGGTTGGATCCGTATGGATCTGCGCTCACGTTTCCATGCAGCTCCTCGTACCAGCAGGGGTTCTTAACATCCGGTAAAAAGTGTGGCGGAATCACAGAAAACATCTGAAAGAGACAGAGAGTTTAACAGGGTTTTACTCGGACTCACTCAACAGGTTCATTTGGATCTGTAATCTCATAAATGTGCACTGGACTTTTAAAAATAAAGGTTCTGTATTGGCATCAATGGTTCCATGAAGAACCTTTAACATTTCCATTGCACAAAAGGTGCTTTACATTATATAGATTCAGATGTTGATGTCAATATGTACTGTATAAATTTCTCACGTGCGGGTCGAGGTTGAGCAGCTCGCTGACGGCAGGAACTCGTCTGGCTCTGAACGTCACTTTAGTTCCGATGCTGCGCACCAAGTCTCTGAGGGTGCTTTCACTGAGGTCCTCCAGCAGAGTCTTCCTCTCGCCCGACAGCAAGTAAGAGGCCATGATGAAGAACACAAGGAGGATGAAGCCACAGAATTTAGCGAGGCTGGCACGTGATGGAGATCTCTGCTGGCCGTCATGAGGAACCTTCAACACACCAAACAGAGTTGAGCTGACCAGAGAAAACAATCACTGAAGAGCAGCTTCAGATCAGTGTCATTATCAGTGATGAAGCTCATTTACTGTGAACGGATCCACTCTGAGACGCCAATCATGAGCTGCTTGCGTGAACACTCTGCCGTGTGATAAGCGCACTAAGCTATATTGTTTTCTTTTCGATTGACAGATTGCTTCGCCTAAGCAATGACACAAAACACAATGTTACTGATCTTTTAGGATCATTATAAAACTGTGATGGGACAGATAAAACTATGACAGGTCATCAAAAAATCAGACATAGACATTTGATATAGAGTGCAAGGACAATTGACCATATACACATTCTTAAGAACATCCGCAATAATATAAGCCAGCTGAAAAACTTCTGGTGAAATGTCACTTGTTGGTGTGTCGGTGAGGTAGCTTTAGTGTAATACTTAGTTTATAATCAGAATATAGACACCTAAATAGTCAGACTTAGTGTTAATTTACTTATTCAAACATAAGGTGACATGAAAAAGACGTGTCCTTCAGTGTTCCTCCAAAGCAAAATTCAATTCGACCATCAGTTTTCACACTTTCGTGCGGAAAAAAAGCGTCAACACACTGTAAATTAAAGATTTATTGTGCCCTTTAGTTAGATTCATTGAATAAAATGTGAGTTTTCAGAAGTGTGATCTTGTGCTGCACTGACTGACAGCTTCAGTGATTATAAAGAGAGAGCGTGATGATCGGTTTCTGTAATACATTCACAAGTTATTGTTTTTCATGAGATTTCGTGAGTACTTCATACTTCACCTTGACAAAATGTATTTTTAAACCTAGTTTTTTTTTAAATAATATTTAATAATTATTCAAAAGCAAAAAACTATTACAAGAAATGTCTAATATATGCGCAAATAAATAGTCCTCTGCCGCCATCTGATGGTTATAGTGGTAATTAATGTCTTTATTTTGAAATAAAAGTGTTTTCTATCAAATGTTGAACATCTTGAAATGTTGGGTTTTACAAATGAAGAAGGATGAACAAATATTAATTTTGGTCATCACATTAAAAATAACATTTGAAGAGCTGGAAAAATATTGTGTGTGCGTGTCTAATTACAAACACTGCGTTTCTTATACCAACATTCACAGTAGCTTCAAGTCTTTATTGCAATCACCAAAACTGGTTTATTGGCAAATTCTTTGGTGTTTCCATGGTTTCTACAAAATAAAACCGGAAACTGAAGGTAACTCGAGTATGATGTCATTGATAGGCGACGCACAGACACGGTCCGTGTCCTGGTTAAAATTGCTTATTTCTCTGGATTTAAACATTCTTGGAAACATCTAGTATAATGTAAGTACACAAGTCAACAAAATATATAACACTGTTCTAGTGGTTTTTGGATATTTTAATCCAAAAATCTTACATATTGTGAATTTATTAATGTTCTGTTTGTCTAACATTTTTTTTTACGTTTCTACTTGTTAAAAAGCAACATTCCTATAATGTTTAAAGCATGAAATGTTCCCTTAATGAATGCATAACCAAGAAAAAAATATGTTTTCACAAAAAATATTTTAAAAAATGGATGATTTGAAAATTTAGTCAACATTCAGAAACTTAGAACTTCAGCAAAACATTCTTAGAACATATTCTTGTTGATCTACTTAAAAACTCTCATGAATCAGTTTCTCCAAACAGCTTCTTCGGGCATGTGGGAAAATATTGTTGGTCTCATATTCAACAGTCATCTGTTGGCTTTTGTTACCTTCAGCTGCAGAGATCCAGACGTGAACTCACTGCGGCTCATGGCAGAATCAGATCAACACAAACAATCCTGAGAAGCACAGAGATCGACATTAATATCAGTGGAATCAGAATATATAAATGTGCACAGCAAAAGCATTTGACAGAACACAATCCACATTATACTAAATATTAAACAGATTCTACAATAAATGAACACCTTCACTATCATGATGTCAGAAATAAATCCTGTATGAGTCCATCACTACAAACACAGATGAGTCTGAAAACGAAAGAAGCTTCACAGAGACACATTAACCAAAAGAAAAGTAAGCCACCCCACTTGAACTTCCTCTGTAAAACTGTCTCAGTGAAGAGGGTTGAACACACACACTCTCTCACACACACATTTTTTCTGTGAGGAATTGATTGGATGGTTGTGGTTTGCTCTTGGTGGATCTCATGTGAGTGACAGGTTGCCCCGCCCTCATCATCAGAGAAGAGAAGAGATGCTGCAAGAGGGAGGAGAAGATATTCTGATTCAAGATTACCAGGAACATGAATTTAAAACAATAATGATAAATCATTCAGAATAAACACTGGAATATTCCATAAAAAACAAGAATTGTCAGTTTTGATTTCACAGGGACTTTAAAGTCTGAAAATCTAACACAGCGCTCGGCAGATTAAACGTGTGTGTCTCAAATGACGGCTAAAGTCACGTTTGCCAAAACATTTTCACGCCGCTGCTGCTGGACTCAACAGAGAGGAGCGACGCGCGTCTGCTTCTGCATGTGTTATTAATGACGTTACGAACCGCAGACACAAACTATCAAACTCTTCTTTATAAAAACAGCCAAACGTAAAATACCAACCCTAACATGACTCCACTGATATCACTGCAAGTGTTTTAGTCTGTAAAAGATGCTTTATGAAGAAATAAAGCGTTAGATGACAAACACACATCATCACGTCTGATTCCTACAGCTGCTGATCCTTTTTTTTAATTTTTTTAATGTAACATTTCAGTGTTTATTCTAAATGATTTATCATTATTGTTTTAAATTCATGTTCCTGGTAATCTTGAATCAGAATATCTTCTCCTCCCTCTTGCAGCATCTCTTCTCTTCTCTGATGACGAGGGCGGGGCAACCTGTCACTCACATGAGATCCACCAATAGCAAACCACAACCATCCAATCAATTCCCCACAGACAAAATCAAGCCCCGCCCTACATTTGTTCTTGTTTGCGAAGCAGTTTCACATGGATATACGGCACAATAGAGAAGAAAAGACCAGCGCAACTTCAGTTTCATGATGAGTCGCGACAAAGACTTTAAAATAACACAAGACGTGTCATTGGTATTGTTTTGAATGGAAGAAAATGCAACGCACAATATGGCGGAATAAGTCCCGCCTTCTAAATAAGAGCCAATCGGTGATTGGTGAAGTCATTGCGTCACTGTAAGGCCGTTAGAAGCTCCGGTTCCTATAGAAACAGTCAGACGTGCACTTCCTATAGAGACGCGCACTTAGGACTGCTCATGCGCATTAGCTTGATCTAGCCTGAAAAATGCCATTTTTTTTGGTCATGATTTGAGCATTTAGAAACAAAATTTATGAGTCCGTTGTTGTCAGGTTTCACCGGTGATTTCAAATATGAAATTCAATCGAAAGCTTGGCGAACAGCTTTGGAGAATTTGATGTTTCCCCATTCAAAGAGATAGGAGATGCACTTGCGTGCCTGAGAGGCGCTTCAAAGAGTGAAATGACTTGTCTTAAAGGGACTTTGGTCGCGATAGCGTCAGATCTTATCTTCTGTATTGCGATCTAAGTCCAATTGAAACGTATTATTCCCACCCCCCGAAAAAAAAAAAAGTAGGGCAGGGACTTGGTTCTGTTCATACGTTGTTGATTGGATGTTGAGATGTGGGCGTGGCACTCAAAAATGGAGGCGGATCTGAATGTGAGCATACAGTGGATTGTAAGAAAGGGGCGGAGTTTAAGACCAGCATTCACCACAGTCTGTGCAGGTCAAAAAAACGTTAAAAATTAATTTATCTTCTTTACAAATTTTATATCCAGGTCATTGATGAAGAGGGTTTTTCAAAGTGTAAAAAAACATAATGGAGATATAGTTAATTTTGAAGTTTTATTAAGTGTTAACAATGTTTTTATAATCAATTAGCACTGCTTTTGTCATTTTTTTTACAAGATGGACAAAATTTGTCATCAAAAATGTAATTCGGTTTAACCAAAATTTCGGTTTTACTGAATGACACTTTTGGTTATAGTAATTGTTATATTTATGTGCAGCGAAACTGGTCTGCCAGCAAGCAGAAGTGTGTGTGTGTTCAAGAACCTGAAGAGGTAGACAGCTTTCACCTGCCAGGTTTTGAAAAGGATCTTGGATCGTGGGATCTGCAAAACACTTTCTTATATTTTTTTTTGTCATTAGCAAATTATTAACTATTTTTTTTCTCTGTATTCTGTTAAATTTTGTGTATTATACACAAATTGTTTACTTTAAACTTGTATTTTTTGCATTAATAAAAAATAAATTAAATATATGCATGGATGAAGCGATCACAGTAAAATCAATAACATGCACTTAGAAAATCGATAGTGATAATTCACATTTCATTCTGACTTTATCATGTATTTTTCTTCATCTTTTCACCACAGTGTTTGTCACACAATATTTCACATAAAGTCACAATAACAAGTCAGGTCTCTGACTGCATTCACAAGAATTCACAAGACTCTTCATCATGTTTCTGAATCTTCGAAGTGCGAATCATTCTGACTGAATCACGTATTAATGATCCTGATCGGATCAATTAAACACATCATATCACTCGGTTCTGTGACACAAACGAACATATAACTGACTCATTACAACTTCAGACTGTGTTTCACATAAACTTTAGGCGCAGAAGTCACATCAGCTCTCATATCAACTACTCAATCAATCAATCAATCAGTAGATCTCACCGTCATAATCAGCGGATTCCTGAAGAAACTTTCCTCATCACGCCCTTCATCAGCTCAGCTGTGCGCGTGCACGTGCCCGCGGGCGCCCCGCTGCCGCGCGCTCATTGGTCAACCCCGCACAGGGGGAGGAGCCACATCTCACCTGTCAATCATGTTAACCTAATCCAAAATGAATATTTACATTTAAGCATCACTGAGAACAAATCCAGCACTGACAACTTATGTAAAATGTGTAATGAAGGTTGATTAATGCCTTTCCACTCACAACACAATGAAATTAAGTGCAGTCGCAAAAACAGCATGTGAAAAGAACAGTGAGTCCAAATTCAGTTTCATTAAAGGGGACCTAAAATGACACTTTCACAAGATGTAATATAAGTCTCTGGTGTCCCCAGAATGTGTCTGTGAAGTTTGAGCTCAAAATACCCCACAGATCATTTATTATAGCTTGTCAAATATGCCCCTATTTGGGTGTGAGCAAAAACACGCCGTTTTTGTGTGTGTCCCTTTAAATGCAAATGAGCTGCTGCTCCCGCCCCCTTTCCAGAAGAGGGCGGAGCTTTAACAGCTCAACAACAACAAAGCTGGAGAATCTCACGCAGTCAAAATGAGGATTGTCAGTAACGGTGTTCAGCCTTACATTGTTCAAACCGGAGTCGACACTGATGGAGAGACTCAGGAAGAAGTTACAACTTTTAGACGTTTCTGAATGGATAAATTTATGTAGTTGCTGTGGAGTTGATTCAACTCATCCACTAGCATGTGCCGTCATGTTAATCTTTTGTGTAAATCCAGCGTTTAATTGACCCCCTGGAGCTGCCTGAACCGAAGAAACTCATTGCATTACTTAAAAATACTTAAATTTTTTTGTCATTTGCAGCTTTGCCTCGCTTGTGAAAACAAAATGGCGGTGCTGCGGGTGGAAAATGGCAGCACTGTGTACAGCTCACTGAAGGGAGGAGCTAAGCTAATAGGGCGGGGTCTGTCAGCAGTCATGGGTGGGGCTTCTTACATAAGAGTAGGGGTAATCTGGAACTGCGTGTTTGGAGAGACTGTTTATGATTTATGGGGATTATAATAAAAGGAGTGGGTGGATTTTTACCATTATAAGCTGGTTGTTTACACACATCTGTGTTCAAACACCTCATAAAAGTGAATTTTGTATTATAGGTCCCCTATAAACATAAAAATAGAGATAAATAAATAAAAATAAATACATATGGAAAAAATATACAAAAAAATTAACACAACACATGAAAGAAAAACAAAACAGAATAAACAAAGGAATTTTCTTACATTTGTTTATCTCTGTTTACTTATTTATTGGTGTGTGTCGTCATTTCTCTCAGTGTTCAATATGTTGTTTTCATCTGAATTCATCTTATTCTGTGTGTTTGATGTTTCTGTAGCTGTTTCACAGCAGATTCTGAGGATTGAAACAGAACCACACCGACATGATCCAGAATGTTCCAGAGCATCCGAAAGAAAACCCACACAAATCTCTTACTTCCACTAGTCGGTCACATGATTTCCTGTTCTGAGACAAACATCCTGTAGATTCGTCCTGTATGTTTGTAGGTCAGAGACACACTGAATGAAGTATTACAATATATGATCATATATATTATAATTATATATATATATATATATATATATATATATTTTTTTTTTTTTAGATATGTAAATATATATATATATATATATATATAGTTACAGAGGAATAAACCTGTACCATGGTCTGATATTTGCATCCCTTTTGCATAGGTAATGGTTTTTATTTATTTAGAACAAACACAAAGTCTCTCTGCAGACGGAAAATTTATTTAAGAACAGAAATAAAACATCATCTGATCACATTCACTCATTAAACGTTTATTAAACGTTCTACAGGAAACACACACAGAGACATGAACACAATCCTCACGTCTCTGAATGATTACATAATTAGTTTTTAAACATTAACGACTGCCGTTAAAGTGCACGATTCTCTCATCACAGGGAGAAAAACTCATTTCTATTCAAGTGGCCACATCGAAATGTCAGACGTTTTAAATACACTTCAAATGAATGAATAAACAGCAGCGAATAATAATGTGACCTTCATTCATCTTCCTCTGAAGCGTCTGCCTTCAGAAATGACCCACGTAACTTCATGAGAATAAAAACAGACCGTCATCTGTTTGAGGAGAAACTGTTATTGAAGAGTCTCAGTTTCAGTTAAGAATGAAAACGGAGTTGAAAGTGAAATTCCGAAAGCGCTAAAAGTCCACGAGAAAGAGTCGGAGTTTGACCTGAACGGCTGTAACAGCTAAAACATGAAAGCAGGCTAAAATTAGACAGAATTACAACTCAGACGATGAAGAAGATGATTTAAAACGACATGATGGTCCTGCTGATGATGTCCACACACTCTCTGACCTCATCTTCTTTTATAATGAGGGGCGGAGCAAGTCTGATGATGTCACCATGCGTGGGCTTTGCTAGGAGGCCGTTGTCACGGAGTCGCAGACACACACGCCAGGCGTCATAATCTGAGAGAGATCAGAGGATTAGAAGATTAACACACACACACACACACACACACACACTCACACACGCACGTACGCACGCACGCTCGCACACTCATTCATGCACACACACTCGCACTCTCACACACGCATACACACGCACACTCGCACACTCATACTTACACGCACAGTGATTCATGAACACACTCTCACACAAATTCACACACACTCACAGACACACTCAGACACACGCATACATACACGCACTCGCACGCATACTCACATTTGCATGTACGCTCACTCAGACATGCGCTCACAGACACGCTCAGACGCTCAGACGCGCACGCTTACAGACACGCTCACAGACGCTCAGACGCTCACAGACACGCTCAGACGCTCACAGACGCGCACGCTTACAGACACGCTCACAGACGCTCAGACGTGCACGCTCAGACGCTCACAGACACGCTCAGACGCTCACAGACGCGCTCACAGACGCTCAGACGTGCATGCTCAGACGCTCACAGACACGCTCAGACGCTCACAGACGCGCACGCTTACAGACACGCTCACAGACGCTCAGACGTGCACACTCAGACGCTCACAGACACGCTCAGACGCTCACAGACGCGCTCACAGACGCTCAGACGTGCATGCTCAGACGCTCACAGACACGCTCAGACGCTCACAGACGCGCACGCTTACAGACACGCTCACAGACGCTCAGACGCTCACAGACACGCTCAGACGCTCAGACACGCACGCTTACAGACACGCTCACAGACGCTCAGACGCTCACAGACACGCTCAGACGCTCACAGACGCGCACGCTTACAGACACGCTCACAGACGCTCACGCTCAGACGCTCACGCTCAGACGCTCACAGACACGCTCATGCTCACAGACGCTCAGGCGCTCACAGACACGCTCACAGACGCGCACGCTCACAGACGCGCACGCTCACAGACGCGCACGCAAACACGCACATGCACACTCGCACATACAAGCTGACACGCACTCGCTGACACGCACTCGCTGACACGCACAGTGGCTTTATTGTGGTTCTGGTTCTGCCGCTCACCTTTAGTCTCGTTGATGATGATGGCGTTAAGGAGGCCTTTCCCGCGCACACCACTCACGATGTCTCGGGGCAGTTTGTTGAGTTCGGCTTGCAGGATCTGACCCATCCGTTCAGCGTTTGCAGCCAGATTCTCCTCCTCCAGAACCTGCAGAGATCCAGAGCGATGATGAGCTGCGTTCACACACACACACACACACACACACTCTCTCACACACACACTCACACACACACAGACCTCCAGAGCGGCGATGGCGACGCGGCAGGCCAGAGGGTTTCCTCCATACGTGGATCCGTGTTCTCCGGGTTTGATGGTCAACATCACCTCATCATCACACAGAACAGCAGACACCTGAAACACACAAACTCAGATCAAGCAGTGCTTACAGTAAAACAGCACACCCATGTGATATGTATCGACATGTGTGTGAGACTCACGGGATACACTCCTCCTGACAGAGCTTTACCCAGAACCACCAGATCCGGTCTTACTGCCTCGTGGTCCACAGCCAAACGCCGCCCAGTACGGGCCAGACCGGTCTGAACCTCATCAGCAATGAACAGAACCTGGAACACACACAATCAAATGAGTGTAAACACACAAATACAGTCAGAATGAACGGCTGATGGGACTGAGTGTGTGTGTGAAAGTGTGTGTACTTGCATTGTGTTTAGTGCACAGCTCCCGGACTTTAGTGAGGTAACCAGCATCAGGGACGACGACACCCGCTTCACCCTGGATGGGCTCCACCATGAACGCAGCCACGTTTGGATCCTGCAGCGCTTTCTGTACGAGACACACACATGTTTAGAAGTAAGCAAGTAAAGTAAACCTTTTTTATATATCACCTTTTAATACAGTCTTTACAAAGAACTTCACAAAAGAAATTCACACAACAAAACCCACACAATAGAATGAGTACGTTCGGTGAACCGGTTGAGCTGGTCGAGTTACAAGTCAGAAATAACACTGCAGATTTGCTGTGCTTGTTTGTATGGCTGCACAATTTGGCCAAAAATGTTTTGATTGTATATCATCACAACTTCAGAATTAAAATTTCCTGATCATTTACTCACTCCTATGTCATCCAAGATGTTTATGTCTACGTGTGTGTGATTTGTACCTCTAGTGCAGCGACATCATTATACGGGACCAGCTCAAATCCAGGCATGAACGGACCGAAACCGTCGTAACTGCTGGGGTCTGTCGAGCTCGAAATGGCCGCCATCGTACGACCCCAGAAATTCCCCGCTGCAGGAGTTAATGTCATTCATCATGTGACGTACATGAGCACAACATCATACAAACATATGAACATATAAACCTTTAAAGCATTTAAATCACACTCATGTCACAGGAGACATATGCTAATGAATATGTCATAAATAGATCTCAAAATGTTACAAAATCAATAAATAAATTCTCTCTTTGTTTTAAATTGCTCATCATTCCTCAATTCTGCACAATAATCATATGTAACATTTTCAATCCTCTCAAGTGAATATCTGTGAAAAGATCCACTCCGACCAGCTGACTTACTTGCGAAAACAATCTTTGCTTCATATTTCGGGATGCCCTTGACAGTGTACGCCCACTTACGGGCCAGTTTACAGGCCGTCTCTCCGCCCTCCACACCTTAAACACACAAACAGAGGATTAGACGCCATCAGCACTCTAACAATGAATCATCAGTCAAGTCATGTTCAGACTGAACCGCACCTGTGTTCATGGGCAGCACTTTATCGTATCCGAACAGGCTGGTGATGTATTGTTCATAGGCGCCCAGCACGTCGTTGTAGAAGGCCCTGGACGTGAGCGTGAGTCTGGAGGCCTGAGACGTCAGCGCAGCGATGATCTTCGGGTGGCAGTGACCCTGGTTCACGGCGCTGTACGCGCTCAGGAAGTCAAAGTAGCGCCGGCCCTCCACGTCCCACAAGTGAACCCCTACAACAGGACATATTCAGCTCATATTTCTATAGCGCTTTTCACAATACATAATGTTTCAAAGCAGCAAGGGAACTCTTTCTTAACTAATAGCATCATACTTTTTGTGTCACGTGACTGTGTTCATGTGAAGTGCACTTTGAAAGGCTGTACGGTAAGTTTGTGACGAAAGTGAAGTGAGTTTGATTCTGTACCCTCTCCTCGCTCCAGGGCCACGGGCAGCGGGTGGTAGTTATGAGCGCCGTAGCGTTCCTCGCGAGTGAACACCTCCTCTGATGTCAGCTGACGTTCCTCGAATTTGGCTCTGGAGGCCGCGGAGGAGGATGTGCGCGTCCCAGAATGCACTGCGCGGGTCAGGGTGGGCGTCAGTCTCCCGACGCCTCTCATCAGACTCTTCATGCTGTTCATGACGACTCGTTCTGAAACAAACAGAGAAATAATCACATGTGAATCCTTCTGCCTTTGCGTTTATTCTCATATACCATATAAGTCTCTTTATGAAAGCAAACGTGGATCGTATTCATAACCCAAAAATATCAGGATTAAGTTGATTTAGCAGTATAAATATTTAAGAATGATTACATAAGGCTGTATATAAGAATCACACCACTGACATTTTCCCATGAATTTCCCATAATTATCAGAACAGGACATTCTGCATCAGTATCCGTGTTGCCAAAACAACAGTGACATTACAGAAAACACATCAAATCATCATATTTAATATGACATCTATCCCAGTAAAACGCTTCTGGAACAGGAACAAATGTAGAACGGGTTTGATTTTGTCCGTGGGGAATTGATTGGATGGTTGTGGTTTGCTATTGGTGGATCTCATGCGAGTGACAGGTTGCCCCGCCCTCGTCATCAGAGAAGAGAAGAGATGAATTACATTCAATAAATAATATTTTATATTATAATGTTGACTTGGTGTTGAGAAGCGGTCTGATCGGGGTTTATCAACGACTACAGTGCAGATTATACAGTTGAGCCAGTAGGTGGCGGCAAAGAAACTGAATTTAAGAGGGAGTTAGTATATTATTCATTAAAAAAAACGCTGATTCATTCTGGAAAAAAAAGTATGTATAACACCTTATAAGGCGCAAACTTTATATCTCGCAATTCTGACTTTATAACTCGCAATTCTGACTTTAAATCTCACAATTCTGACTTTATAACTCGCAATTCTGACTTTAAATCTCGCAATTCTGACTTTTAAATCTCACAATTCTGACTTTATAACTCGCAATTCTGACTTTATAACTCGCAATCCTGGCTTTATAACTCACAACCCTGGCTTTATAGCTCGCAATTCTGACTTTTAAATCTCGCAATTCTGACTTTAAATCTCGCAATTCTGGCTTTATAACTCGCAATTCTGACTTTAAATCTCGCAATTCTGACTTTTAAATCTCACAATTCTGACTTTATAACTCGCAATTCTGACTTTATAGCTCGCAATTCTGACTTTTAAATCTCGCAATTCTGACTTTAAATCTCGCAATTCTGACTTTATAACTCGCAATTCTGACTTTATAACTCGCAATCCTGGCTTTATAACTCACAACCCTGGCTTTATAACTCACAACCCTGGCTTTATAGCTCGCAATTCTGACTTTTAAATCTCGCAATTCTGACTTTAAATCTCGCAATTCTGGCTTTATAACTCGCAATTCTGACTTTATAACTCGCAATCCTGGCTTTATAACTCACAACCCTGGCTTTATAACTCACAACCCTGGCTTTATAGCTCGCAATTCTGACTTTTAAATCTCGCAATTCTGACTTTAAATCTCGCAATTCTGACTTTATAACTCGCAATTCTGACTTTATAACTCGCAATCCTGGCTTTATAACTCACAACCCTGGCTTTATAACTCACAACCCTGGCTTTATAGCTCGCAATTCTGACTTTTAAATCTCGCAATTCTGACTTTAAATCTCGCAATTCTGACTTTTAATCTCGCAATTCTGACTTTTAATCTCGCAATTCTGACTTTATAACTCGCAACCCTGGCTTTATAACTCGCAACCCTGGCTTTATAGCTCGCAATTCTGACTTTTAAATCTCGCAATTCTGACTTTAAATCTCGCAATTCTGACTTTAAATCTCGCAATTCTGACTTTTAAATCTCGCAATTCTGACTTTATATCTCGTAATTCTGACTTTATAACTCGCAATCCTGACTTTATAACTCGCAATTCTGACTTTAAATCTCGCAATTCTGACTTTTAAATCTCGCAATTCTGACTTTAAATCTCGCAATTCTGACTTTATAACTCGCAATCCTGGCTTTATAACTCACAACCCTGGCTTTATAACTCACAACCCTGGCTTTATAACTCACAACCCTGGCTTTATAGCTCGCAATTCTGACTTTTAAATCTCGCAATTCTGACTTTAAATCTCGCAATTCTGGCTTTATAACTCGCAATTCTGACTTTAAATCTCGCAATTCTGACTTTTAATCTCGCAATTCTGACTTTTAATCTCGCAATTCTGACTTTATAACTCGCAATCCTGGCTTTATAACTCACAACCCTGGCTTTATAGCTCGCAATTCTGACTTTTAAATCTCGCAATTCTGACTTTAAATCTCGCAATTCTGACTTTAAATCTCGCAATTCTGACTTTATAACTCGCAATTCTGACTTTTAAATCTCGCAATTCTGACTTTATATCTCGCAATTCTGACTTTAAATCTCGCAATTCTGGCTTTATAACTCACAACCCTGGCTTTATAACTCGCAATTTTGGCTTTATATCTCGCAATCCTGGCTTTAAATCTCGCAATTCTGACTTTAAATCTCGCAATTCTGGCTTTATAACTCGCAATTCTGGCTTTATTTATAAATTTATATATAAAATATACTTTTTATATATAAAAAGTTGCAATTACCTTTGTTTTGTTATTTCATGGCAGAAACAAGCTTCCATAGATTGACCTGAAGATTGAAAGCTGTATCATATAATTGGAAATATGAGCAATATCACACTCATAACCATGCGAAACGGCTCTATATCAGACAAGTGTCAATTTTCATGAAAACACTGTATTTGTGTTTTTTTGGAAAGATTAAACACTAATTTCATATACATATATACATTATATATTATATATATATATATATATATATATATATATATTAAATTTTTTTCAATAGTCAATATACTTTCAATAATTCAAGCTTTTCTCAAGTACCAAGGGTTTTCCAAGACTTAAATTTCAAAAAAGTCAAGTACTTTAAGCACCTTTATGAGCACATGAATTTACAACAATGATGTGCAGTGATAAATCATTCAGAATAAACCCTGCAATATTCCATAAAAAAAAGAGAGAGATTTCGATTTCACGTGGACTTTAACTCTCATTGCAAAAAGGTTCTGGTTTACTGTAGTACTGAATCATTTTATGTGTTTCTCCATCAGCATTAATCTGAATGAAGCACATGTCCTCTGGGTCGACAGCATGTGAAAGAAACTGATGAACAGACAGAAACGAACAAACCAGCAGGTGTTTGTCATACAGATGCAGATCAGCACTTTGAGCTGAATGTGAACGTGTTCAATCACACATCATCATGATGTCTAGTGTTTCAGTCTTTTGATCCACGGACCCAAATATGATCATGAGTTTTTCTACTCGTAGTGCCGCAGCTGTACTGTTTAACAGGTTTTATTTATTTTAATTATTTGATTTTTTCAATCACATGATCATGTCTAGAGATCAATGTGACCCATAATTCTGATGATCTCAAATGAACAAATTTTTTCTTCTGCTTTAGAGATTCCCATAAATTATTAAACTGATTTGTTGAAATTTTCCAGCAACTGTATCACTTAACAGGCGTGTGATCACGTGATCTCAAACATCAACTGATTGGCTGGACACTCACTGCCCTCTTCACGCCCACCACGAGCCCTGGCAGGGTTAAATAAAGAGACACACACACACACACACACACACTACACTACACGAGTATTAAAATATAATAATACCCAATATAGTTACACAGCAGTTTAAAGAAGTTCAATAAAGTAAATGCATGAAATTAAATATCTGTATATCAATATATATGAATAAACTCGCAGTAATAATAACCAATAACCCTACCCTACATGAATCAGTTTACACACACACAATGAGAGAAAAAGCACCGTTATCACCCTCATCTTCATCACTGAAGCTGATGTGAGCTCATTAACATACTCGCGTTTATTCATATTCATCAGCCCTGAGCCCTCAGTGTTCTCGCACTATTATCTGATTTAAACACCCGTGCGGTGTTTTACCCGCCTCTATTTATCAAATAAAGCCATCAGAACGCGCTTTAATCTGTGTTTATGTGTGTAATTTTACCTGCTGCTGGTCCGTGCGGGTAGATTCTGTTCCTGCTGCGTGTCTCGCGCTGCCTCTAAATGGATTATTCAAATGGACGCAAACACGTCACTCTGCGTCATGACGCAACTCGCTTCAGCGCTGCTTAACGCTGAACCGTTTTCTGCAGAAATGTGGAACATTGATTTAAAACACATTTATTGACACACTTTAATGGTTTTATTGCACCTGTAATGGAGTTCGAGTCATTGAGCGCGTGGTGATGAAACTCCGGACAGATGCAGAGCGTGACGCAACATTGACGCAGGATTGCCTCGAGCTCACACAGACCTGTGCCATGGTAATAATACATTAGTTATTT
The DNA here is from genome assembly GCF_019924925.1 of Ctenopharyngodon idella. Lineage (NCBI taxonomy): Eukaryota > Metazoa > Chordata > Actinopteri > Cypriniformes > Xenocyprididae > Ctenopharyngodon > Ctenopharyngodon idella. The sequence continues at coordinate 30,643,124 of NC_067231.1, read as the reverse complement.
ATCTCCCCTGCTGCATTTTAAAAAGTTAAATCGAATTATATAAATATTGTCCAAAATGCACTGTCACTGCATTTTACACAATACACATTTATATATATTTGGCAGACAGTAAAGCAATTTGAATTTAATCATTATATTTGTTCCCTGAGAAACGAACTAATTATGTTTCAAATATAGTTTGTGCAAAATTATTATTTAAATTAATAGTATTAAACGTGCGACGGAAGAACTTCATTTCCCAGAACTCCCTTTCACGCGCATGCGCACGTGCGTCAGCAGCATGGCTGCAGGGAGCAGTATGGAGTGGCTGAAGAGTGTTAAAGGAGTGATTTTGGACATGTGTGGAGTTCTGTATGATAGTGGAGAGGGTGGAGGACAAGCGATACACGGATCTATAGAAGCAGTGAAGCGGTATCTATCTATCTATCTATCTATCTATCTATCTATCTATCTATCTATCTATCTATCCTGTGCATAGTATGCAAACTTTCTGTATGCATACTACATTAGCCAGCATGCGAAGTATACATCCACTGGAATAGCGTACTACTACCATACTATTCATAGTATTTCTGCAATATCTTTATGAGATATGTAATATGTTTTGATTTATGGTATATAGTATGCTATTCTGCACTAAGTATCCCACAATGCAATTTTCATTAATGTGTGTTTGTCAGGCTGATGGATTCCGGTCTGATCGTGCGCTTCTGCACTAATGAGACTCAGAACACCCGTGAGAAGTTCGTGCAGAAGCTGCGCGCGATGGGCTTTGACATCAGCGTCAGTCACGTGTTCTCGCCTGCGCCTGCGCTCGTGCGCATCCTCAGAGAGAGACGCCTGCGGCCACACCTGCTGGTGCACGACGGTACTGCACTCATCATCATCATTAGTGCAACACAAAGCAGATGTTCCACAGAAGAACTGTGAGTGTTTGGAGTTACATACATGTGTGTGTGTGTGTGTGTGTGTGTGTGTGTGTGTCTGATCTCAGATCTGATGCCAGAGTTTGATGACGTGGACACGAGTTCTCCAAACTGTGTTGTGATTGGAGACGCGGCGGATAAATTCTCCTACCAGAACCTGAACGAAGCCTTCCGTGTTCTGATTGGACTGGAGAAACCGCTGCTGTTCTCGCTGGGGCAAGGGTGAGACTGCTTTCAAACAGGTCCTGTCTAGTGCTGGAGAGATAATGCACTGTAACCTGTGTTTGAGCCAGGGTTATTATAGTTAACTAAAACACTTTTCATCACTTGAAATAGTAAATTGTGCGCACAATATAATAATTCGTTCCCTCAATTTACTAAATCGTGCGCACAATATAATTAGTTCCCTCGTTTCGCGAAATTAAGTACATAATATAATAATTCGTTCCCTCATTTTACGAAATTGTGCACGATATAATTTGTTCTTTTGTTTTACAAAATTGTGCGCATGATATAATAATTCATTCCCTCATTTTACGGAATTGTGCACATGATATAATTCGTTCCCTCGTTTTACGAAATTGTGCGCATGATATAATAATTGTTCCCTCATTTTATGAAATTGTGCGCATGATATAATAATTCGCTCCCTTGTTTTATGAAACTGTGCATATGATATAATTTGTTCCCTCAATTTACGAAATTGTGCACATGATATAATAATTGTTCCCTCATTTTATGAAATTATGTGCATATAATAATTTGTTCCCTCATTTTACAAAATTGTGCGCATGATATAATAATTGTTCCCTCATTTTATGAAATTATGTGCATATAATAATTCGTTCCCTCATTTTAAGAAATTGTGCGCATGATATAATAATTCGCTCCCTTGTTTTATGAAACTGTGCATATGATATAATTTGTTCCCTCAATTTACGAAATTGTGCGCATGATATAATAATTCATTCCCTCATTTTACGAAATTGTGCACACGATATAATAATTTGTTCCCTCGTTTTACGAAATTGTGCGCATGATATAATAATTGTTCCCTCGTTTTACGAAATTGTGCGCATGATATAATAATTGTTCCCTCGTTTTACAAAATTGTGCGCATGATATAATAATTCGTTCCCTCGTTTTACGAAATTGTGCACACGATATAATAATTTGTTCCCTCGTTTTACGAAATTGTGCACACGATATAATAATTTGTTCCCTCTTTTTACGAAATTGTGCGCATGATATAATAATTCGTTCCCTCTTTTTACGAAATTGTGCGCATGATATAATAATTCGCTTCCTCGTTTTATGAAACTGTGCATATGATATAATTTGTTCCCTCAATTTATGAAATTGTGCGCACGATTTAATAATTAATTCGCTCGTTTTACGAAATTGTGTGTACAATATGCAGTAAAAACTCATTTCCTTGATTTACGAAATCATGCACACAATATGATAATTTGTTCCCTCATTTTACTAAATCATGACCACATTTAAGTAAAAGCAAAATGAGGGAATGAATTAGTACAATTTGTACAACAATATATATATATATATATATTAAAACTGACAAAACGCACAAAATGACTAAAACTTTAACTAAAATAGAAATGTAAAATATGAAAATAAAAACTGATTCAAAATGTTAATACAAACTATAATAGTCAGTAATACTAAAATAAAACGTACAGTTCCAGTCCTTGATTCTGATTGGTTGAGCCTCATTCGAAGCTGCTGTAAATGACTCAGTATTACTATCACTGCATCTGTGTGTTGTATTTTATGTACTAACCATTTTATTCTCCGCTCCACGTCATGCTTAATAACGGCCCTTAGCTGTTCTAAATTCACTGTAAACCACGGCTTCACTGGGCTGATTGCTTTATTTTGAGCGGTCAGGGGTCAGAGGTCAGGCTGGAGTGTTTTGGAAACAGTGGCACGTCAGATATTTCATGTCTCATTTATAATTAATGTATATTTCGTGTTTCTCTGCAGACGCTACTATAAGGAGACGGATGGTCTGAAGCTGGACGTGGGCGTTTTTATGAAGGCACTTGAGGTGAATACAGGAGGTCAAAGGTCACATGTGCTGTTTGGTCTCAGTGAATCTAGTTTGATGGTTTCTTGTTTTAAAGAGGTCATGACATGATTTATTTTAAAATATTTTAATGAAGTAAAGCGACACATAACTTCCCAACAGCCCTCTAATAGTTCCCATGATGCACCTGATGACTGTGTTGTGTTGTTCAGTACGCCTGTGACGTCCAGGCCGAGGTGGTGGGAAAACCATCGGCAGATTTCTTCCAGACAGTCCTGAACGACATGAGTCTGCAGCCGCACGAGGTCGTATTACAGTTGTGCTCCAGATCCAGACTGTGGTGTTCTGAGCTCCGTTCACCGTGTTTACCGTGTTTCTGTGTGTGTGTGTGTGTGTGTGTCAGGCTGTGATGATTGGTGATGATCTGCTCAATGATGTTGGTGGAGCTCAGAGCTGCGGGATGAAGGGCATTCAAGTCAGAACCGGCAAATACAGGTGAGTGTGTGTGTGTGAGTGAGTGTGTGTTTTTTTTCCTCATGTGTAGGGGGCCATCAAGGAATAGATTTATTCCAAAAGATGAGCTTTATTCAGAAACAGGTGAGTGGCTCGGATGAAAGGGATATGCGCTTAATCTTCTGCAAACAGCGTCTGCTGAGCACATGACTGCAAACTTGCTTTTAGACAGGTGTATAAAATGTAATACATTTAAGAAAAATAATATGAAAGTATGGTATCTATTTGTAAAATTAATAGACTTTAAGAATGGATTGTAGTTACCAGTAGCATTTATTTTCACACATTGTTTTCATTGTTTTTGTGATTTGATTTGATAGTAAATACCCACTTTTCATGATCACAATGGTCTGCTCATCACAACTGTAGTATTAGTGGACATATAATGTCCTGCACAAGTCACATGGACTACTTTTATAGGATTTTTTCTTCTTGACAGGTCACTATAAACATCAATGTACACTATCGGTCAAAATTAGCTTTTGTTTTTTTATGATCACCAAGACTGCATTTATTTGATGAAAAATACTGTAAAAAACGAATATTGTAAAAATAATTACTTCTATTTTAATACATTTTATTTATGTTAAAGTTACATTTTTGGCCTTTTTTGCGTTTATTTATTTAGGACAGACAGGAAATCACGGGAAACGGGAGAGGGCAAAGCTGATTTTAAAATATACTATAAACCAGTATTAAAAATTATGGAAGCTTGATTACGCCACGGAATAAAAAAAGCACAAAAGGTAACTGTGACTTTTTATCTTACAATTCTGACTTTTATCCCAAGTTTATATCCCGCAGTTCTGACTTTTTTTCTCAAAATAGCGAGATATAAAGTCCAATTCTGAAAAAAAAAGTCAGCTCACAATTCTGACATTTCCTCACAATTGCGAGTTTATATCTTGCAATTCTGAGAAGAAAAAAAGTCATAGTTGTGAGATAAAAACCTTTTGTTTCACAGAGAAAATAACAGCATAAAAATAACCATGACCTCGTCCTCGCATTCATCCCCTGCAAACAGTGAGGAGATATCAATGTATGTACCAATTTGTAATTCAAATGATGGATATTGACTTCAAACTGTACCTACAGCGACCGTGAGCGGCACAATATGTGTGTGTGTGAGAGAGTGAGTGTGTGCGTGTGTGTGTAGAATAGCATGGAAAAGCACAATAGAAATCAAGCTGAATTAATATCAGTCAGGAACTGTGTGTGAGCAGCAGGTGGCGCTGCAGGTTAATGATTCTTATGTTGAACAGCATAAATATAGTCAGTTTTCAAAGAGAACCAAACATAAAATAACAACAAATACAAGATGGAAAAAAAATAATAAAATAAAACATAATTTATAAGTAAAAAATATAATAATAATAATTATTAGTATTATTAATAATTTATTTATTTATTTAACCAGGAAGGTCACATTGAGATACAATATCTCGTCTAACAGGGAGTCCTGGTCAATAATAAAGTATATATATATATTAATTAAATATATTACTTTCTATTAATATTTATTATTTATCATTCATTAATATAACATTCTAGGCTCATAGGGCTGGAGACACTCCCAGTTTCTTAGAGCACAGGCAGGGGAAGCACCCTGGACAGATGGCCAGTCCATCACAGGACACTTTCTCTCACACGTCTGATCCGTTCACACACAACTCGTGCAGAAGCAACAGGACTTCCTGTGATTGGCCGATCGAATGGTGTGTTTGAGAGCAGTCCTCATTCCCAGCATGCAGCGCAGGAAGGGAGTTTGACGGCAGCGTTCCGCATCATTAGACGGCCCGCAGCCGCCCGTCCGCTCTGACTGGTAGAAACAAACTCCCATGACCACTGCGTGTAGATCTGCATCAAACCGTTCCAGTGAAGTCAGAAAATGAGTCAGAATGTTTTCCAGTAAACAGGTGAAAAACGGGTCACAAAATAACCAGACCTGCATGAGAGCAACGACAGAACGCTGAGAGTTCAGCTGGTTTTTCTGACCCCACTGGCAGATTTTTGATCAGCTTCAGTAAATGTATTTTGAATTATGTTATTTGCATATATTGCAGACACGACGGTGCACAACACCAGCTCAGGTGTTTCAATCTCTAGATCACATGATTGGTTAACCACTTGACCTTTGACCTCATGCTCAGGGACCTGCCGTCAGTCAAAGCAGCAGAACTCACCGAAACTCTTCTGTTCCCGCAGGCCGAGCGACGAGAAGCACCCGAGCGTGAGAGCCGACGGATACGTGGATGACCTCGCCGCCGCCGCGGACGCCATCCTGACATCATCACTGACCAATCACTGAAGAGACGCTGGTGACCAATGAAGAGCTGCTGAATCAGAGAAACTGTGAACGCCAGACGCACACGAGCCGTCCAGCCGGGGCTATTATAGTTCATGTTATTTAACTATAGCTCATATTCATATTTAACTTGATGTACTAAAATAACTAAAATAAATAAACTGTGATTTTAAGACAACCACGTTTAAAAGAACATATATAACATTTTCCTCATATTTTGATGGTTTAGTTGAACTTGTAGGGTCATTAAAAACAAACATCCCCTCCGGACGACACTTTTGGACACGACTGTATATTCATCACAACACATATCAGCATGACATACAAAACATCACTTTATTTTTGCACTAATGATAATTTAATGATAAATAAATGTGGCTTAACTGTCATTAATAAAGTCACAACGCAAAAAAATATTTTCTTTATGCAAATGTGTGTTTTTCGTTCGACTGGAGCTGAAGTGTGTTCGAGTGCTTTGATGTTTTCACTTCATTCAGGACAATAGCTGGAAATCTCCAGAGTCTCGCCGGGAGGAGCTGAGAGACACTGAACAACAAACAGAGTGAAGATCTACTGTTACACTGGGGCAGAGGTCACACACACTCACACACATTTGTTTTTGTGAATTGTGGGGCATTCCATTGGCGTGATGGTTTTTATACTGTACAAACCGTATTTTCTCTCCCCCTACACTACCCCTAACCCTACCCATCACAGGAAACTGTGCACATTTTTACTTTCTCACAAAAACTCATTCTGTATGAGTTATAAGCCTTTTGAAAAATGGGGACATGGAGTAATGTCCTCATAACTCACCCTCTCCCTGTAATACCTGTCATACCCATGTCATTATACACATTTGTGTCCTGATATGTCACAAAAACACACACAAACACTGACACACACACACATATACACTTGCACACATTAACACGCGCACACACACACACACACTCATTAGCACACATTAACACACACTTGCACACACATAACACACACACACATACACTAGCATACATTAACACACACACACTCGCACACTAACACACTCATACACTAGCACACTCACACGCACACTCACTCAGACACACACTCGCACATTAACACTCGCACACAAACACACACACTAGCACACTCGCACGCACACACTAGCACACATTAACACACACTCACTCAGACACGCACACAAACTCGCACACTAACACTCGCACACAAACACACTCGCACACTAACACACATACACTAGCACACTCACACACACTCACTCACGGACATACACTCACACACATACACGCACACACACTCGTGCACACGCACACACACATACTCTCACACACTCGCACACACACACAAGCATATATTAACACACAAACTCGCACACTAACACTCACATACACTAGCACACTCACACGCACACTCACTCAGACACACACTCGCACATTAACACTCGCACACAAACACACACACTAGCACACTCACACGCACACACTAGCACACATTAACACACACTCACTCAGACACGCACACTAACACTCGCACACAAACACACTCGCACACTAACACACACATACACTAGCACACTCACACACACTCACTCACGGACATACACTCACACACATACACGCACACACACTCGTGCACACGCACACACACACACAAGCATATATTAACACACAAACTCGCACACTAACACACTCACATACACTAGCACACTCACACGCACACTCACTCAGACACACACTCGCACATTAACACTCGCACACAAACACACACACTAGCACACTCACACGCACACACTAGCACACATTAACACACACTCACTCAGACACGCACACTAACACTCGCACACAAACACACTCGCACACTAACACACACATACACTAGCACACTCACACACACTCACTCACGGACATACACTCACACACACTCGTGCACACGCACACACACATACTCTCACACACTCGCACACTAACACACACACACAAGCATATATTAACACACAAACTCGCACACTAACACACTCACATACACTAGCACACTCACACGCACACTCACTCAGACACACACTCGCACATTAACACTCGCACACAAACACACACATACACTAGCACACACACTCACTCACGGACATACACTCACACACACTCGCACACAAACACACACTAGCACACTCACACGCACACACACTCACACATTAACACTCGCACACACACATTCACGTACATACACTCACGCACATACACACACTCACGTACATACACACTCATGCACATACTCACACACACAAGCACACATTAACACACACACTCACTCACTCAAACTCGCACACTAACACACACTCGCACATTAACACACACTCACATACACTAGCACACTCGCACACACACGCTCACGCACATGCACTAGCACACATTAACACACACACACACACTCACTCGCACACAAACACACACTCACACACACTCACACTCACACGCACACACTCGCACACTCCACACACACACAGCTTTTGTCTTTCTCACACAGCTCCTGAAATGCGTCTGCAGTGATTCACACACTTCTTAAACTCACAGTAAAGTGTTTGATCTGTTCAGTTCCATAAACAGCCTCAATTCTCACCGAGTCTTAATAACCAGTTTGACTGACTAGCAATTACACAAGAGGTAATCAGTCTTAAACAAAAACATTTGATGACTAACTTGTAAGACTAGTTTAATGAGTTTATGCCTCTGATGTTAAAACGTCACTCTCTTTCACTGTAATGCATCGGCTGTAACGACCGCTCGTCTGAACGAGTTTAACCCCGAGTCAAGGCCATGTCTAACCCTGGGTGAGGAGTGAGAGGGTTAAAACACAAAACCCTCGTCTAGATTGGCTCTAGGTCACGTCTATTGTTGAAGTTTAATGAGTGAAATAAGAGCCGCTGCTGCTCCTGCACCTCAGAACAGACACGGATCTCAGTGTGCAGGAAGTTTTAAAGCTTTCTGTCAGTATGTTTTCATTCTGGAACATTTCACTGCATGTTCAGGCCGATCTCACGGTCATACGGCACCAGTGCTCTTCATCAACTTACAATACATCTATACGTTACAATAACAGTGATGAAAACCCTGAAATAACACAAATGGAGGTCTGGGAATGATCAAAACATGTGGACGCACGTCCTGCTGGACAGGAAATGAGGAATAATCAGACGGGCGTTCACACACACCTGTGTTGCAGACAGACAGGTATCCATAGCAACAGTGTATGGTCGTCTGAAACCAACATCAACAAAAGACCGAGACCTTGAGTACAGTTGAATAGAGTGAGGAATGAACTTCCTGTGTGTTTGATCAGTATTTCCTGTTGAGAGATCAGAGCAGCTCACTGTGGAAATAAACGGTATGACAGTCTCAGTCTGTGCGTTAGATCTTACGATGCTGTACGGTTGGTCTCCACCCGTCTACAGGACCTCAATGAAACACATGACCCCTCTCAGAGGAAGAGCTCTCACCTCAACAGGAAATCGCTGCATTTGTATTTGTGCAGAAGTGCCGCCTGCGTGATTTTTGAGTTCACTGATTAGACTCTATTCTTGTACGTATTCCTAAAATACTGTGAGTGTGTGTGTGTGTGTGTGTGAGTGAGAGCTGTGTGTGTACATGAGTGTGAGTGCTTGTGTGGGTGTGTGGGTGTGCGTGCGTTTAGCGAGTGTGAGAGTGTGTGTGTTTGAGAGTGAGTGTGTGAGTATGCATGTTTGAGTGAGTGTTTGAGCGAGTGTGTGAGTATGCGTGTATGTGTGTGTGAGTGTGCGTGTTTGAGTGAGTGAGCATATGCATGTTTGAGAGTGTGTGTGAGAGTGTATGCGCATTTCAGTGAGTGTGTTTGAGCGAGTGTGTGAGTATGCGTGTATGAGTGCGTTTGTGTGAGTATGCGTGTTTGAGTGAGTGTGTGTTTGAGTGAGTATGTGTGTGAGTATGCGTGTTTGAGAGTGTGTGTGAGTGTATGCGTGTTTCAGTGAGTGTTTGAGCGAGTGTGTGAGAGTATGCGTGTTTTAGAGTGTTTCAGCGAGTATATGTAAGTGTATGTGTGTTTGAGAGTGTGTGTGTGAGAGTATGCATGTTTGAGTGAGTGTGTTTGAGCGAGTATGTGTGTGTATGCGTGTTTGAGAGTGTGTGTGAGAGTGTATGCGTGTTTGAGTGTGTGTGAGAGTGTATGCATGTTTCAGTGAGTGTTTGAGCGAGTGTGTGAGTGTGTATGCGTGTTTGAGTGAGTGTGTTTGAGCATGCGTGTTTGAGCGAGTATGTGTGTGTGTGTATGCATGTTTGAGAGTGTGAGAGTGTATGCGTGTTTGAGTGTGTGTGAGAGTGTATGCATGTTTCAGTGAGTGTTTGAGCGAGTGTGTGAGTATGCGTGTATGCGTGTTTGAGGGTGTGTGAGAGTATGCGTGTTTGAGCGAGTGTGTGTGTGAGTGTGTATGCGTGTTTGAGTGAGTGTGTGTTTGAGCGAGTATGTGTGTGTATGCGTGTTTGAGAGTGTGTGTGAGAGTGTATGCGTGTTTGAGTGTGTGTGAGAGTGTATGCATGTTTCAGTGAGTGAGCGAGTGTGCGAGTATGCGTGTTTGAGCAAGTGTGTGTGAGAGTGTGTATGCGTGTTTGAGTGTGTGTGTATGCGTTTGAGAGTGTGTGTGAGAGTGTATGCGTGTTTGAGAGTGTGTGTGAGAGTGTATGCGTGTTTGAGTGAGTATGTGTGTGACTGTATGCGTGTGTTTGAGTGTGTAAGTGTATGCGTGTTTGAGAGTGTGTGTGTGAGTGTATGCGTGTTTGAGAGTGTGTGTGAGTGTATGCGTGTTTGAGTATGTGTGTGACTGTATGCGTGTGTTTGATTGAGTGTAAGTGTATGCGTGTTTGAGTGAGTGTGTGTGAGTGTGTATGCGTGTTTGAGTGAGTGTGTGAGCGAGTATGTGTGTGTATGCGTGTTTGAGTGAGTGTGTGTTTGAGTGAGTATGTGTGTGTATGCGTGTTTGAGTGAGTGTGTTTGAGCGAGTATGTGTGTGTATGCGTGTTTGAGAGTGTGTGTGAGAGTGTATGCGTGTTTGAGTATGTGTGTGACTATATGCGTGTTTGATTGAGTGTGTAAGTGTATGCGTGTTTGAGAGTGTGTGTGTGAGTGTATGCGTGTTTGAGAGTGTGTGTGAGTGTATGCGTGTTTGAGTGAGTATGTGTGTGACTGTGTATGCGTGTTTGATTGAGTGTAAGTGTATGCGTGTTTGAGTGAGTGTGTGTTTGAGTGAGTATGTGTGTGTATGCGTGTTTGAGTGAGTGTGTGTTTGAGCGAGTATGTGTGTGTATGCGTGTTTGAGAGTGTGTGTGAGTGTATGCGTGTTTGAGTATGTCTGTGACTGTATGCGTGTGTTTGATTGAGTGTGTAAGTGTATGCGTGTTTGAGAGAGTGTGTGAGTGTATGCGTGTTTGAGAGTGTGTGTGTGAGTGTATGCGTGTTTGAGAGTGTGTGAGTGTATGCGTGTTTGAGTGAGTATGTGTGTGTGTATGCGTGTTTGAGTGAGTATGTGTGTGTATGCGTGTTTGAGGGTGTGTGAGAGTATGCGTGTTTGAGCGAGTGTGTGTGAGTGTGTATGCGTGTTTGAGTGAGTGTGTTTGAGCGAGTATGTGTGTGTGTATGTGTGTTTGAGTGAGTGTGTTTGAGCGAGTATGTGACTGTGTATGCGTGTGTTTGATTGAGTGTGTGTAAGTGTATGCGTGTTTGAGCGAGTGTGTGTTTGAGCATGCGTGTTTGAGCGAGTATGTGTGTGTGTATGCGTGTTTGAGAGTGTGTGTGTGTATGCGTGTTTGAGAGTGTGTGTGTGTATGCGTGTTTGAGAGTGTGTGTGTGTGTGTATGCGTGTTTGAGAGTGTGTGTGTGAGTATGCGTGTTTGAGTGAGTGTGTGAGAGAGTATGCGTGTTTGAGTGAGTGTGTGAGAGAGTATGCGTGTTTGAGTGAGTGTGTGTGTGAGTGTGTATGCGTGTGTTTGAGTGAGTGTGTGTAAGTGACATTATTTTCATGATAATTAAGTACATTAATGTAATGCTTAAATCGAAATCATCCGTCATCATCGACACTTCAGTTCTGACTCTTTATGCTTTTTTATTAAAATCAGCATGAATAAAATGCCAAAAGCACATTAGCATTACAGTAATGAGATTTACTCACATGGTCATTTGCATAAATATCAGGAAAATAATGCCACACACTTGTTTATTTCAGGGTGAAATATGAGCCAGACATGAGATTCAGATTCACAATCAGTCACACACCACAGCGCTCTTACAAACGCATTAAAATGCTGTTTATTCATAGAGAAATAAGTACATTTACTTCTGTAGTTACTCAATGTAAAAAAGACAAAAATAGTTCTAATAGCTTTTTTCACCAGTGAGGAACTCAATTACCTGATATTACTACTGTTATACATCTGAAGCCCTTTAATGTGTGTGTGTGTGTGTGTGTGTGTGTGTGTGTGTGTGAGATCCGTATGAACGTCAGAGCGCGAGTGTTTCTCGTGTGAAACGCCTGCTAATCTAAACGTGTGTGTGTGTGTGCATGTTCTCATGTTGTCGGATCACGTTCGTGACATCCTTCACCCTGAGTCGATTACGTGTGCCCCGCGTGCACTTACTGAAGCGTTCATCCCATAATAATCCAACAGGAGCGTCCTGTCCACTAATGCTGGGATCATCTCAGTTTCTTTCGATCTGCTCAATGTCCAGTTCTCCGCCCAGCTGGAATACGTCCCGCCCCCTCCGGCTGCACAGCCCTGCCCACAGACACTCACGTTCCTTCGCTCCCGGCCAGCTGCCCTCGGATTGGTGGATGACGGCGTCCTCTTTGGTGCCGCGCTGAGGCCGGTCAGACGTGACGTCGCCTTCGTCGTGGAGCGTCAGGTTGCTGGATGGGAGCGTTTGGTCATCGCCGGTGAATCCTGGACAGCTGAGACTGTGAAAGTCCTGCAGCTTCTGTGGGAAAAACACACGTGACGTCAGCAGCAGAAAAAACACACGTGACATCAGGAGAAAAACACGTGACGTTGTGATGTCAGCAGCAGAAATACATGACGTCAGCAGCAGAAAAACACACAACATCAGCAGCAGAAAAAAACGTGACATCAGCAACAGAAAAAGTGGCGTCAACAGCAGAAAAACACCTGACGTCAGGAGCAAAACACACACGTGACATCAGCAGCAGAAAAACGTGACATTGTGACGTCAGCAGCAGAACAACACACTTGACGTCAGCAGAAAAACGTGACGTCAGCGGCAGAAAAACACGTGATGTTGTGATGTCAGCAGCAGAAAAACGTGACGTCAGCAGCAGAAAAAACACGTGATGTTGTGATGTCAGCAGCAGAAAAACGTGACGTCAGCAGCAGAAAAAACACGTGGCATCAGCAGCAGAAAAACACACGCCTGCAGCAGAAAAACGTGACATCAGCAGCAGAAAAACGTGACATCAGCAGCAGAAACACACAACGTCAGCAGCAAAAAAAAACACCCATGACGTCAGCAGCAGAAAAAACACGTGATGTGAGCAGCAGAAAAAAAAAAAAACACACGTGACGTCAGCAGAAAAACACGTGACGCTCTGATGTCAGCAGCAGAAATACATGACGTCAGCAGCAGAAAAACACACGACATCAGCAGCAGAAAAAAATGTGACGTCAGCAGCAGAAAAACACACACACGTGACGTCAGCAGCAAAACATGACGTCAGCAGCAGAAAAACACAGCTTTATTTCTAAAGCAGCTTCACAGTAATAAACAGGAAAATAACGGAATCAATGATGCAAACTTTAAATATGAGACCAATTCAATTTCAGCTATAAAGCAGCTCTAAAAAGACAATAGTGTCATTATTCAGATCAAGTTACATCAGCAGCAGCGGGTGACTGTTCCTCATTGCTAGAGTTCAACAGAGATGGTTTCTAATGGTGTCTAGAACAGTTATAACACAATATATACAATTTAAAGACCCACTGAAATGGGGCCAGCTGCATTAACTTAGCCTCCATGTTAAAACTGAACTCTATTCATATGGATTTATTTTATGATCTCTTTATGAAGAGTTTGGGGTGGACAAACTTTCAACGGAGGGACAGAAATCTCCCAGATTTCACTAAAAATATGTTTCAAAGATGCACAGAAGTCTTATGGGTTTGGAAAGACATGAGAGTGAATAACTGATGACAATTTTCATTTTTGGGTGAACTATCCCTTTAAGAACTAGTTTGACCAACTAAGGTAATAAGTCTAGTTTTGTGTGTTTTAGTTCGCGTCTGTAGTTTTGAGCTCATCTAGATGTTGCTGAACTGCCATTTTACCCTTATATACACATTTAAAATGCAGAAATGAAAATGTTAAGTAATAAGTCCGTTTGCAACTGTGACGCAACTTTTAAGAACTGGATATTAAAGTCCTCTTCTGTTAACCGGCCAATCGGACGCAGTAATGATCTGATGGCAGAAATCAGTCGTCTAGTATTTCACTACTGACAACTAACTGACCAGCTCTTATGCGTTACATCAGCGGTCAGGAATCATTACTATGGCAACTGAGTATTTGTTTTGTAAACAGAGACGTTTTTCCACTGACACAATGATCAACATTGTGTGTGTGCGTGCGTGGCTACAGCAAACAATAAACACACACACACACACACACACACACACACACACAGAGGGTTGTGCTCCTGTAATGGTTGTTTCAGTTCCTGGAGTCAGTGTGTTAACCAGATGAGGGTGATCAGCGATGACAGACGACTAGCAGAGATCATCACAGGAACATCTGCTACTGGTTGACTGAAGCATTAATTCAGGAACACACACACACATACACACACCTGTGTCATCTTGAGCAGGTCCAATGAAGGCCTCTGTTTGTGAGAGTCCGACGGTCTCCTCCGCTTCACGCCGATCTTCTTGTCATTGTGGACGCAGGGTTGCGAACGGCTGCGGGCCAGTCCGCCCTGACTGCCGCGGCGCTCCAGCTCAGGTGTTGATTCGGGCGAGCTGGGCTCGGTCGGGCAGATCTGTTCATGCGAGAGGTAGAGAGGCTGCGGTGTCTGCGGGGACACGGAGAAAGAGAAGCCGTGGCCGAAGGGTTCGGTGCGTGTCGGCAGACTGAAGCTGGAGCTGCGCTGCATGGCGGGAAACCCGGACGGAGCGAAGGCTCCGCGTTGAACACTTCCCCCGCTGTGGCAGCGGCGCTTCTCCACAGCCATCCACACGCGCGAGCCCTGCGGCCGCCACGTTGAGCGACAGCCCAGCTCGTCGGAGCAGGAGAGCGAGCGGCACTGGCGTTTGCTGGGCGGGGCGGCGCTGCCAGGAGAGGGCGCTTCGCTCAGACTCAGATCGCGCAGCAAACCACTGATGCTTCCCGTGGCGCCCGTCTCGCGCACGCTGTCCCACAGGCTCTCCAGGCTGGAGCCCACGGGCCGCTGCTGGACGCCACACACCCCGCCGACCTCCGGCCACCGTCCTGACTCTACAAAACAAAACACAGCGAGAGAATCAGAGACGATCACAGTTGATCGAAATAAAACCTAAATCATGATATGGCTTAGTGCAATTATTAGATCGATTTTTGTGTGTAATTTACGCTGTGGAAGAAAATATTCAAGTATCGTCAACTTATGTTTACCACAGACATTATTTTACTCATAAATTAAAATACCTCATTATAAAAACCTACAGGAAAGTCTTTTGACGTCACGACTGTATCACTCTATGAGAAGCGCTTAACAACAAAAGAGAACCCCTGCGGTTTTCTGTCAAAATAAAAGATTTGAAAATGACGAAATTAAGCCATTAATATTAGTATTGTAATTTCACTGTTGTATTGTAAAATTCAAGTAGAATTATGTCATTTTTTCACATTTTTTATTTTAAAATTATTAAAATTTATTTTGCTTTATTTAGTCATTTTTATATTCCGTAATTCTTGATTTTTTGTAATTTTTATATTTATTTAGTAATAATAAACAATATTTTTATAGCCATTCTCATGTATAACCACATTTTTATAGCCCTACAATCAGCACAGTAAACCTATATTTTTTTTTATTTTTTTTTTTTATTTTATGTGCAGCCCTACTCACAACGGATGACTTTGTGCATTGCACATAAAATAAACAAGTAGACAAATCACAAAGAAACATGACTAAGAACATTTTAGTTCGTATGAAGGAGGCTCATGCGTTTACGAGCGTCACACATCACAACGTTTCACAACTTCCCATGAATAAGTGTCAAAACCACAGCATTTACAGGATCATTCAGATCTGATCCAGTAAATGCATCAACCCCCAGTCTGACATGTTTCTTTAACATGACAGAGAAAAACAAAAGAGAAGCAGAGGGGCCGAGTTCACAGGAAGAGCCTGTAGAGGTTCACAAACAACACAGCTGTGCCTAAGAAATAAAAGAGGCCAGAAATAGAGCCGTCTGATTGGTGGCAGGCTGCCAAACATCTGTGTGTCGAGAGCATGAAAAACACTAGCGCACTGCATGAGACCGCTGACCAACTACTGTCGAACTACATCGCCAGAGCTGTGATAACTCAGAATGATGTGAAACTGAGACATGAGAAACACTCTCACACTCTACAGTCTATACTTGGGGCCCTATGATTTCCAGTCAGGAAAATGTAATTTACTGTAAAACGTATACTGTATATTGTCACTTCACCTCATCTATATGATCTGCAGATAATTCCAATGCACCGTGTCTCTCAGTTTTATCCCAGCAGATCAGGACAGCAGCAGCACGTCTGGGTGCAGAAAGGCATTTTTCCCAAGTCAAAACCAAAAAAGCTTTGGCTGTGGGCACGCAGCAAACAAAAGGAGCCTACCCGGCACACACCGTTGTGGGCAAGGCGTTATGTGCCATCGCAGGCGATCGGGTGCCAACCGAACGGAGGCACAACACCCTATTGATCTGCTTTTGGGCTGTGTTTATTCCGCTCAAAGACTAGCCCCATTATTTCACTACCTCTGTTTTCTGTGAGGAGTTATTCTGGAGACAATGCTAGCACACAAACATCCAACCGTTCACACATGACACCGGTTGGCACATGCACCTGTGGCATCTAAAACTAGGCCTCGTGGGTATCAAGCTTGAGGCTAAAATTTTTAAAAAATAAGCAGATGTTGAGGGCGACACACTTTCTGTTTCACTCTTTCATGCAGGTGAAGATACGCTGGTCCAAATGCAGAACAGAAAGTTGTTCGGCGAGAAACAAATGCACTTACCCATGATTCCGCAGGAGAAGAGGGCCTGGCTCATGGTTGGTGGCTCATGCTGTAGAAACACACAGATAGATCAGAGGAGCATCTTGATCGAAACATCATGTAAACCGCACAGTAAAGCTGCACGAGCGAAGCGTGAGGATTCTCAGATAACCAGTATCAGTCTGATCGGCTCAAACCCGTGAAACTGAACTCTAGTAAGGTTTCATGATGACAGTGTCTCGTGCCACCTTATTTTGGCACTGTGCAAGTCACTGTTTTCTGTTGATTTATTAGCCACTATAGGTAAATAACTAGAAGAGTAGTAAACTCTAGAGTAGAAACTATTTGCACTACAAACCAGTGCGTTTATGAACACGATAATAAATGAAAATATAGCTGCAAGCAGCATTTATCGGGGTTCAAGCGCTTTAAGGCCTTTCAGCACATGTGTAAAAAGGTATTATGTTTTAATTAGCAAACCTGTAACCATCTCGATCATAGATGGAAAGACCATTTACAGCCAATTTACTATAGGAAATATATGTTTTTTTAAGCTTTTTAACAGTTATCAAGGTTAAGCCAAAAACCTAGGACTAGTTCGCCAAAGTTGGTTTTTGAAATAATCTCCGATATTTAACGAACGATTTGATGGACAGCGGCGGTCCTAGAGCCAGAGTTGCTCAGAATGAGGAGTTCTACCATGTGATACGAATGTCGGAAAATCGCACGATACACAATCCTTTACACAAACGTGAAAAATGCGAAGGCGCCTCCCGGTGGCCGATTTCTTTTGAATTTCTCACAGGCTCAGTGAGTTTCATTCCAATCGGCCTCCGTTAACCTTGTCTGATAGCTGCTCAAACTTCTTTGGCCGATGGCGGACATGTTTTTTTTTTAGATATGCAAATGTCCTCATAGACAATCATGGCAACTCAGACAAAGACACTGCATGCCAATTTTCAAGTCAATCAAACTGACGGGGAAGTAGTTATAGCCATTTTCATGTTTTGTTTCCTGTTATAGCGCCACTAAGCGGCCAGTTGCCGCATCCTTTTTTATGCAACCACCAAATGAGTTTTTACATAGGTGTGCCAAATTTGGTGAAAATATCTCATTCCGTTCATGAGTTATAGCCATTTTAGTAATAGCAGCTCCGCCCACTTCGAACGTTTTGGCGGCACTTAGAGACCGTGAATCGAAATTTCACTTTTTTTGATAATTATTGATAATCAGACTCCAGAGAATCTTGCTGCACTGGTTCGGTTCCGATAGAGTCAAAAACCTAGCAAAAGTAGGTTTTTCAAAAAATCCAAAACACCCTAAAATTTCGACAAACTACAATCGAATCCGAGGCATTATAAGCGATTCACCGCTGTAGCGCCCCCGTCAGGCCGATCCTTGGTGACGTTGTGAGTACTACCATCCCTCAAAGTTTCAAGTCTCGACAACTTATGGTTTTTGTCTGCCCAATCACTTTTAGGGGAGAACACTGATCCTTGAATAGAGTTTCAGCGCTACGTGCTTGAACCCTTAAATAATATGCTAATTTGCAATATCAAGCAGCATAAAGCACTGTTTTGTACAGCTAAAATAACTGGAAATGAATGACATCAGAAGCCACGCACATCTCAAGGTGTTTACCAGGTTTTCTGGAAAGTTAACGGTTTCAAACTCCCGAAAACAAACTTCGTTGTGGCCTGATTTTGTTCTAAATTACGTCACACCAATTTGTTGTTTGATTTTGCTTTAAGTATGTCGGGGCTTTAATGTTTAAAATAAGGTGGATACAGAAAATAAAGTGAGTTTTGGGTTACTACACCTAAAAATAGTGAGCTATTTACAATTATTACACTTGATTGCCATGATTCTAGTTAAATGAATCTAGCCAAAGCTTACAGCGCCGCTAAAATCAACTTCGACCGCAACAGTGATCATTACTGAGGGTAAATTATGCATCCATCCATCTCGGCCTTTAAACTGAGTGAAGTGCCGTTTCTTACCAGCTGCAGAGACTCTTTGGATGTTACATCATCGACGGCCTTCTTTTCCAGTGTTTTAGTGTGAATAATTACCATGGCAACACACATCTTTGCCACAGTCCATTCCAGTGCAAGAGAGTTCTAGTGAAGCTCATTCTTCAAGTGCAGCGCTGACCCGAACGCTCTTCAGATGACCTCTTCACCCTGGACAGAGAAGAAGAGGGAAGCACATGTTCGAATGTGTTTGAATTCACGTGAATCACATCATTCACCCGACTTCAACCGTTACTTGTGAAATCATCTTCAGGGAACAATAAACTGCTGATGGATTACAAAGTTTCCAACTTTTATGTTTATCTTTGAGCAAGAAAGTCCAACTCAAGTTAACGTAACCGTGAGCAGCAGTCGAAGTTATGAAAAATAGCAGCCTACAATAAAGGTGTCTTTCCTATTCCTTAGTTTTATGACACTTTGATTGTTTCAATCACCAAAAAGCATGTCTAATCAACAGAATATATAAATCATAAAGCATTAACAAGTTAACAATAAATACAGCTCTATTAAAGCTGCCCGTTTTATTTACCCGAGATTGTGCAAAACACAAGCTAAACCCGGCCTGCGGGAGCGAGTCCTCTAAATCGCTCCGTATTGTAGACTCGCGTCCAGAGGCAAGGTCATGTGATCTCTTCCTCCAGGACAAGCTGAAAATAAGTGTGGCCCCACGGTTATCAAAACACACAGCTGCCTCGTTCCTCGAGTAACTCTAAGAGCAGCTGATTGGAGCCAGATGTGAGTTTAGAGCTTTGCAGCAATTCATCTTTAGCTAATGCTCAGATAACTGGACGTGTACATTTTCTGTGCGTTTGAGTGCGGGTCGTGTTCACCCTCAAGCGTAATTTTTATATGCATAAATGCAGCATCTCTTCATGTGAAATGAAGGCCACATCACGACCGAAGGTGAACTCAATGCATCCCTGGAAAAAGTTTGCTGGTTTGCTGAAAAAGTAGGAAAAACTAAGACTATATAACCAGTCTTTGACATATGTCCAGCCTTCTCACTGCTGAAATTATCATTGGTTTTTATTACAGAGGCAATAAAAAAAAGTTCAAAATAGATCAGATGATGTAAAAGGAAATGTGTTTGTATGAACATAATTGGCCAGCTATGTCATTAACTCTTTCTCCACCATCATCCTGTTGCAATCTAAAAGTTGTAACTTCTTCCTGAGTCTCTCCATCAGTGTCGACTCCGGTTTGAACAATGTAAGGCTGAACACCGTCGTCATTTTGGCTGCGTGAGATTCTCCAGCTTTGTTGTTGTTGAGCGACCGAAGCGCGAGCTGTTAAAGCTCCGCCCTCTTCTGGAAAGCGGAGCTTATTTGCCTTTAAAGGGACACACACAAATGATAAATGATCTGTGGGGTATTTTGAGCTGAAACTTCACAGACACATTCTGGGGACACCAGAGACTTATATTACATATTGTGAAAGATGTTTACATCACTACATTACATCACTGCCAGATGTCTGTAACTGCGCGTACTTGTAAATTATTTTATCCACAAGGTGGCAACCGTGCCCTTGGGGCGTCGATTCACAAGGTAGTCAAAGAAAAACTGCATAAACAGAACAGACCGGAATGCATGCAAGCTACAACAACAACGGAGGCCTATATAGACGAGAGATCGTGCGAAGAGGTTAGAAAGTACCATCATTTGTTGTAACTCGTGGGGAGAGACTGCGCATGCGAACGCCTGTGTACGCGTACGGGTCAAATGAAGTATACTTTGCAAGACTGTGCACGTACAGTAGTGTATGTGTAAAAACGAAGTATACCAAGGGATTAATGCATCTTCTGAAAGAGTACAGAATATCAGAATTCAGAAACAAGCGAGGAAGAAGCAGAAACAAGCAATAGAAGCATTGCTGACGCACGTGTAAAATAACGCGATCATCAAACATTCAACAGCATTTAAATAAAAACTGCAGAACGTGAGCAAATGAAACATCAACCCATGAAGAGGAAACGACTGTATGTTTTATCTACTCCATCTGTGTTTTGATCATCGTTCTGAATGTGAAGTCTTTGACAAAAACACGAATGTTGTTTTTTTATGAAATTTAACCATATTGAAGTGTTGATAAAAATAAAGCATGAAGCTAGAATAAAATGTTTTTTGTTGTTGTTTAAAAGCAGAGGCTCCGTTCTTTCTTTTCATATATTGCATGTTCCGAAATATGCAAGAAAATATTCTTGGGGCCATGAAAGTTTTGTGAAAATGATCTGAAAATGATGAACTGCTGGTGGTGAAAGAGTTAAATCTGTGAGATCCTAAAGTGTACAGATTAATTTTGTGATGCATGATCTGCATGATGTGGAATTAATGTGATTTACACCATTTCTGATCTGATTTAAATCATTATACACAAAATCCAGAAAAATTTAAAAGTCAACATAGAATTTGGGTGGAAACTAAAATGGAATTTAATACAGATTTTAAGGGACGTATTTATTGTTAACTTATTAATGCTTTACGATTTATATATTCTTTTGATCAGACATGCTTTTTCATGACTCAAACCAATAAATAGAATCCAGAAAAATTCAAACATAAAAATTGTGTTATAGACTACACATTAAATCCTTATTTATAGTTGTGCTGGGCGTCTGACAGACCAGAGGAAGTGGGTAAACAGGACACATGTTGCGTGACACGTCTAATGGAAGCGTGTGGCGTCACACATGAGCTGCGTGTGGTGTTGAGGGTGTCTGATATCTCCGCACTCACGGGACACCCTGGCAGTGATAAGGCTCTATCTGAAGGGCGAGACTGACTTCAGCGCCGCGGATACGTGACTCAACGTTAAGAGCCATTTCAGGCCAATCAGCAGAGTGGCACATTTCCTTTGGGTACAAACAAAGAGATTACAGGAACTTCTGTCATCATTTACTCACTCTCATGTCGCTCAAACCATATGAGGAACAGACTGGAGTTATTATTCTTCAGTGCAAAAAAGAGCAATGTATGAAAGCCAAACAGAATTTTTATTTTTATATGACGGCCTGTAATGAAGGACAAACAGAACAGCGCAGCTAATTAAAGTGCAAGAGAAACTCATGCGCCGAACACCTGAAGAATTCACGTGAGAAAAACTTGTCAGATTCCTCACTGACAGTATGTGAGCCGCAGGCATGACATGATCATTTTCTGGCATGTTAATGACTTTCCCCTCATGCAAATTACAGTGCTGGATAAAAACACGACGAGACAATCACAAAATAAAGGTCTTTTCACAGTGAACTTGCGGTGTGGGAAAGACCCAGAGATCCAGAAAGGAAAGTTTATCACTATAAAAACACTACGAGCATTTCAGGCAGATGTTGGAGGAGGAACTCGGTCCTTTCAGTGTGTTTTGCGTGAACTTTCTGCTGTTAAACACACCCAAGAGGTCTAACGTTACAGCCTCGCTGACGTTCCCAGAGCCCACATGGCCGCCAACTCATTCTGAACATAAATCTTCTCAAAACCAAAAGCGTGAATAGAAAACCCCTCCAGAAAAGGGCAAAACCGCAGCTCTCCATTCAGCACCTGCCCGGCGAGGGTTTGAGGGCTTTTGGAAGTCGCAGCGAATCAATTAGTCATATGAGCTCGCTGCAAGCTGACGCCGCCTCACGGTTCGGGCCAAACCAAACTAAACTAGCGAGAGAGGCGCGGCCACGGGCCGTTTACAAGGTCGGCCAGCTCTGTGGCAACAGAAACATCACAGATCCAATTGTGAAACACATGTAGAAATGAAGCTCAGAGGGAGCCAAGGGTTTACAGGCCGTCAAATGCCACAAGGTATCGTACGCAAACGAGCTGCCAAACCGATCTTGTTAGCTTGCACAATAGTAGCGTAAAGGACCAAGAGACGAGCAACGGGAAAGAACGCTTTCACGAGACGCAGCTGCCTGACCGCTTAACATAAACACAAAGACGCGTCTTGAATGAGAGACACGCACAAGCGTCTCTTTTCATTAGGGTAAACCTCACTTCATACCCGCGTCTGCTCGCAAACGTGAAGCTTCAATAAACAGGCCTATAGTGGAGTTTATTTTAATGCAAGTTCATCTGGAAACGGGCTGTTTAACAGAGCGCTGGTTAAATTGTTACCAGGCAGTAACCCACACTTGCACAGCGACACACAAAGACAGCATTCATGTGCTCCGCTCTCTCGACAGACGCTCACTGATCACGAACACACGCTTGCCTCAACACTAGTGCTAAGAAATGTGAGTTTTCAACATACAACATTATCAAATTATGTGTACAACACTGCTTTTAAATGGTTGGTTCACCCAAAAATGGCTGTGCCATTCTTTAGTCACCCTCACGTGCTTTCAAAAACAAAAGGAGATGTTTAGCAGAAAGTTTATGATGCTCTTTTCCGTTGAATCCACAAAGTATCAAAACAGAAGTCCGTATGACTTCCATATGTCACATGATGATCTTTTTTGAAGAACAGACTGAATTTTAGGTTGTTTTTCACAGCTATGTCATGCATATTTCAACAAATGAATCTGCTGCATGATGCAGGGCCGTTATCACCATAGGCAATGAGGGGGACAAGTCCCCCCCAATAATTAGAAATGGCCAAATTGTCCCCTCCAATATTTGATATTATTGATGTTGTATTCCATTATTCACCACTTTGCTTGTTTAAAAGTTACATTTTTAGGCTGGTCTGCCTCAGCGGTCTAACAGCGCTCATCGCTGTCAGAATGAGTGAGCTGGCCAATCGGATCAAAGAAGGCGGGGCTTACTGTTCACAGAAGACAAGTGCGAATTCCAATGCGATGCTTTCGTTTTAGCAGTGAAAGAGTACGTGGCGAGTATGCTAATATTTGACGACCGATTGAAATATGATTCAGCGACCGACAGTAATATCCAGTGATGCAAACTAATCAACGTTTTTATGAATTTTTGCCGTTTTGAAATGAAAACATGCTATTATTTGATTAATATGAAATGATCAATGTAATTCATAACTGAATGTGACGAGACAAGAAACGTTTTGCATTTTTGACATAGCCTATTAGACATACAAATAAGAGTATATAATTGCGCAATATAAAGTCAGTATTGCGCGATATAAAGTCAAAGAATTGCGTGATATAAAGACAGAATTGTGAGATATAAAGTCAGAAATGCGAAATATAAAGTCAGAATTGCGTGATTAGTCAGAATTGCGCAATATATAGTCAGAATTGCACAATATATAGTCAAAATTGTGCGATATAAAGTCAGAATCAGAAATGCGAGATATAAAGTCAGAATTGCGTGATTAGTCAGAATTGTGCAATATATAGTCAGAATTGCACGATATATAGTCAAAATTGTGCGATATAAAGTCAGAATCAGAATTGTGTGATATAAAGTCAGAAATGCGAGATATAAAGTCAGAGTTGCGTGATTAGTCAGAATTGTGCGATATAAAGTCAGAATTGCGAGATTAGTCAGAATTGCGCAATACATAGTCAGAATTGCGTGATATAAAGTCAGAATTGCGTGATATAAAGTCAGAATTGCGTGACAGAATTGAGTGACAAAGTCAGAATTGCGCAATATAAAGTCAGAATTGCGTGATAAAGTCAGAACTGAGTGATATAAAGTCAGAATTGCGTGATATAAAGTCGCAATTCTGACTTTTTTTCTCAGAATTGTGAGTTATCACGCAATTCTGACTTTATAACTCCCAATTCTGACTTTATAGTTTAACTCGCAATTCTGAGAAAAAAAGTCAGAATTGTGAGATAAAAAGTCGCAATTACCTTTTTTATTTTTTATTTCATGGCAGAAACAAGCTTCCATAGTGTTTAAGCTGCAGTGTAGAAAAAAGCTCAATCATCACTGTGGTCAGTGCAGTTGTAAGTAAGCGTGTGCCTGTTCACAGATTTCTTGGCCAATCTCTGGTGATTCATGATCTTATAAAGCACTTCCCTCTCAGGGTCTGATGTCAACAGGCAGCAAAAATATGGAACTGGCAATAACTGAAAATAAGCGACCTCATAAAGACTATCTTGTGATTCATTATGGGAACTTCCACTGTGGCGTGTGTTTGCGGCCGCATGTATTACGTGACCTAGTTATCAAAACACAAGTGCAGTACAACAAAGGTGCAATCGCACAAGGCCTCTGAACGAGTCCTGAAGTCCAAAGGCCTTTCAGCTGATCAAACTCAAGACAACGATCACCGTCACGTCACTCACTGCGTGCCTATCTGAAAGAGATGGTGGAAAACTAGCACAGATACAAAAGAAAAGATAAAACACACCAACATGAGTGAGGGGATTTAAACACAAGTGTCTATATGTGCACACAAAAGGTCCAAATCAGCCTCTTTTATGTCAAAGGAATAGTAAAACCTGTTCTGCATTCTATTTCTGATGATGTCGAACAATGACAAAATGACGTCTATAAACCAGATACACCCAACTATTCACTACAAACATTAACCTAAACATTTCGCTCTGTTACTGAGACACTGTAAACACACAACTAATCAACACTTTTCAATAAGGTGAAAGAGATAAACCCTTAGCCGGCTGGTTTGGTCGGAACAGAGTCACAGTTCATTTACCGTGAAACACACACTGCGGGCGCTGCACACGGGACGCTTGCCAGTTCAGCGGAAAATGACGGCTGGAGGTGAGAAACAAACACACATTCATACCAGCGACTGGAGGAAAAACTGGCTTCCCCAGGAACAGATTGTGTTGCGTGTCACAACACTTCGCTGCAAAACATCAGACGAGCTGAAAACCAGAAGATTCTTCAGTTACCTGGGCAGTAACTCAAACCCTCCTCATATGAGTCCATGTGAAACTCACACGGGTCAAACCCAGTGAGAAGTGAAAATCCCTAATTTGCATTTGGCCTGATCAGAATTAACAAGCTGGTTTTGTACTGATAACTAGATAAACACAATCTGCACTCACAACAGGCAAGAAACCCTAGAGCTGCTCTCATTTTGATTAGACTCTGGTGCTGTTGTAGTTTATATTTCATCGCTCAATACTCAGGTTACCTCTAATAATACTGAATAGAATACCACAACATCAAATACACTTAATTCTTCAGTGATATAGAATACTCTGTAATACTGAATACCCTCAAAATACTGAATACTCTTAAAATACTACATTCTATAAAATATCGAATACCCTTAAAATACTGAATACTCTTAAAATACTGCATTCTATAAAATACTGGATACTCTTAAAATACCCTCAAAATACTGAATACTCTTAAAATACTGCATTCTATAAAATACTGAATACTCTTAAAATACTGAATACCCTGAAAATACTGCATTCTATAAAACACTGAATACTCTTAAAATACCCTCAAACTACTGAATACTCTTAAAATACCCTTAAAGTTCTGAATACTCTTAAAATACCCTCAAAATACTGAATACCCTGAAAATACTGCATTCTATAAAACACTGAATACTCTTAAAATACCCTCAAACTACTAAATACTCTTAAAATACCCTCAAAATACTGAATACCCTGAAAAAACTGCATTCTATAAAACACTGAATACTCTTAAAATACCCTGATAATACTGAATACCCTGAAAATACTGCATTCTATAAAATACTGAATACTCTTAAAATACCCTCAAACTACTGAATACTCTTAAAATACCCTCAAAATACTGAATACTCTTAAAATACTGCATTCTATAAAATACTGAATACTCTTAAAATACTGAATACCCTGAAAATACTGCATTCTATAAAATACTGAATACTCTTAAAATACCCTCAAAATACTGAATACCCTGAAAATACTGCATTCTATAAAACACTGAATACTCTTAAAATACCCTCAAACTACTAAATACTCTTAAAATACCCTCAAAATACTGAATACCCTGAAAATACTGCATTCTATAAAACACTGAATACTCTTAAAATACCCTCAAACTACTGAATACTCTTAAAACACCCTTAAAGTTCTGAATACTCTTAAAATACCCTGAAAATACTGAATACCCTGAAAATACTGCATTCTATAAAATACTGAATACTCTTAAAATACCCTCAAACTACTGAATACTCTTAAAATACCCTCAAACTACTGAATACTCTTAAAATACCCTCAAACTACTGAATACTGTTAAAATACTGCATTCTATAAAACACTGAATACTCTTAAAATACCCTCAAACTACTGAATACTCTTAAAACACCCTTAAAGTTCTGAATACTCTTAAAATACCCTCAAAATACTGAATACCCTGAAAATACTGCATTCTATAAAACACTGAATACTCTTAAAATACCCTGAAAATACTGAATACCCTGAAAATACTGCATTCTATAAAATACTGAATACTCTTAAAGTACCCTCAAACTACTGAATACTCTTAAAATACCCTCAAAATACTGAATACCCTGAAAATACTGCATTCTATAAAACACTGAATACTCTTAAAATACCCTCAAACTACTGAATACTCTTAAAATACCCTTAAAGTTCTGAATACTCTTAAAATACCCTCAAAATACTGAATACCCTGAAAATACTGCATTCTATAAAACACTGAATACTCTTAAAATACCCTCAAACTACTAAATACTCTTAAAATACCCTCAAAATACTGAATACCCTGAAAATACTGCATTCTATAAAACACTGAATACTCTTAAAATACCCTCAAACTACTGAATACTCTTAAAACACCCTTAAAGTTCTGAATACTCTTAAAATACCCTCAAAATACTGAATACCCTGAAAAAACTGCATTCTATAAAACACTGAATACTCTTAAAATACCCTGATAATACTGAATACCCTGAAAATACTGCATTCTATAAAATACTGAATACTCTTAAAATACCCTCAAACTACTGAATACTCTTAAAATACCCTCAAAATACTGAATACTCTTAAAATACTGCATTCTATAAAATACTGAATACTCTTAAAATACTGAATACCCTGAAAATACTGCATTCTATAAAATACTGAATACTCTTAAAATACCCTCAAAATACTGAATACCCTGAAAATACTGCATTCTATAAAACACTGAATACTCTTAAAATACCCTCAAACTACTAAATACTCTTAAAATACCCTCAAAATACTGAATACCCTGAAAATACTGCATTCTATAAAACACTGAATACTCTTAAAATACCCTCAAACTACTGAATACTCTTAAAACACCCTTAAAGTTCTGAATACTCTTAAAATACCCTGAAAATACTGAATACCCTGAAAATACTGCATTCTATAAAATACTGAATACTCTTAAAATACCCTCAAACTACTGAATACTCTTAAAATACCCTCAAACTACTGAATACTCTTAAAATACCCTCAAACTACTGAATACTCTTAAAATACCCTCAAACTACTGAATACTGTTAAAATACTGCATTCTATAAAACACTGAATACTCTTAAAATACCCTCAAACTACTGAATACTCTTAAAACACCCTTAAAGTTCTGAATACTCTTAAAATACCCTCAAAATACTGAATACCCTGAAAATACTGCATTCTATAAAACACTGAATACTCTTAAAATACCCTGAAAATACTGAATACCCTGAAAATACTGCATTCTATAAAATACTGAATACTCTTAAAATACCCTCAAACTACTGAATACTCTTAAAATACCCTCAAACTACTGAATACTCTTAAAACACCCTTAAAGTTCTGAAT
Source organism: Ctenopharyngodon idella (assembly GCF_019924925.1). NCBI lineage: Eukaryota > Metazoa > Chordata > Actinopteri > Cypriniformes > Xenocyprididae > Ctenopharyngodon > Ctenopharyngodon idella. The sequence goes on along the minus strand of NC_067231.1, from coordinate 30,614,364 downwards.
ACTCTTAAAATACCCTCAAAATACTGAATACCCTGAAAATACTGCATTCTATAAAACACTGAATACTCTTAAAATACCCTGAAAATACTGAATACCCTGAAAATACTGCATTCTATAAAATACTGAATACTCTTAAAATACCCTCAAACTACTGAATACTCTTAAAATACCCTCAAACTACTGAATACTGTTAAAATACTGCATTCTATAAAATACTGAATACTCTTAAAATACTGAATACCCTTCTAAATACTGCATTTTATAATATACTGCAATATCAAAATACTTAAATTATATAGAGTACTCTAAAATACTGAAAACTCTATTAAAAAAAAAAAAAAAAAAAAAAACTGAATGCCCTTTACAATATTGAATGCCGTGAAAATACTGCACTCTATAAAATACTGAATAATACAGTTTTTCAGCACGTTTCTGAAGTTTATTGGAGTTCTCAGTTCGAGCTGAACATGGTTTATGCTTAAACTCTGCTCGTCAGCTCGAGTTTTGAAAAGTTTCTTTTTTTAATCATTATCGATGAAAGAATATGACTGACTTTAATTCGGTGTTTCCCTGCGCTCGGGGAACAAAGCTACTGACGTCCGCGAGCGTCGCGGGAAACTTACTCACTCACGGGCGCGAACCCACGTAAACATCGTGAAATATACTGCAATTTAGTACATTATTTCACTTTATATACTCACGGGACAGCGAGCGGCGCGTCTCCTCGCGCGGGCCGGATCGGTAAATACGGCCGTTCAGATCATCTTCATCCCCGCGCGCGTCCGCCGCTCATCCCGCCGCCGCTGCTGTTGCACGAGCCCGATCACACGCACAGACAACAGCGGGGGAACACGGAACCGAAGCACAGCACGAAACACAAACAAACACACTTCTAAACACCTTCAACTGACGGTGAACAGGATTAATGGACACAGAAACATCACTTATGATATCTGACGAAGTCAGACGCTGTTATGATAAATATTACATATTTAAATAAAGAGGCTGCACCCCCGGGTCTGAATGGACTCGCCCAACCCGTCACACAAAATAACTACTACGCATTACAACTAAATCCACTACACGGAAAGTTTACCTCACCCTGTATAATTAAACTCATTTATGAATGAGTTCACACTAAATAAATAAGTATTTTGACATCTTTCTAATGATAAAAGGATGGCACTTTGATAAATTGGTAGTTACTGGTACTTATTGGTTGTAACTGGTGAAACTCTTTTTAATAACATTTTGTCATTTTCAATGGTCCTGCAGTGAATTCTGACACTCATTGGTTATTATGGGATTGTTGCATGAGTCGTGACTGTTGTCTTAATGGTTTTCCTGATTGATAAAGTTTCCACTATCATTGTTAATATGATTAAGATTTTGGTCTGTATGACAGAAACATCCTAGCTCAGAACTCTATCATGGTAACTTCACTTTTTTTAATTCTTAAATCAAGAATTAGGATGTATTACAGCCCATGAAGATTAAACCACATAATAAAACTCATTGTATGAACAGGGAAATACTGTAACTGTGCCTCACTGTGCTCATTATGAAAGTTTAACTATTGTTTGCTGCGTCTAAGACTGATAATGAAGCTGGTTAAGTTGAGTTTTTGGAAAATTCCACACCCTGTGTGGTTAACTGGCTTTCAGTTTGTTGTGGAGAAAGGCTCCCACATGCCTGAAGGGCCGGAAACCGCGATCAGAGCAGCTGAGAGCTGCACACCATCTACAGGAACGTCTGAAAACTGCTGCGTTTACATGTGAAGATCAAAACACCATCGTAATGCGGTGAAAAGATTTGGGTGAAGAGGAAATCATGCAGTGTTTGATTGATGTTTTGTTATATCATGACATTAAACATGTTGAAATGTGACAAATGCAGCTGTTAGAGCAACACAAAAGACAGTGGGGCTAGTTGTCACAGAGTCTGTATCTCAGTAGCTATGAGGTTTTGATTGATTTTGTTAGAGCTTGTTTTCTTTATCCAGTGTATGCTGGTTTTAAACACCTAATGGAAGTTAAACATTAACAAAGAAAAGACAGACATCATAACGTTGTTCGGAGGCTTTGATTTATCCGGCAGAAACACACAGATCAACAGTACAGCTGATATTCCACTGTCAGTGTCACATAAAAGGGTTTTGGAGTGAAATACAGTACAGGTTTAGACATCACAGTAGTGTATCAGTCTACTGAATAAATACATCATGTACATTTCAAACACAGATAATATTAGAAGTGCCCTGAACTGAAGACTGGTACAGTCAAACATGGTAAAAGTCCTGTAAAAAGGACAGAATCAGATTCATTCCACACAAAAGTTCCCAATCACCAAATCTAAAGCTCGAGTCGAGCAGCTCCATCACAGTCTCTGAGAGCGTCAGTCAGTGCTGCGTCGTCTGTATGTTTTGCCGCTGCGTCTCGTGACATTCCGGCTCCTCGTTCTCCATGTAAGCCTGTACGGATCTCCAGAGCGCACGGATGTTCCCCTCACCGAAGCCCGTGGCGCCTCTCCGCTCGATGAGCTCCAGGAAGAAGGTGTCCTCTCCAAAAATGGGCTTGGTGAACACCTGGAGCAGGTACCTGAGAACACACACATCAACAACTGTGTTTATATCAGGCACAATGCTGCAAAACACTAGAAATGAAAGTATTATGAAGCATATGGGTTTAGTGTCTCAGAGGAGAGTGCTGTTGAATGTCCTGCTGATATCAAGCAGGTTTTGATTAAAAAGTAATATACAAGTATAAATATATACTATTATATAACATAAAAAGGTCAGTCAAAATCTATTCTGGGGGAAAACATACCGTTGACTCGGTGTGATCCGGCTGTCTGCGTCTGTACGGATATCAGTGTCCAGGAGAATTCCGTACCGGCTCAGTGTGTGAGGATCAAGACCCGCGTCCAAGATCTCCTGCTGCTTTCCCACCTGCCAACACACACACACACACTAGAAATAGAGCACAATCTTGAGCTCACTTGAGCTTTTATTTATTTCAAATTTTACAATCAAATCTTTTTCTAATCTTGACGAAACACATATAGTTGGAAAGCTCTGAGACACAAGGTTCCATTTTTGGCAACTACACTGTGATAGAAGTCATATTGTGATGGAAATGTTTTTGTGACAGGAGACGCATCAAATGGAGTGTGTGTGTTGCCCTCTGGCTGTGGAAAGTTGGTTAGATATATGACTTTGATTTTATAGCAATTGAAATTATACAAAAATCTCACTGGATTATTACAAGAAATAGCAAAAGGAATGTTTGGAAATGTAAACTGATATTTCCTACTGACAAACTACAGCAAAAGATATAAATAACTGGCTTAAAACCATTTTTTGGTGACAATACTAACGTGCCTAAGACTTTTGCACAGTATTGTATATATTTTATATACAATAAAAAAATGCTTAGTTCACTACTTGTGCAAATCTATGCCTCTATAACTTTTTACACTTTCATTTGTGCTTCTGCAATGATCGGTCTTCTATTAAATAGACCAACTCTCTCTATTCAAAAGCATTCATGAACTACAGCCATTTAAGCTCAGATACAGTGCATTTTCACGTCTTATGCTCAAAAAGAGAGGTGACAGTTAACAGGTTTGTAAATAATAAATTCTCTGATTTTTACTGTGACTTTCAGACTGCACTGTGTGAATGTGTTGTGCTGGACTGAACCCGTGTGCACAGCGTAGTGTTCCTGACCGTCAGACCTCAGTGTAGTATGCAGGCGGAGGAGAGAAGAACTGGACTCCGGCCCGATGCATTGTTTGAGCCGTGCTCACAATATCTTCAGTGTAGAGCCCGATATGCTGGATTCCTGCTCCTTTGTGCTGATCCAGAAACGAGTCCACCTGGTTTCTGCCTGAAATTAAACCACTATTATTAAAACAGAGAGCTGTGATCTCACTGCTCAGCACTTAACTCAAGCAAGTCATTTAAATATTAGTACATAATAACGTAATATAAAGTGGGTGTGAGATTTAAATGCGTGACTGTACCTTGCTCAGGAAGAGACTCTGCGATCACAAACTTGCAGTCGGGCTCCTTTTCGTCTTTGAAGGGCAGTGTGATTCCCGACTCACTGCATTTCCAGTATTCCATCGCCGTCAGCCGCAGCCCGATCCCGTCGTGGTTCAACACGTATCCCTCCTCCACGTCCTCATTCCTGCACAGGGAGAACGGGTCATGATCACAAAATGATGAATCGGACAATATTTGGACAGTTGGGAGATATTATTTGTTGGCATCAAATAGCACATTTACATTAGGCAAACACTTATCCAAAGCATTACATTCAAACTACATTTTATGAGTTCATGCATTCCCTAGGATTCAAACCCATGACCTTGGTGTTGCAACTCTACTGTTTGACTGTACTCTTTGAACATTTATGTATTTGGCAGACACTTTTATCCAAAGTGACTTGCATTGCATTCAGTGTTTACATTGGATCAGTTCATGCCTTGCCTGGGAATCGAACCTATGACCTTGGTGTTGCAAGTGCCATATTTTACTGTTTGACCCATTTACATTTATGCATTTGGCAGATTCTTTTATCCAAAGTGACTTGCATTGCATTCAAGCTATACATTGGATCAGTTCATGCATTCCCTGGGAATCAAACCCATAACCTTGGTGTTGCAAGTGCCATATTTTACTGTTTGACCCATTTACATTTATGCATTTGGCAGATTCTTTTATCCAAAGTGACTAGCATTGCATTCAGGGTATACCTTTTAACAGTTTATGCATTCCCTGGGAATCGAACCCATGACCTTGGCATTGCAAGTACCATACTTTACTTGAGGCATTTACATTTAAGTATTTGGCAGACACTTTTATCCAAAGTGATCTGCATTGCATTCAAGGTATACTTTTTAGCAGTTCACGCATTCCTGATATTCACGCATTCCCTGGGAATCGAACCCATGACCTTGGGGTCGCAAGCACCATATTTTACTGTTTGAGACGTTTACATTTAAGCATTTGGCAGACACTTTTATCCAAAGTGATTTGCATTGCATTCAAGGTATACATTGGATCAGTTCATGCATTCCCTGGAAATCACACCCATAACCTTGGTGTTGCAAGCGCCACGCTTTACTGTTTGACCCATTTACATTTATGCATTTGGCAGATTCTTTTATCCAAAGTGACTTGCATTGCATTCAGGGTATACATTGGATCAGTTTATGCATTCCCTGGGAATCGAACCCATGACCTTGGCATTGCAAGTACCATACTTTACTTGAGGCGTTTACATTTAAGTATTTGGCAGACACTTTTATCCAAAGTGATTTGCATTGCATTCAAGGTATACTTTTTAGCAGTTCACGCATTCCCTGGGAATCGAACCCATGACCTTGGGGTCACAAGCACCATATTTTACTGTTTGAGACGTTTACATTTAAGCATTTGGCAGACACTTTTATCCAAAGTGATTTGCATTGCATTCAAGGTATACATTGGATCAGTTCATGCATTCCCTGGGAATCGAACCCATGACCTTGGCGTTGTAAGCGTCATACTTTACTGTTCGAGCAATTTACATTCATGCATTTGGCAGATACTTTTATCCAAAGTGACTTGCATTGCATTCAACGTATACTTTTTAGCAGTTCACGCATTCCCTGGGAATCGAACCCATGACCTTGGCGTCGCAAGCACCATACTTTACTGTTTGAGACGTTTACATTTAAGAATTTGGCAGACGCTTTTTTCCAAAGTGATTTGCATTGCATTCAATGTATATTTTTTAGCAGTTCATGCTTTTCCTGGGATTCGAACCCATAACATTTGCATTTGAGCTCCAATCAGCAGCACTAGGCTGGCGAATGTATGATGATAATGATACCTGTCAATGAAGAACCTCTGGAAGCCGAAGCTCTTCTGGTACCAGCGGGTGATGTGTGCAGTGCTTCTCCGGGGACAGGCGTACGTGATGTGGTCGAAATGAGTGATGGGACAGTGCGAGTGGTCTGCGGTCTGCGAGTCCGTCCCGACCTGGTGGAAGCCAGGCAGAAAGAGCCCCTCGTACTGAGAGCTGTCTATGAGAGTGTGGCACACGTTACCCACCGCAGACTTGATGACGGAGAAGGTGACCCGTCCACGGTCATCGCGAATCTCCGTGGGCGGCTGGAGAAACTCACAGAGACCCTGATCCCGCAGCGCCCGGGACGCCCGCTCCACATCCTCCACCTCGAAACACACGTTACTCACTGTGTCCACCGGGTAGTGTGCATGGGTTCCGTACAGACATTTCAAGTCCCGGTGGTCTCTGGCTGTGACAGAACTCCAGGCTCGTGACACATGTCCATTCAACCACCGCAGCGCCTCGTTCGGTCTCTCGTTGACCACAAACACGGCCGATCCTCTGCGGAGCGCGAGCTGCTTCGCTCGGTCTGTCAGTCTAGCCGCAAACACATTAAACTGGAACCGGGAAACGAGCTCATGAGCAACTTTATCCACGTTTGAGACATGCAGTGAAATGTGATGCAACCGGCTCAAGTAGGCCGCCATGTTGGGATGACGTCACACCGAGGGGCGTGTTACAATCGCAATCACGGTTATGTTATTATACATAAATGGAGATATTTAATATTCTCCCAGGTTCTTGCTTTTCCAGAAAGCATTGGTGGTCTTTAGGCAAAAATTAAGTTGTGTAATATTTTGAAAATGTTTTTTTTAAATGATTAACACCCTTGTGTGTGGTATTCTTTTTTCTTGGATGTCTTGGTGTTGTATAAAGTTTTTGATTGTCAAGGTATAAAGTAATTTATTTTCATGATTATATGTATTTTAAAATAATGATTTTTACATACAACGTTGCCTAAAACATAAATAAAAACCCTAATGAAATAAAAATAAAAAAAATAAAAATTTAATTTCTCTTTCTATGGTTGGTCTCCACATGGTGTGGAATCGTCCAATCGGCAGCGGTGCGTTTGGTCACGTGCACGTGACGGTGCGCAAGACGCTGGTCGTTTTTATTTTGTCAGCGCCGCCATTAAATTCGCATCTAAATCAACGTTTAGGGATTAGAAACAGTATTCATCGATTTAAAAACATCCAACGACTGATATAAAGCTCAGAGAATAAACAACGCTATGGAGTGAGAATAACAACAATAAAGACTGACTGAGGTGATTTAAGTCTCATTAATGAGGAGCCGCGCGTCGAGCGATGTGAGTATTTACATGTTTTAGCAGTAATATGTGTCTGTCGGAGTATTATTGTAACTTGTATACAAATAATAGTGTCAGTGGTGAGCGGGACGAGTGTAAATAATTATAATATTAACACAGTCAGTGCTGTGAGGTATCAGGAATAAAAACTGAACTGTGACATAAGGGTGTCATTAGATATTAACACTGTCAGTGCTGTGAGACAACATTAATACTGGCATCAGTAACTTTAACACTGTCATTGCTGTGAACATTAATACTGTCATTAATAACATTAATACTGTCAGTGCTGTGAGATAACATTAATCTGTCATTAATAACATTAATACTGTCATTAATAACATATAACATAAACACTGTCAGTGCTGCGAGATAACCTTAATACTGTCATTGCTGAGATAACATTAATACTGTTATTAATAAAAGTAATAGTTTCAGTGCTGTGATAAAACATTAATATTGTCATTAACATTAATACTGTCAGTTCTGTGAGATAACATTAATACTGTCATTAAGAACATCAATACTGTCACTGCTGTGATATATCATTAATATTGTCATTAATAACATTAACACTGTCAATGCGGTGATATAACATTAATACTGTCATTAATAACATCAATACTGTCAGTGCTATCATTAATAACATTAATACTGTCAGTGCTGTGATATAACATGAATATTGTCATTAATAACATTAATACTGTCAGTGCTGTGATATAACATTAATACTGTCAGTGCTGTGATATAACATTAATACTGCACTTAATAACATCAATACTGTAAGTGCGGACTGTCAGTATTAATGTTATATCACCGCCGGTCATTAATAACATCAATAATGTCAGTGCTGTCATTAATAATATTAATACTGTCAGTGCTGCGAGATAACCTTAATACTGTCATTGCTGAGATAACATTAATACTGTTATTAATAAAAGTAATAGTTTCAGTGCTGTGATAAAACATTAATATTGTCATTAACATTAATACTGTCAGTTCTGTGAGATAACATTAATACTGTCATTAATAACATCAATACTGTCAGTGCTGTGATATAACATTAATATTGTCATTAATAACATTAATACTGTCAGTGCTGTGATATAACGTTAATACTGTCATTCATAACATCAATACTGTCAATATGGTGATATAACATTAATACTGTCATTAATAACATCAATACTGTTAATACTGTCATTAATAACATTAATACTGTCAGTGCTGTGATATAACATTAATACTGCCCTTAATAACATCAATACTGTCAGTATTAATGTTATGTCACCACCGGTCATTAATAACATCAATACTGTCAGTGCGGTGATATAACATTAATACTGTCATTAATAACATTAATACTGTCAGTGCTGTGGTATAACATTAATATTGTCATTAATAACATTAATACTGTCAGTGCTGTGATATAACATTAATACTGTAACATAAATGTTATTAATGTTATATACTGTCAGTGCTGTGATATAACATCAATACTGTCATTAATAACATTAATACTGTCAGTGCTGTGATATAACATTAATACTGCCCTTAATAACATCAATACTGTCAGTATTAATGTTATGTCACCACCGGTCATTAATAACATCAATACTGTCAGTGCGGTGATATAACATTAATACTGTCATTAATAACATTAATACTGTCAGTGCTGTGGTATAACATTAATATTGTCATTAATAACATTAATACTGTCAGTGCTGTGATATAACATTAATACTGTAACATAAATGTTATTAATGTTATATACTGTCAGTGCTGTGATATAACATCAATACTGTCATTAATAACATTAATACTGTCAGTGCTGTGATATAACATTAATATTGTCATTAATAACATTAATACTGTCAGTGCTGTGGTATAACATTAATACTGTAACATAAATGTTATTAATGTTATATACTGTCAGTGCTGTGATATAACATCAATACTGTCATTAATAACATTAATACTGTCAGTGCTGTGATATAACATTAATATTGTCATTAATAACATTAATACTGTCAGTGCTGTGATATAACATTAATACTGTCATTCATAACATCAATACTGTCAATGCGGTGATATAACATTAATACTGTCATTAATAACATCAATACTGTCAATACTGTCATTCATAACATCAATACTGTCAATGCAGTGATATAACATTAATACTGTCATTAATAACATCAATACTGTCAATATTGTCATTAATAACATTAATACTGTCGGTGCTGTGATATAACATTAATACTGTCATTAATAACATTAATACTGTCAGTGCTGTGATATAACATTAATACTGTCATTAATAATATTTATTCCTTCAGTACTGTGAGATAATATTACTACTGTCATTAATAACAGTAATTAATAGTTAATTGTTATTTTTAGGAAGGATGTTTTTGCTTTCTGTTTCATGATTTTTTGACATGTCTCGTTTTATTTTTTGTTTGCAGATTTCTGTCTCTATCTCAATGTGTGACTCTGATGTAAGTGTGTGTTGAGTGAGTGAGTGAGTGTGTGTGTGTGCGTGCGTGTGTGTGTGAGCGAGTGTGTGCGTGAGTGTGTGCGAGTGTGTGTGTGTGTGTGTGTGTGTGAGCGAGCGAGTGAGTGTGTGTGCGAGTGAGTGTGTGAGCGAGCGAGTGAGTGTGTGTGCTGATCCATCATGACAGAGCTGTGTGTGAAGTGGTCGTGTGAGTACTGCACATATGAAAACTGGCCGTCTGCTATTAAATGCACCATGTGCCGCGCTCAGAGGCCCAGCGGAACCATCATAACAGAGGAGCCGTTCCTGAGCAGCACCGGCCCGCTCGCCGGACACCAGTGGGACCCTGTGCACAGCGACAGCCTGCTCATCTGCCCCGATTCCAGTGCCCGGCCCCGCGTCCGCCCGGTCGAGTCTTCCGAGCACAGCGGTAAATGGTCATGTCAGGTGTGCACCTATCTGAACTGGCCCAGAGCGGTCCGCTGTACTCAGTGCCGCAGCCTCCGGCAGCGCATATGCAGCCCCACAGAAACCCCACAGACGTCCGGGACCGGCCGCCGACCCGTGTCCGTCCCCCCGGTAGATCCATGTGAGGAATACAACGACCGGAACCGGCTCAACACGCGGGTGCATTGCTGGACCTGCTCAGTCTGCACGTATGAGAACTGGCCCAAATCCCCTCGCTGTGTGGTGTGCGACAACCCCAGACCCAACGACGCCTATCAGCTGAGCGAGCCTGACGAGCACTCGTCTGTGATTAACGAGCAGCAGCGCGGACGAGCGCGGGGCGTGTGCAGCGGGGCACAGCGGTACTCGCCCACCTCCTCTAAACGCGAGGCAGAGCTGCAGATCGAGCTGGCTGCTGGAGCTCAGAGTGGAAAGGACGAGATAGAGATGGACTACAAGAAGCTCAAACAGATCAAGAACCGCATGAGGAAAACAGACTGGCTGTTTCTCAGCGCCTGCGCTGGTGAGTGTCTCTCTTAGGGTTTTTCTGTCTTTGTCTCACATTAGTGTTAATCAGTGTAAAGCATGTTAAAGGATTAGATCACTTCAGAATTAAAATTTCCTGATAATTTGCTCACCCCCATGTCATCCAAGATGTTCATGTCTTTCTTTTATCAGTCGAAAAGAAATGAAGGTTTTTGAGGAAAACATTCCAGGATTTTTCTCCATATAGTGTAGTGTAAGCATTACGTAATCATGTCGGAAAGGTGACGTAGGTGGAAGTACCGGAAAACACCATCTCATTTTCTCCTCCAACTTCAAAATCGTCCGACATTGTTGTTTTACCTTTTTTGTTGTAAAAGGCGTTTGACTTAAGTCTTTACACGTTCGCTTTGTAGACACTGGATCGGTACTTCCACCTACGTCACGACCTTTCCAACGTGATTACGTAATGCGTGGAGCATCACAGAGCAGTGCAAGATGAGCATTTGTGGTTAAAAAGTATATAATGTTTATTTTTTTTTAGAAAATGGCCGATGGTTTCTCTAGATAAGACTCTTATTCCTCGTCTGGGATCATGTAGAGCTCTTTGAAGCTGCACTGAAACTGACATTTGGACCTTCAACCCGTTGAACCCCAGTGAAGTCCACTATATGGAGAAAAATCCTGGAATGTTTTCCTCAAAAACCTTCATTTCTTTTCCACTGAAGAAAGATATGAACATCTTGGATGACATGAGGGTCAGTAGTGTTGTTCAGGAGAGATGAGAGATGTTTGAGATCATCTTCGGCAGGATGAACTAACCACTGTATCCCAGCAGCTTTGCACTGTAAAGTCTGGCTGTATTTCCATGCGGTGATGTCATCGTGATGATGTCATGTGCGGAGCTTCATTGTCTTTTGTTTGCACTGATTCTCGTGACTCACTGACTCATTCATGTTCTTGTAGCTGGTTGATGTGTTACTCGCAGTCAAAATGCGGTTTTTCTGCCTACATTTATGTTTATGCATTTGCCAGATGCTTTTATCCAAATCAGCTTATATTGCATTCAAGGTACACATTTGATCAGTTCATTCATTCCCTGGGAATCGAACCCATGACTTTGGTGTTGCTAGCGCCATGATCTAATGTTAGAGTTTTAAATAAAACATTCATAATTTGTATTATGTGTTTTAATTGCTGTAGTTTAATGATTGTGCGTAGTTAGCATTGTGGATAAAAACAAATATAAAAAATATGAAATATTGATTATATCATTACACATAAATATGAGCATTACCAGACGCTTAAACACAAAAATGATCTGGTTTAGTAGCTGAAAACACTCAAATGATTGAGACACTGTTATTAATATCATGCAGAACAACAAGACAAGTAAACACACACACACACACGCGTGACAGTGACCTTTATGCTGATTCAGAAGTATGCGAACCCTGCGAGTGTGTGTCAATGAGCTGCTCGTGTTCTGGGTCAGTCTGACATGTGGAGATCTTCAGACAGCTGATGTCTCGACCAGTGACCGGCACATGGACTGACCACTTCACATGCTGCCCTTTAAAACATGTTAACCACCTAACAAATCAGTAATAAACCCTACTAATGCCCATGTGTGGAGCGAGTGTGTTCTGTCCTGATGACCTCGTGAAGCATCATCGAAAACGTGTGTGTGTGCAGGTGTAGTTGAAGGCGATCTGTCTGCGGTGGAGGCCTACAAGTCATCGGGCGGAGACATCGCACGTCAGCTGACCGCCGACGAGGTGCGTCTGCTGAACCGACCCTCGGCGTTTGACAGCGGCTTCACTCTCGTTCACCTCGCCATCCGCTTCCAGAGGCAGGACATGCTGGCCATTCTGCTGACAGAGGTGTGTGTGATCGGTGGATTATTGGGTGTTTCATTGAGAACAGCAGTGGAAGTGTGTTTGAAGGCTTGTGTGTGTTCGCAGGTGTCCCAGCGCGCCGTGAAGTGCATCCCAGCGATGGTTTGTCCTGAGCTGACGGAACAGATCCGCAGGGAGATCAGCGCGTCGCTGCACCAGCGCAAGGGAGATTTCAACTGCTACTTCCTGACAGACCTCGTCACATTTACACTGCCGGCAGGTGGGAGACACACACACACACACTCACTCTCACTCTCACTCTCACACACATTTGCTCGCTCACACACTCACTCACACACACACACACACACACATACACATATTCACTCACTCACATACACACACACACTCACTCACTCACTCACACACACTTGCTCGCTTGCTCACACACTCTCACACACACACACACACACACACACACATACACACATTCACTCACTCACTCACATTCTGCTTTTTCTGCATTGTGGAAATCTAAAAGCTGAATCCAGTATCCTGTAGGCGCTGATATCCGTATAAACACACGTGTGGCTGTTTTGAGTTTGACGTTTGGCTTCTGCGTTTGACAGATATTGAAGATCTGCCTCCCGCCGTTCAGGAGAAGCTGTTTGATGAAGTCCTGGACCGCGACGTTCAGAAGGGTGAGACGCTAGAAGCCTGTTTCATTACAGCAGTGCATTTGTGTCCAGTGTTTCTCATAGAGTGTGTGTGTCCAGAGCTGGAGGAGGAGTCCGCCGTCATCAACTGGTCTCTGGAGTCGGGCACGCGTCTGGACAGTCGTCTGTACGCTCTGTGGAACCGCACCGCTGGAGACTGTCTGCTGGACTCGGTTCTACAGGCCACGTGGGGCATTTACGATAAAGACTCTGTGCTGAGAAAAACTCTACATGACAGTTTACACGACTGCTCTCACTGGTGAGACACATGGATCTGTTGTGATATGTGTGTGTGTGTGAAACATGGACAGATTCTCTTGCTGTGTCTGATTTGTTAAGGTACATAATTTAATGATACGAGCATGTGTGTGTGTGTGTGTGTGTGTGCAGGTTCTACACACGCTGGAAGGAGTGGGAGTCGTGGTATTCCCAAAGTTTTGGGCTTCACTTCTCTCTGAGAGAGGAACAGTGGCAGGAGGACTGGACCTTCATCATCAACCTTGCCAGTCAGGTACACACACACACAAACACATATGCAAACACACACACTCACACAAACGCACACTCAACGCACATACACACATTCTCACACACACACTCACAAACACACACTCTTGCACACTCACACAAATGCACTCTCACACAAACACTCACACACACTCACACAAACAGGGTGCGTTTGTGTGAGTGTGTGTGCGTGTTTGTGTCACCCACACACCCATACAAACACACACACATAAACTCACACAAACACACACTCATGCACATACACACTATCGTACACTCACACAAACACACACACGCACACACTCATACAAACACACAAACACTCACAAACCCACTCTCACATGCACATACACATACCCGTGCACACAAATGCACTCGCACACGCACACGAACGCACATAAACACACTCATGCACATACACACTCTTGCATACACACACACACACACTCACAAACACACTTCACATAAACGCACACACTCACACAAACATTCACAAACACACTTTCACAGACTCAAACAAAGCACTTACACGCACACACAAACACCCACACACGCGCATGCAAACACACACTCATATAGACACACACTCATGCACATACACACGCACACAAATCGCATACTCTTGCAAACACACAGACTCACAAGCACGCATGCACACACACTCTCACACAAACACACACACACATAATCACAAACACTCACTTTTGCACACAAACACAAACTCGCGCACACACTCACTCAAACGCACTTGCACACTCACAAACACTCATATAAACACACTTACACGCACTCACACAAACACTCACGAACACACTCTCACATGCTCACACAAATGCACTGTCACATGCACATGCGCACACACTCATGCACACTCACACAAACACACACAAACACACTCATATAAACACACTTACACACATACACGCACACACTCACACAAACATACACTCTCACTCAAACACACACTCATGCACACACACACACTCACTCTCTCAGACACACACACACACACAGCTGATCTCTGTCAGTAGTGCAGGTGTATTTGCTCTGACAATATTTCACGTCTCAATCACAGTTTTAAGTGGAAGGAAAGGTTTTAAGGAGGAGAAGTGTTGCTGTAAAGATCATAGAGGTTTTGCTCTGATCTTTAGATTGAAATAATGTGTTGAATTAGAGATAAACACACACTGCTCTGCCTGTTATTACAGTAGTTCATTCTTAAACCCTGTGCCTTAAATTCTCTTGACTCGTGTCATGTTCCTCTGTGCAGCCCGGGGCGAGTCTGGAGCAGACGCATATATTTGTTCTGGCTCATATCCTGCGGCGGCCCATCATAGTTTACGGAGTCAAGTATTACAAGAGTTTCCGTGGAGAAACTTTAGGATACACTCGATTTCAAGGTGAGACGTTCAGAAGAGACCTTTATTATCATGTGGAAACACACAGAAGTGTGACTCGTGTGTGTGTGTGTGTGTGTGTGTGTCCAGGTGTTTACCTGCCGTTGCTATGGGAACAGAGCTTCTGCTGGAAAAGCCCGATTGCTCTCGGTTACACGAGAGGTCACTTTTCCGCTCTGGTTGGCATGGAAACCGACGGCTGTGATAATCGTGGCGCAGGCGCCAACCTCAACACCGATGATGACGTGACGGTGACCTTCCTGCCGCTGGTGGACAGTGAGAGGAAACTACTACAGATCCACTTCCTGTCAGCACAAGAGGTACACACACACACACTCACTAAGGCTGTCAAATTAAAATGTGAATTTCGAATATTCATCGAATTTAAAATAAAAATCCACATTCAAATGGTACAAAAGAGTAGTGTGTGTGATCAGTGCTTCGGCTCTTTGTATTAAATTATGCATAAACACATGCTGCTGTTTTGTTCATTATTGTTTATGCAATTTACGACATTATATTTGATTTATAAACATTTTGCACTATTTTGTCCAGACAGTCATGTTATTTCATTGCTTTGAATAAACAGGTTAGTTCGGTGCATTAATATTTTGCTCATTGCGCCCTCTTGTGGCCTCAGGAGACAAAAGCTTTTCCCCCTAATGGAAATTATGCTTTCAAATTCAAATATAATTCAAATATTAGTAATATTTAAGTATAAAATTTGAATTTAGATTTTCAGCCATTTTGATAGCCCTAACACACACACACACACACACACACACACACACTCACAGACACAGACACACATATTAGACACACACAATCACACACACACAAATTCATACACGCACACTCACACACAGACACTTACACATACACACACTCACACACAGACACATTCACTCACACACAGACACACAGTCATACACACTCACTCACTCACTCACACACACTCACTCACTCACACACACACACACTCACTCACTCACACACACACACACACACACACACACTCACAGGCACACATATTAGACACACACAATCACACACACACACATTCATACACGCACACGCACACACACACACATACACTTACACACTCACACACTCACACACAGACACATTCACTCACACACAGACACACAGTCATACACACTCACTCACTCACACACACTCACTCACACACACACACTCACTCACTCACACACACACACACACACACACACACACACACTCACAGGCACACATATTAGACACACTCAATCACACACACACACATTCATACACGCACACTCACACACAGACACTTACACATACTCACACACACTCACACACACACACACACACACATACACTTACACACTCACACACTCACACACAGACACATTCACTCACACACAGTCATACACACTCACTCACACTCACTCACTCACTCACACACACACACTCACTCACTCACACACACACACACACTCACTCACTCACTCACTCACACACACACACACACACTCTCTCTCACTCACAAACTTACACACACACACGCCTCAATTGAGTGTATTAGTTTTAATGCACATTTATAGAATTTATGCACATCTTGGTGTTTCCGTCCAGCATTATTTGATGCGATATCCTCAAGTTTGCATAAACCAGGTGGATGGAGCCAGTGTAGCTAAGACTGACGGATGACGTGTGTTTGTGTGTGTTTCAGATGGGCAGTGAGGAGCAGCAGGAGCGTCTGCTCAGGGAGTGGCTGGACTGCTGCGTGACGGACGGCGGGACGCTGGTGGCGCTGCAGAAGAGCAGCAGACGCAGACATCACCCGCTCATCACGCAGATGCTGGAGAAGTGGCTGGACGGATACCGGCAGATGCTCCCGTGTCCCACTCTCTCGGACGGCGAGGACGAGGAGGACGACGAGGACGAGTGATCCTGCTGGAGGAAACCAGCTCTAAGCATTTCAACACTGTCTCACAGACGCCCTCTTTCCCAGAATGCAATGCAACCCCCCCCCCAAAAAAACAAAAAACATTGAGGGCTATCTTTGTGTTTAGTCAAATGAATTCTTTGTTTCTTGAATTTCTCTCCAGCGAAACTACGTTTGTGTCCATCAGCTGCATGTTGCTCTCTAACTATGGAATGATGAAAATAACCAGAGCTTATTAAACGAGCACTTACACAAAGCACATACGCAGATGTTTATTCTTTCCGTTGAAACTGATCACAGGAATCAATGTTTATGATTTAACTCACACTAAAGACGCACATTTCTCACGAGTGTTTCTGTTTCCCTTCGGTTCTTTCCTCTGGAGTGACGCGTGTGCGTTTTGTTCTTTTGATTGTATTTATTTTTGTCTGGACGCTGAGCCGTGTGTTCACTCGCACTGTGAGGAAAGAGTTCACGGACGTGTTGACCTGTGATCTCATCTGTACCTCATTTGTGATGTCAGGTGATTCAGAACGGCTTTAACATTAAACTAGAAACACGTCTGCTCTCTCATCGCGTCTGCCTCTTTATTCTTGTGCAAAATGGCAAATAATAGCAGCAGAAATACATTTTTACATATCGCATTCCACAGAAATAATTAACACTCACATTTTTAAAGCATTTTTTTTGTCCCTCAACTACATTACACTTAATCAGAAATCAAACACATCCAGCCACAAATCTGACGTCATTCGAGCGTTTTGCTCAGAGAAAGTGAATCTCATTCAAAAGTAAAGCAGTTCTCATGACTGTAATGAATCTGCTGTTGGTTTTATTTATTTATTCACATATTATTCTCAGTAGTGATTAGAACAAATGCAGCATGACTCCATCAGAAACTCTTCATTCTGTTCATGATTTGAAGTGTAAACCAGCGCACTTTAATGAACAAACCGACTCGACTCATAAAACAAAACCTGTAGCTGTTGGTGAACGAGTCTGTGTTTGTGTACAGATGATGATTGCGCTGCACTGAGGGCTACGGAAGCTGTTTCTGCCATAGAAGAAAAAAGCAGAGAAAGTCACAACTTTTTATCATAATTTTGAGTTTTTATCTTATAATTTTGACTGTCATAATTATGACTTACATCATACTTTTTGTCAATTATTATTTGTCATAATTATGGTATTTATCATAACCTTTTGACTCATAAATATGACGTCATAATTTTGACTCAATTTTGTCAATTTCAACTTTTTATCTGTTTATGCACATCATAATTATGACATAAGTACTTGTCATAAACTATGACTTAGTATGTCATAATTTTGACTTTTTAATTTCATAATTACTTATGCCATAATTTCAACTTTTTATGTAAATTATCACTCGTCATAATTATGATTTAGTATATCATTTCAACTTTTTGACTCATAATTATGACTTATGTCGATTTTGACTGTCAATTTCAACTTTTTATCTGATAATTTTGACTTTGTCATAATTTTCTTTTAAGTATTTGACATACTAAGTCATTACTTCTACTTTTTGTTATAATTTTAACTTTTTATCTCATAATTTCAAAATTATTACTTATGCCATAATTTCAACTTTTTATCTCAGAATTTTGACTGTCATAGTTATCACTTGTCATAATTTTTACTTTTTATGTCATAATTTCAACTTTTTATGTAAATTATTACTTGTCATAATTATGACATAGTATATCATAATTTCAACTTTTTGACTCAATTATGACTTGTCATAATTCTTACTTTGTCAATTTCAACTTTTTATCTGATAATTTTAACTTTTTTTGTCATAAATTTAACTTTTTGTAAGTAACTGACATACTAAGTCATTATGACATAAGTACTTGTGCCGTAATTATAACTTAGTAATGTCATAATTTTGACTTTTTAATTTCATAATTATTACTTATGCCATAATTTCAACTCATAATTTTTTGACTGTCATAATTATGACTTGTCATACTTTTTATTCAACTTATGTCAATTATTATTTGTCATAATTATGATTAAGTATATCATAATTTCAACTTTTTGACTCATAATTATGACGTCATAATTTTGACTGTCAATTTTATGTCAGTTTCAAATTTTTATCTGATAATTGTAATTTTTTGTCATAATTTTATTTAATTGACATACTGAGTCATAATTATGACATAAGTACTTGTCAATTATGACTTAGTATGTCATAATTTTGACTTTTTATATCATAATTTTTACTTTGTCATAATTGACTTTTTAATTTCATAATTATTACTTGTGCCATAATTTCAACTTTTTATGTAAAATTATTATTTGTCATAATTGATTTAGTATATCATGATTTCAACTTTTTGATTGTCAGTTTCATCAATTTCAACTTTTTATCTGATAATTTTGACTTTTTGTCATTACTTTGACATAATTTTGATTTTTTGTCATAATTAAGACAAACTCATAATTATTACTACTTATTAATGTAATAATTATGATATAGTATGTCATAATTTTGAGTTTTATGTCATAATTATTTACAAACGCATGATTTTTTCCCTATGTGGTGAAGTAATATTGCTGCTAATATGAAACGCAGGGTCATAACTGAAACATCTTCTGAGTTGAAACTAAATGAAGAAATATTTTATGATGAGGATGAATCAGTAATAGTTCTGTTCAATAATGTGATTTCTTCTCTGTTTCCCAGTGAATCTCTCGATTGACTCTATGCTTCAGAAATCTTCTAGATCTAGACAGAAGAATCTTCTAGAATGTCAGAATTAAGGTTTGACCTCACGGGAATGACTCTTACTGTGAATCTAACAGTAGTTTCACTGTGACGGTGTTCACTCGTGTTTGACCAGCAGATGTCCTCAGTGTATTACTTTGGAACCTTCGAAACAGTGAATCATTTAGCGAAGCATCGGTTCAATTGATTCAAAGCGTCTCCCATCAGGAGAGCTGCAGAAGAGGTCAGAGGTCACAGGCAGGGTCAGTCAGTAGATCAGGTCTGTGGTCAACAGTAAGACACGTTCATGTCTGGATCAATAACACACACACACACAGACCGCAGATTGAAACTGTTTCATGTCGCAGTGAAGAACAAAGATTGTCTCATTAATTACACATCATTTATCAAAAGACTATAAACTGAGGCATGAAACCTGAAGTAGAATCAGTTTGAACATCACAGGCGTGTTTGTGTGAACTGACCTTTACCCATGAGGTGATTCTCACGCTAAGGGTCAAAGGTCAAACTGAAGCAGGTTTGCATGGATCTGGTCTGTGCTGGATCCAAATGGTTCTGGAGTTTCAGTTCTTTTTTGGACTTAATGACCCATACGATCCTTACATCACATACTATCAGATCATATTCAGTTATTACATATTGTAGTTTAAATGAACCACCTGCTTTTCCTGCTTTATTTACTTATTCATACTGTGTCGTTATGAAGAATAAAATCCTTTATATATATATTATTATGGTTTTAAATATTTACTTGTATGTAAATATGTATATCTACATAAAGCTGTGGAAGTTACACAACGGCAGCAGTCGCGCATGCACAGCAGTACATGTGTCAGGCTGCGCATGCGCGACACTCCTACACGTGTGCGGCGCACAGAACTTTTCCAGCAAGAAAGTTTGACGGTGTTTACACACCCGGCCTGACTTCACTGCACTGCGATTAAACGTCTTTATTCGGCACGATGCCGCCGACGATTCATAACAGTTCAACAGCCGGTAAGTTCAGGTTCGGTTCGGTTCTGCTGCAACAGGTGATGCATGCACGCGCTTCAGTTGCGTCAGCTGATAGCTGTCATAATCAATCTGATTCATGCAATTGATGATGTTGTTATTAATTTTATTGTGTGATGTGTGTAGTCTGAGAGTCGGTGAGAAATGAAGATGTTATTGATCAGTTTAATGCAGCTTTGATCTCTTGTGTAACAGAAGCTTTGTTTGTTTGTGTGCGCGTGCACAGACAGCAGTGCACGTGTGTCAGTCAGGCTGAAAAGCTTTTGTTATTGGTCCCTGACAGTGACATCATCAGCCTGATCGATGCATCAGTCTGTCATGAAATCTGTGCAAAATGGCTGAATTTAAATTAATCGTATTTTTGCACAAAAAAAATCACTAAAGATTATTTGCAACATTTTTTTAAATCACAGTTTTAAGTTATTACTTGTAATTTAAATTCATGATTGATGAATCTTTTGCAACATCGAAACTGAAGTTATTGTACTGAATTGAATCAACATTGAATTAATTTGAGTTGAATAATGACTTTCTTCTGTAGAGCTGAACTGAATCAGAACTGATCTGAATCAGAGCTGAACTGAATCAGAGCTGATCTGAATCAGAGCTGAACTGAATCAGAACTGAACTGAATCAGAGCTGAACTGAATCAGAACTGATCTGAATCAGAACTGATCTGAATCAGAGCTGAACTGAATCAGAGCTGAACTGAATCAGAACTGAACTGAATCAGAGCTGAACTGAATCAGAACTGATCTGAATCAGAGCTGAACTGAATCAGAGCTGAACTGAATCAGAACTGAACTGAATCAGAGCTGAACTGAATCAGAACTGATCTGAATCAGAACTGAACTGAATCAGAGCTGAACTGAATCAGAACTGATCTGAATCAGAGCTGAACTGAATCAGAGCTGAACTGATCTGAATAATGACTCTGTTGTCTTTTTAAAGCTTCTTTACAGCAGAATCTGAATTTATCTCATATTTGATGAAGTTTGCATCATTAATTCTGATATCACTGTGAAGCTGCTTTGAATCAATCTGTGTTGTATAAAGTGCTGTAGAAATAAAGCTGACTGTGTGTGTCTGTGTGATTTGTGTCTCTCTCTGTTTGTCTGTGTGTGCACGTGTGTGTTTGTGTATGCCTGTTTATTTGTGTGTGATTTTTGTGTCTGTATGTCTTTGTTTTTGTTTGTGTGTCTGTGTGTGTCTGTCTTTGTGTATGCATGTGTGTGATTTGTTTGTGTGTCTGTGTGTGTTTGTGTATGTCTGTTTATTTGTGTCTGTGTCTTTGTGTGTGCGTGTGTGTATATGTGTGTGTGTGTGTCTCTGTTTGTGTGTTTGTATGTTTGTTTATTTGTGTCTTTGTGTGTGTGTGTCTGTGTGTGTGTGTGTCTGTGTATGTCTGTTTGTTTGTTTGTGTGTGTGGTGTGTGTATGTCTCTGTGTATGTGTGTGTTTGTGTGTCTCTGAGTGTGTGTTTGTGTATGTCTGTTTATTTGTGTCTGTGTGTCTCCGTCTGTCTCTGTTTTTGTGTCTTTGTGTGTGTGTTTGTTTGTGTGTCTGTCTTTGTGTATGTGTGTGTGTGTGTGATTTGTTTGTGTCTGTATGTCTGTGTGTGTGTTTGTGTATGTCTGTTCATTTGTGTGTCTGTCTTTGTGTGCGTGTGTGATTTGTGTGTCTGTGTGTGTATGTCTCTGTTCGTGTGTGTTTGTGTATGCCCATTAATTTGTGTGTGTGATTTTTGTGTGACTGTATGTCTTTGTTTGTTTGTTTGTGTGTGATTTGTTTGTGTCTGTGTATGTCTCTGTGTGTGTCTGTGTGTGTTTATGTATGTCTGTTTGTTTGTGTCTGTGTGCGTGTCTGTCTGTGTGTCTCTGAGTGTGTGTCTCTGTTTGTTTGTTTGTGTGTGTCTCTGTTTGTTTGTTTGTGTGTGTGTGTGTGTGTGTGTGTGTGTCTGTCTTTGTGTATGCGTGTGTGATTTTGATTTTGTGTCTGTGTGTATGTCTCTGTTTGTGTGTGTCTGAGTGTTTGTGTATGTCTGTTTATTTGTCTTTATGTGTGTCAGTGTATGTCTCTGTTAGTTTGTGTCTGTGTGTGTGTGTGTGTGTGTGTATGTGCATCTGTGTGATTTAGTGTGTTTGTGTGTCTCTGTGTGTATTTGTGTGTGTGTGTGTGTCTCTCTGTCTTTCTCAATTAATTCAAAGTGTACTTTATTGGCATGACAATTGTTAAATGTATTGCCAAAGCATTTCTAATTTTTAACATCAACATCTCTCTCTCTGTCTTTGTGTGTGTGTCTGTGTGTGTCTGTGTCTGTGTGTGTGTCTGTGTGTGTTTGTGTGTTTGTGTGTGTTGAGCAGGAAGAGCAGTGTCTCTCCGGGATGAACTCGTGCAGCTCCTGCAGCAGAGGATTCTGGTTCTGGACGGAGGAATGGGAACGATGATCCAGCAGAAGAACCTGGAGGAGGAAGATTTCAGAGGTCAAGAGTTCAAAGATCATCCCAAGAGTCTGAAGGGCAATAATGACATCCTGAGCATCACTCAACCGGACGTCATCTACAGCATCCACAAGGTGTGTGTGTGTGTGTGTGTGTGTGTGTGTGTGTGAAGCTGCCAGTGAGCTTTAAAAGTCATTGAACTGAACTGAAGCAACAGTGTGTCGACGCGTCTGTGTGTCCGCAGGAGTATCTGGAGGCCGGCGCTGATATCATCGAGACGAACACCTTCAGCAGCACCAGCGTCGCTCAGCAGGACTACGGCATGGAGGATCTGGTGACCGTTGCTTTCATTTATGTGTTTGACCTCAAGTGCTGAAATTCAGATATGATAATGAGCGTTTGGTTTCTGACCAATCAGAGCAGAGCAGCTCTCAGAGAGGCGGGGTTTAGAGAGACCGAATCCTTGATCGAACAGTTTCAGACACTGAGAGAAAAGAGCTGATGCTGCAGTGGATATTATGAGAAAATTAAAGTGTTTTTGGCTTTAAATCAATTGTAGGAGACTCTAAACACATAATAGAGGCACTTTAAATGATAATGGATTATTTGTTCATCAGTAATGTGTGGCGGTTGTTGTGTGTCAGGCGTATCGGCTGAATAAGGCGTCTGCTGAACTGGCGAGGAGAGCGGCTGATGATGTCGCAGCACAAACAGGTCATATATTCGTCAATCTCTCGCATCTTTATCTGTTCGTAGCGTGGCGTTCGTGACGTCGGTGTTGTTATTGGCAGGTTGTAAGCGGTTCGTAGCAGGAGCCCTGGGTCCCACCAATAAAACGCTGTCTGTGTCGCCGTCGGTGGAAAGACCCGACTTCAGGAACATCAGTAAGACTGAGTGTGTGTTTGTGATGAACGTGTGTCGCAGTTCTTCACGCATGACGTGTGTGTGTGTGTGTGTTCAGCGTTTGACGAGCTGGTGGAGGCGTATGCGGAGCAGGTGAAGGGTCTGCTGGATGGAGGCGCTGATGTTCTGCTGGTGGAAACCATCTTTGATACGGCCAATGCAAAGGTACAACGATCTGACGCGCATCTGAACAAGCACTGCTGAAGTAGATGATTATTAGCAGTACTGAATCAACTAAATTCATACATAAGTATAAGTGCATGATGTCACAGCGGAAAGTACCAGTTCTTACATTTCAGAGTTTGTATGTTTACATGTTAGATGTGTAGATGATGTTTTGTTTTTTTTGTGTATTATTTCTGTATTATGACTGAGGTTTGTGTTTCCATCAGGCGGCTTTATTTGCCATCGACAGGCTGTTTGAGGAGAGTTATGAACCTCGACCTGTGCTCGTAAGTGTTAGTGTGAGTGAGTGAGTGTGTGTGAGTGTGAGTGAGTGTGAGTGAGTGTGAGTGAGTGTGAGTGAGTGTGAGTGTGTGTGAGTGTGTGTGAGTGTGAGTGAGTGTGAGTGAGTGTGAGTGAGTGTGTGTGAGTGTGAGTGAGTGTGAGTGAGTGTGAGTGAGTGTGAGTGTGTGTGAGTGTGTGAGTGTGAGTGAGTGTGTGTGAGTGTGAGTGTGTGTGTGTGTGTGTGTGTGTGTGAGTGTGTGTGTGAGTGTGTGTGTGAGTGTGAGTGAGTGTGAGTGAGTGTGAGTGTGTGTGAGTGAGTGTGTGTGAGTGAGTGTGTGTGAGTGAGTGTGAGTGAGTGTGAGTGTGTGTGAGTGAGTGTGAGTGAGTGTGAGTGAGTGAGTGTGTGTGTGAGTGTGAGTGAGTGTGTGTGTGAGTGTGAGTGAGTGTGTGTGAGTGTGTGAGAGTGAGTGAGTGTGAGTGAGTGAGTGTGCGTGAGGGTGTTGTGTTGAGTGTTGTGTGTGTTGAGTGTGTAGTGTGTGTGTAGTGAGTGTGTAGTGTGCGAGTGTGGAGTGAGTGAGCGAGTGTGAGTGAGAGTGAGTGTGCGTGAGTGAGTGTGCGTGAGTGAGTGTGCGTGAGTGAGTGTGCGTGAGTGAGTGAGTGTGTGAGTGAGTGAGTGCGCGAGAGTGCGCGAAAGTGAGTGTGCGCGAGTGTGTTGTGTTGAGTGTGTGTGTGTGAGTGTTGTGTGGAGTGTGTGAGTGTGGAGTGTGTGAGTGTGGAGTGTGTGAGTGAGCGAGTGAGTGAGCGAGCGAGTGTGAGTGAGAGTGCACGTGAGTGTGTGCAAGAGAGAGTGAGTGTGCGTGTGAGAGAGTGAGTGAGAGTGTGCGCGAGAGTGAGTGTGCGTGAGGGTGTTGTTGAGTGTTGTGTGTGTGTAGTGAGTGTGGAGTGAGTGAGCGAGTGTGAGTGAGAGCGTGAGAGAGTGAGTGTGCGTGAGAGCGAGTGCGCGTGCGCGAGAGAGTGAGTGTGTGTGAGTTTGGTGAGTGAGTGTGTGTGTGTGAGTGTGTGTGTGTGTGTGTGTGTGTGAGTTTGTTGAGTGAGTGAGTGTTGAGTGTGAGCGTGTGTGTGTGTGTGTGTGTGTGTTAGGCCATATATAATATCATTAACTAATATAGTGAAACAAACTCTGTGTGTGTGTGCGTGTGTGTGCAGATCTCAGGCACTATTGTAGATAAGAGCGGCCGCACACTCTCGGGTCAGACGGGCGAGGCGTTCATCATCAGTGTGTCTCACACTCAGCCGCTGTGGTGAGAATCAGTCTGACCTCTTCATTCACTCCTCCTCACATCCTCCATCTTCAGTGAAACGTGTTTCTTCACAGATCCTCTGAGATGTTTTTGAGTGATACAGTCTCTCTCTCTCTCTCTCTCTCTCTCTCTCTCTCTCTCTCTCTCTCTCTGTTCCAGTATTGGTTTGAACTGCGCTCTCGGTGCGTCTGAGATGCGTCCGTTCATCGAAGCCATAGGAAAGAGCACCGGAGCGTTTGTCATCTGTTACCCAAACGCTGGTGAGTTCACAACAGAACACGACTGATGGATATGTGCAACTTTATGATGAAATGGAATATTAATGAGCTATAATCTGGACATATGTGACATAACATGCACTGTTTACAGTATTCTGATCTGTGTGTTGGTTTTCAGGGCTTCCCAACACATTCGGAGGCTACGACGAGACACCCAATGTCACGGCGTCACATTTAAAGGTGATGCAGCGTTACACAAACCCTCCTGACGCGTGTGATGGTGTCTGATGGAGTTTCTCATAACACACGTTATGTTCCCGCAGGAGTTTGCGGTGGACGGTTTGGTGAATATTGTTGGTGGCTGCTGCGGAACGACACCCGATCACATCCGGTGTGTGAGAACGATTCATCCTGACATCAGAATGTGTGTTAGTGTCAAGATCACTGAACTCAAGAGTGTGTGTGTGTGTGTGTGTTTCAGGGCGATTGCTGAAAGCGTGCGTCATGTCAAACCCAGAGTTCCTCCTACAGACGTGTACAGTGATTATATGCTGCTGTCAGGTGCGTCTTCCTTTATCTATTAACCTGTTTAAATGTCTTAAATGATTTTCATTCGTGAATGCTGTGGAATACAGACCTCTTTTTAAAGGGACGCTCAGGAGATTATCGCGGTACCGCGTCAGAAAATGAAAGTGTAAAAATGTTTTTAAATTTATTTTATACAAAATATATATTTTACAAAACAATTCGGAATCTAAAATTGTTATAAAATCAAAGTCATATGCCTATCCAAGTTGTGTTCCAAATTTGTAGTCAATATCACAAAAATTTTGTTTAGGCGCTTTACCAAAAACAGCCACCGGGGGAAACTCGCCCTCAATTTGATGCATTTCCATAAATTAATTAATTTCTGTCACAATATGGAACTTTGAGTCTCAGAGCTTTCCATCGATATGTG
Source organism: Ctenopharyngodon idella (assembly GCF_019924925.1). Taxonomy (NCBI): domain Eukaryota; kingdom Metazoa; phylum Chordata; class Actinopteri; order Cypriniformes; family Xenocyprididae; genus Ctenopharyngodon; species Ctenopharyngodon idella. The sequence continues at coordinate 30,587,307 of NC_067231.1, read as the reverse complement.
TTTTGTCAAGATTGGAAAAAGATTTGATTATAAAATAGCACAATAAATTTTGTAATATGAAACATGACTCCACCCACTAGTGGGAGGAGCCTGCTGGAAGGTGTTAAAGTAGCGTTTCCATTGTCCAATTTCTAAACTGGTTTCACAGGATTAATTTTGAGACTTTAAGCTTTTGAACAATACCTAATTTATGATGATTTCTAAAATGTGATGGGGAAAAAAGGCAGAAAAAGTGTCCAACTATCGGAATACTGACAGGTTTAATAATAATAATAATAATAATAATGATTGTTTGCATATGTGACAATTGTGTTTTTGGCTCAGGTCTGGAGCCCTTCAGGATTGGCCCGTACACAAACTTCGTGAACATCGGTGAGCGCTGTAACGTCGCCGGATCACGCAGGTTTGCCAAGCTCATCATGGCTGGACAATATGAGGTGTGTCTCACTGATATTAGCCTTAAAATATATAACATGCAAGCAAAGCCTCTGACAGACTGCTGGAGAGCATTTACAGCACAATAAAGTCAGCATGTGAAGAATGTTGCATGTCTTTTCTTCTCTATTGTGCTGTATATTTGAGTGAAACGCTTCGCAAACAAGAACAAATGTAGGGCGGGGCTTGATTTTGTCTGTGGGGAATTGATTGGATGGTTGTGGTTTGCTATTAGTGGATCTCATGTGAGTGACAGGTTGCCCCGCCCTCGTCATCAGAGAAGAGAAGAGATGCTGCAAGAGGGAGGAGAAGATATTCTGATTCAAGATTACCAGGAACATGAATTTAAAACAATAAAAGAGTTGTAGGTTTTGATTTCATGGGGACTTTAACCGTGAGCTGCTCTAGATTGACAGTCTCTGTCTCTCTGTGTGTGTGTAGGAGGCGTTGAGCATTGCTAAAGCTCAGGTGGAGATGGGCGCTCAGGTTCTGGACATCAACATGGACGAGGGGATGCTGGACGGAGCCGCTGCGATGAGCCGCTTCTGTAAACTCATCGCCTCTGAACCCGACATCGCCAAGGTGAAGCTGCAGCTATTATCAGCCTCATTCAGTTAAAGTTTCAAGAGATCTAATGGGATCTTCTGGAAATTGTATATGAAATATTATCAATAATGAACCTTTTGTATGTTGTGGTGACCTCTGACCTCTGCTGCAGGTGCCGCTGTGCATCGACTCGTCGAACTTTGCAGTCATCGAGGCGGGGCTGAAGTGCTGTCAGGGCAAATGCATCGTCAACAGCATCAGCCTGAAGGAGGGCGAAGAAGAATTTCTGCGCCGAGCCCGACAGGTCCGACGCTACGGCGCCGCTGTGGTCGTCATGGCGTTTGATGAGGACGGACAGGTGGGTTACAAACGGTTTACAATTCAATTTGATGTGTTGTGTGCATAAATCATAATTACTTCTTAGAGAAAAGTTTCTTATTCGACGAAATATTGAAATTTGTAACCTAACCTATGTAAACTACTTGCTAAATAAAAAAACCTCCTTTAAATAATCAGTGTTGGCATGATTTTGAGAATAAAGCCCCTGCTCGTGTGTTTTCTCTGTCTCTAGGCGACAGAAACGGATGAGAAGGTGCGGATCTGTACGCGTGCTTATCACCTCCTGATCAGTAAGGCGAGCTTTAACCCCAATGACATCATCTTTGACCCAAACATCCTGACCATCGGCACAGGCATGGATGAGCACCGCATGTACGCCATCAACTTCATCAAAGCCACCCGGATCATAAAGGTCTGTCGGACGGGTCATTCATGAAACGGTTTGGGCTGAAGGATCTCTGTGTTAATGTTCTCTCTCTGTGTGTGTGTGTGTGTGTGTGTGTGTGTAGGAGAGTCTGCCGGGCGCAAGGATCAGCGGCGGCCTGTCCAACCTCTCCTTCTCCTTCAGAGGGATGGACGTCATCAGAGAGGCCATGCATGGAGCCTTTCTCTACCACGCCATCAAGGTGCAGCTGCATCACATCATCAGTCCTGAAACTCCATGGATGAGAAGGTTTATGTTTGTACAGACTCATGAGCAACAGTAAACGTGTGTGTGTGTGTTTGTGTTCAGGATGGGATGGACATGGGAATCGTGAACGCTGGCAATCTGCCGGTGTATGACGACATCGATAAAGAGCTTCTGCTGCTCTGTGAGAACATCATCTGGAACAGAGACCCAGATGCCACTGAGAAACTCCTGCTGTACGCACAGGTACTGTAGAACCAGAACCATCCACTCCAAACCAGAACCTGAGACCGGCACCGTCCGCTCTAAACCAGAATCCGAGACGGGCACCGTCCGCTCTAAACCAGAACCCGAGACGGGCACCGTCCGCTCTAAACCAGAACCCGAGACGGGCACCGTCCGCTCTAAACCTGAACCCGAGTCCGGCACCGTCCGCTCTAAACCAGAACCCGAGACCGGCACCGTCCGCTCTAAACCAGAACCCGAGACCGGCACCGTCCACTCTAAACCTGAACCTGAGACCGGCACCGTCCGCTTTAAACCACGATCAGTCAGTTTCTTGCTATGAGAATCAGGAACGGTCACTAGAGCTGTTGACCCAAGTGTCGGTCAGTGTTGCTTCTCATAGTGTTGTTTTCTGTTGTGGTCCATGTAGAATAACGCTAAAGGAGGAAAGAAGGTGGTCCAGACGGATGAGTGGAGGCGCAGCAGCGTGGAGGAGCGGCTGGAGTACGCACTCGTCAAGGTCAGCGCTTGCCAACAGGGTCTCGTCCACACGGAAACCTCACTTTATTCACTCAATGTGAACGGAAGGACAAAACGTAGAGCTAACAATGTGAATGTATCTGTGTGTGTGTGTGTGTGTGTGTGTGTGTGTGTTCTCAGGGAATAGAGAAGCATGTTGTGGAGGACACAGAGGAGGCGCGTCTGCAGATGGATCGTTATCCCCGTCCGCTGCACGTGATCGAGGGGCCGCTCATGAACGGCATGAAGATGGTTGGAGATCTGTTTGGAGCTGGAAAGATGTTCTTACCGCAGGTACTGAACGCTACACTCAATAAAACACTGATTCATATTGATGAACTCGTTTACATCAGCAGGGAAGCTGAAGACACGCAGCAAGTGATTACAAATAAAGTTACTCTATTGGCATTGATGCTTCTGTGAAGAACCTTTAACATCTACTGAAGAACCGCTTAAGGTTCTTTATAGTGGAAAAAGATTCTTTTGATTATTAAAATGTTCTTTATATTAAGAAAAAATAGTTCTATGACATCACTGCCAATCTCCTTTTGGATCTTAATTTTTAAGAGTGTAAATTGATGTAAAATTATGAAGACTTTTATTATGTAGAAGAACTGATGAAGCATTTAGAATAATAACATGAAATAAAGTTGCGCTCATCTTTTCTTCCCTATTGTGCCGTATATCTGAGTGAAACGCTTCGCAAACAAGAACAAATGTAGGGCGGGGCTTGATTTTGTCTGTGGGGAATTGATTGGATGGTTGTGGTTTGCTATTGGTGGATCTCATGTGAGTGACAGGTTGCCCCACCCTCATCATCAGAGAAGATATGCTGCAAGAGGGAGGAGAAGATATTCTGATTCATGATTACGAGGAATATGAATTTAAAATAATAATCATAAATCATTTATTAAAAACACTGCAATATTCCATAGATTTTGATTTCATGGGGACTTTAAGACAGCAGTAGAGTCCATCACAGGTCCGGTTTGTGTGTCATCAGGTGATCAAATCAGCCCGTGTGATGAAGAAAGCTGTCGGACACCTGATTCCCTTCATGGAGGAGGAGAGACAGCAGATGATGTCCGGATCTGATGAAGACGTGGTGAGTGAAGATGAAACATCTCGGAGAGCATGATGGGAACAGTTACTGTAAACTGATCTAGATGAACTCGTCAGGTTGGTTGTTAGTGATGTGTGCTGGTTCTGCAGGACCCGTATCAGGGGACGGTTCTGTTGGCCACGGTGAAGGGAGACGTTCATGATATTGGCAAAAACATTGTGGGAGTCGTGCTGGGGTGCAACAACTTCAGGTGAGATGAGTGTGTGTGTGTGTGTGTGTGTGTGTGTATGTGTGTGTGAGAGAGAGAGAGAGTGTTTGTGTGTGTGAGTGAGAGAGAGAGTGTGTGAGAGTAAGAGCGTGTTTGTGTGTGTGAGTCTGTGAGTGTGCGTCTGTGTGTGTGTGTGAGTGTGTGTGTGTGTGTGTGTGTGTGTGTGTGTGAGAGTGTGTGTGAGTGAGAGAAAGAGTGTGTGAGAGTGTGAGAGTAAGAGCGTGTTTGTGTGTGTGAGTCTGTGAGTGTGCGTCTGTCTGAGTGTGTGTGAGAGTGTGTGTGTGTGTGAGAGTGTGTGTGTGAGAGTGTGTGTGTGAGAGTGTGTGTGTGAGAGTGTGTGAGTGAGAGAAAGAGTGTGTGAGAGTGTGTGAGAGTGTGTGTGTGAGAGTGTGTGTGTGAGAGTGTGTGTGTGAGAGTGTGTGAGAGTGTGTGTGTGAGAGTGTGTGTGTGAGAGTGTGTGTGTGAGAGTGTGTGAGTGAGAGAAAGAGTGTGAGAGTGTGTGAGAGTAAGAGCGTGTTTGTGTGTGTGAGTGTGTGAGTGTGTGTGAGTGTGTGTGAGTGTGTGTGAGTAAGAGCGTGTGTGTGTGTGAGAGAGTGTGAGAGAGTGTGTGAGTGAGAGAAAGAGTGTGTGAGAGTAAGAGCGTGTTTGTGTGTGAGAGTGTCTGTGAGTGTGCGTCTATGAGAGTGTGTCTGTGTGTGTGTGAGAGTGTGTGTGTCTGTGTGTGTGAGTGTCTGTGTGCGCGAGAGTGTGCGCGAGTAAGAGTGTGTGTGCGAGAGTGTGCGCGGGAGTGCGTGAGTAAGAGTGTGTGTGCGTCTGTGTGTGTGCGTCTGTGTGTGTGCGTCTGTGTGTGTGAGAGTGTGTCTGTGTAAGAGCGTCTGTGAGAGTGTCTGTGTGTGCGAGAGTGTGTGTGAGTGTGTGCGAGAGTAAGAGCATGTTTGTGTGTGTGAGAGTGTCTGTGAGAGTGTGTCTGGGTGAGTGTGTTGTTTGTGTGAGAGTGAGTGAGTGTGTGTGTGTGTCTGTGTGAGTGTGTTGTTTGTGTGAGAGTGAGTGAGTGAGTGTGTGTGTGTGTCTGTGTGAGTGTGTTTTTTGTGTGAGAGTGAGTGAGTGTGTGAGTGTGTTGTTTGTGTAAGCGCTGGTGTTGCTCCTGGCGTGTGATTGAGGGTGGTTTGTGTTAAGTGGTCGTTCAGATGCAGCAGCTGCAGGTGTTTGATGTCAGACGAGTAAACGCTCCCATCAGTCATTCTAACTCGACTCTGTGTGTGTGTGTGTGTGTGTGTGTGTGTGTGTGTGTGTGTGTGTCCTCAGGGTCATTGATCTGGGAGTGATGATTCCCTGTGACAGAATCCTGCGGGAGGCCATTCAAAACAAAGCAGGTCTGTTTCTGATATTCTCCTCTCTGAACGAGTCTGTCTGCATGCGTGACGCTCTCTGTGTCTGCAGATGTCATCGGTCTGTCGGGTCTCATCACTCCTTCTCTGGATGAAATGATTCATGTTGCCAAAGAAATGGAGCGTCTTGGCTTGAAGATTCCTCTGCTGATCGGTGGAGCCACCACATCAAAGTACGACACCACACTGCTCATTTTCACTAGATATTTACCAGGCGTTTTCAGCGAGTGAAGCAGTAACTCTCGTGAAGATCGTGTCATTAGACTCTAGTTTCACAATCTGGTCATGATTATGGAGTCATCATAAACATCAGCAACAGAAGCAGTTGTTAGTTTGACTCTTTTCCATGAATCAGTTCACAGAATCATTCTGATTCAGTGATTCATTCACATCATCACTCATCCATAGAAGTCTCTCTGGCATCTTTCATATTCGTTATTCATATATGTCACTCACGCAGCCCTAATTAAGACAATTATTTGATCTGAAGTCTGTATGGTGTGTTGTGTTTGTGTGTTTTGACAGGACTCACACAGCGGTGAGAATCGCCCCGCGGTACAGCTCGCCCGTCGTTCATGTTCTGGACGCGTCCCGCAGTGTAGTAGTGGTGAGATGCCTGTTTCTCTCTCTCTGTCTTTCTCTCTCTCTTATACAGCAGCAGCAAACAGCATTTAAGAACTTGTGTAAGTGAGTTAGACATCAGCCAGAATGCACAGCCTTTCATTCACACAAATGCATGCTGCAATTCACCATTATACACAACAAAATCATACATGGTTTTGTAAGCTTACCATAAAATACTCAAATACACACATCCTGTGACAACAACAGTTTAATGCACCAATAACTGCACAGCCATGTATGACACACGTGAACGCGCTGTTGCAATTTTAATAACTTTTTGAGACCGCTGTTCGAACGGTTATATACTCTAAAGACCAGGTACTGTTTTTTAATGAGTCATATTTGATGATAATATTCGAACACAGCGGTTCAGCTTATCATTAACCCCTTGATGAATATGAAAGCTTTTACTGGATGGGCTGATGATGATGATGATGATGATGATTGTGCAGTGCTCTCAGCTGCTGGATGAAGCTGTCCGTGAGGATTTCTTCGAGGAGATCCGGGACGAGTATGAAGACCTCCGACAAGATCACTACGACTCACTGCAGGTCTGATGGTCACAAGACCCTGTTAAAGTGCCTCAAAGTTCATCTGATTTTTTTTTTCAGTTTAGTTCAATTCACATGTATTTGTATAGCACTTTTCACAATACATATCGTTTCAAAGCATTGTTTCTACATTACAGTTTAGAGTAATGACTGTGTCAAAGTAATGTCCGTGTGTCAGGAATGTACAGTTCTAAGATAATATAAATCATCAGAATGAGCTTTATTGCCAAGTATGCTTACACGTACAAGGAATTAGTCTTGGTGACAGAAGCAGACAGAATAAAAAATATATATATAAATATAAAAATATAGGGGCCAAGCATGACAGAAGCAAACAAGGAAGCTAGCAGCAGACCAACAATGTCATAATGGATTATGACAGCAACTGAGACAATCAGACCAACTGTACTGTAGTTAGAGCCAATTTCATGTTTTGTACAATTATAGCGCCACCAAGTGGCGCAGTCCCACCGCTTTTTTTGTGTGTCCTCAGAGTATCAAATTTGCTGAAAATATCTAATTTTGTTTAGGAGTTATAGACATTTATATATATATGAAAAATTGCACACACCTAATTTTAATCAATTACTTTTTTTTTCCAATTACTATCAAATTTTTAACATTTAGCCATTAGCGTTTAGTCGACAACCTATGTTTCCAATTTTCTTACAGTGTTTACATCTTGATCGGACTAGCGGTTTCGAAGATATTCGCGAATGTTGTTTAAACACTAAAACACAACGTTGCACAAACCATAAGTGAAACCTAGCATGTTTTAGTATCGTTGGACTCTGCAAGGATTCAGGAATCTAATGAGATGACTCCCGTGAAAATAAGTCACCTACATCCAAAGTTATAAGCATGTGTAAATTTTTTACCACTAGGTGGCGCTGGTCTGAAACTTCTCAGACTCCTTCAGGGCATCGTGCCGATGACCCATACTGAGTTTTGTAATGATATGTTCATGTGTTCATAAAATACAGCATTTTACTACAAAATTCAAAATGGTCGACACTAAAAATGGCCGATTTGGGAAAATTGGAAAATATCATTAGACTCGACATGAAGCCCTGAAACTAACGAGTTTTGGACAAACCGTTCAGAAGTTATTAGCAAAAATAGCCATTTTTTTTTTGTATCTCCAGACCAGTAGGTGGCGCTGTGCTAAAACACAGCGTGTAGCCTCAGGTCATGCTTGTGATGACATGCACCAAGTTTGGTCAGAATACGATAAAGTGTTGAGGAGATACAGCCATACATCCATTTTCGCAAACGCTGCGTAAAATTTGTTTGCGCGTTTTTCAAAAACGGTTTGACAAATCAACTTGAATTCCATAACTTTTTGTCTGCATGGTCTGAAGATGATCTGGTTAAATTTTTGTGAAAATCGGAGCAACGGCCTTGGAGGAGTTCGAAAAAGTAGGTTTTTTGGAAAATTCAAAATGGCGGAATCAGAATTTTGTTTCTAGCCCTTACGGTTTAAAAGTTATCAGCATAAATGTGAGTGCAACTTTGGACAGTTGGTGGCGCTAGAGGGATTGAGTTAGAGATTCCAAATTTGCTATTGTGACAGTTCAGACTGTCCTCTATCTGTGTGCCAAATTTCATAACGTTCCCGCAAGTGGTTCTGTGGGCTGCCAGACTTCCAGAGCGGAAGAAGAAATGGAAAAAGAATAATAAGAAGAAGAACGGCAACGATTACCTTCAGTGCTTGGCCTCTAATAAAAGTGAATGATGGTGATGGTGTCAATGTTACTGCTCTGTTTCCTCCAGGACAGACGCTTCTTGTCTCTGAGTCGGGCGCGAGAGAAGGGCCTCCATATAGACTGGCTCTCGCAAACAAGACCAGGTATGATGACCTGAACCCTGCTAAACTAGTATCTAACCAGCTGCATCTGATTACATGAGCTTCACTGTCATCATGACTAGCGACGACTTTATAATTTTGGTTCTGTTCATCAAGAGTGTGTGATTGTGCTTTCAGTGCGGCCGCAGTTCTTGGGCACACGCGTGTTTGATGCATATGACCTGCGTAAGTTGGTGGACTTCATCGACTGGAAGCCGTTCTTTGACGTGTGGCAGCTGAGGGGCAAATACCCCAACCGCGGATACCCCAAAATATTCAAGGACAAAACCGTGGGTGCGTCTGATTGACCGCAGTATCAGCGTATGAGGTCAAAGGTCAGCGTGGGTGACCTCTAATGTGTGTATGTGTTTCAGGAGAGGAGGCGCGGCGCGTCCATGATGACGCTGTGAAGCTGCTTAACCGACTGATTGACAGTGGAGGTCTTAAGGCCCGCGGGCTGCTGGGATTCTGGCACGCTCAGAGTGACGGTGATGACATCCACCTGTACGCTGATGATGTCACGTCACACGTCGCCACCTTCCACGGCCTCAGACAGCAGGTGAGACCTGTGATGCAGCGACCAGCCACAGCTCATTCTGTTTTTACATGCATCAGCGTCGTGATGTTTTCCACATTTCCTCCCGCAGGCGGAAAAGGACTCTGCGAGCTCGGATCCATACCTGTGCCTGTCGGATTTCGTGGCTCCTCGTGGCAGCGGCGTGCAGGATTACATAGGCCTGTTCGCAGTGTCCGTGTTCGGAGCAGAAGAACTCAGTCGGGCGTTTGAGCAGCAGGGCGACGATTACAGCAGCATCATGGTCAAGGCGCTGGCAGACCGACTTGCTGAGGTGCACAACACACAGCCTTATTAAAAATTATGGGGCAGCCTCATGATGATATTGAAGTTCTATATTTCTCTGCATTAAAATGGCCAAAATTAGCACTTGTCATCGCCACAAAAACTCGTCATCTTCATTGTCTGCCATATGTTTCATAAAACAGCTAAATCCAAGAACTTATTTCTAAATGGCAGTGTACTCATCAAAGCTTTAATAGACAGAGCCGAATCAAGATTTGACGAGTACGATCAAAGCGAACGTTCAGATCTGATCCAGAGAGAGCCGTTGTCATGTTTAGGTATGAAACGGCTTCATAAACAGTCTTTTCAACCACACAGTATCATTATTTCTGTCTTACAGTAATTATGTTGGCTTGAGAAAGCCAATGTGACATGTGCTTTGGCTCTTTTGACTGCCCATTCAGGCTTTCTCAAGCCAACATAAAAGTTTGTTTACGAACTTTAGCTTCTAGTTCAAATTAATACAGAAGTACTGGGATAAAAGTTTATAGTTCTGATATAAACACTGATGTCTATGGTAGCGATCAAAATAGAGTAAATCACCTTTGGAAAGTAACTTGATGATTCAAATAAAGATTGTGTCATTACGTCGTTGCATCACAAGTGACAACAAGTAAAAAATGTTTGTCATTGAATCTTTCATTCAAGAGATTTGTTCAGAAACGCAGATTTCATCAAGTAATGAAACAATTATTTATGAGTGAGTGAGTCATTGAATCATTCATTCAAACATATTTTTAAATAGACTGTAGCATGAACATTTTGTCAGAACCTCTAGTAAATGACGTCATTTTATCCAGAATCGTTCGCATGGTTACACCAGTAGGTGGCGACAAGTGACTGTTAAAAAATGTGTTCGTCATTGAATCATTAATTCAAGCGATTTGTTCAAAAACACTGATTCATCCAGTAAAGTATTTATGAATGAGTCATTGAATCATTCATTCAACAGATTCATTTCAAAAACGCTGACTCATCCAGTAATGAAACAATTGAGTATTTATAAGTGAGTCATTGAATCATTCATTTAAACATTTTTTTTTTTTTTTCAAATAATCAATTCAAATTAATTACATATTTTTAAATATACTGTAGCATTAACACTTTGTCAGAACCTCTAGTAAATTACGTTATTTTTAGTCTGATCAGAATTGTGGTTGAAAAATCGTGATTTTTCAGTTTATCCAGAATCGTTCGCATGGTTACACCAGTAGGTGGCGACAAGTGACTGTTATAAAATATGTTTGTCATTGTATTATTCAGTCAAGAAACTCGTTCAAAAACTCTGATTCATCCAGTAATGTATTAATTGAGTAAAGCATTTATGAATGAGTCATTGAATCATTCATTCAACAGATTCATTTAAAAAACGCTGATTCATCCAGTGATGAAACAATTAAGTATTTATGAGTGGGTCATTAAATCTTTCATTTAAACCTTTTTTTTTTCTTCTTTTTTTTTTTTTTTTCAAAAAATCTATTCAAATTGATTACATATTTTTAAATATGCTGTAGCATTGATATTTTGTCAGAATCTCTAGTGAATGACATTATTTTGTGTAGTTATCTGTTCAGAACTGTGGGAGAATCGTGATCTCTATTCAAAACAACAACAAAAAAAAATCATGATTCTCAGTTTACCCAGAATCGTTCGCAGTATTTGAGTGTGTTGTGTGTTTCTCTGCAGGCGTTTGCGGAGGAGCTGCATGCTCGCGTTCGCAGGGATTGGTGGGGTTACAGCAGCGAGGAGGATCTGCCGGCGTCGGAACTGCACCGCCTGCGTTATGAAGGCATCCGCCCGGCCGCAGGTTACCCCAGCCAACCCGACCACACCGAGAAACTCACCATGTGGAAACTCGCAGGCATACAGGAGAAAACCGGTATAAGACAAATACACGCAGTTCCACCGGCTGCATCTGCATGCTGCGTTCCCATTGGCCTTCTGTCTCTTATCTCTGTGCTTTCTGAAGTGTGATTGGTCGGTCCTTTAGACTGTACTGACGGCTCATTCACACATCATCTGCAGTCTGTTCTGTGTATTATTATCAGTCTGTGTTTGTTTCTGTGATTATGAAGTTTGAAAATAGACATGAAAATCCAAAAGTGTCTGAGTGTGATGATGGGATCTGATGGTGTCTCTTCATGTTCTTCTGCAGGAATCACCCTGACCGAGTCTCTGGCCATGACTCCTGCTGCATCCGTGTCCGGCCTTTATTTCTCCAACCCCAAATCCTGTTATTTTGCTGTGGGTAAAATTACTAAAGAGCAGGTATGAACCTCACGGTCAACATCAGATCCACTAACCAGATGTTGAGTGACAGACATCTGATGAGTTTGTTGCAGCAGGTTCATGTTAATGGTGTGATTCGCAGGAGATATTCCATGATTTTTTTTATTATCGAAATAATTATAATTATTTTGGTAACACTTAAAGCCGTTATGTATAATGCATTAAAAGGTATTAATAATGTATGTTATAATGCATTATATCTCTTCATAAATAATTTTAACCACAGTTAAAATGCATTATAATATTTGCAGATTCCTTGTTTCATCTGAAATTGGTTGTTTGTCATGTGTTTTAGTGCGTTAAACTTTCTAAAGGTGTGTTCAATGAATAGATGAAAGTGTTATCGTGTATTATAACTTATTCATGAGATCATACAATGCTTTATAAGGTGTGTTACAAGGCATAATTAATGCATTAAAAATACTTTTAGAATGCATTATATATAAAGGCTTAAAGGAAAGCGTTAGCTTTATTTTTGAGTCTTTGGTTGCTGTAATATTCCTCAAAAATAGCAAGTACCAAACATGTGAGACGCTGGAGTGTTACTATGGTTAGCATGCTGTCAATCATCACAATCTCATTTCTGAGTGCAGAGCAGTGCAAAGACATTTTGGGGAAAAAAGGGCACCCCTCCTATAATTATTTATAAAAAGTAAAGTTACATATTGTTGATCATAATTTAATTATTTAACACTATACATTATAGACAGTTATGTGAAATCAGTGTCAACAAAAATCCATCTTACCATTTATCAAAATCCATTTACACTGCAATTACAATTGCCTAAATAATGTTATGAGATTAATGTACTAAATATAACATTTTGAATATAGAAATATGAAATGAAACTACATAAAACTAAAACCGCCAGTAGGTGGCAGCAAGTGGTAATAAGTAAATCATAGAATTATTCGTTCAAACCGGCTGATTCATTCATGAAAGAAGCAAGTATCCACTGACTTTATGAATGGGTCATTGAATCATTGACTCACCCGATTCGTTCAAAAACGGTGAATATAACGAAACACTGCTGTGTGTTGCTGAGAGACGCAACTTCTCTGCTTCGTTTGAAACTATTTTCGCAAAATAGAGTGAAAACATTCAAAATAGATGCCATGTCTAAAAACTGTCAGTTCATATAATCAACTTATTGTTTATTTTATTGTACTTTTAAATAAAATGAATATCATGTGTGCTGATATTCGAGAAAATAGAACTTTTGCTCATGAGATATTGCTTAACTATATTATGTTATAAACACAAAATACAAGAACTCATACAAGGGCAATTCATATCTTTAATTTTGGGGGCATTTTTATTAATTTTGGGGGCATTTCCGTCATTTCACGATTCCTTTTTACTTCAAACCCAGACTAGCTTGCTTGTTGTTAAATTTAATGGAGGGCGATTGCCTAAGTTAGGCTGGCTGTGTTGTGTGGAAGATTGTTTCTGCCATGAAATAAAAAATAAAAAAGTTAATTGACCTTTTATCTCAGAATTCTGACTTTTTTTCTCGCAGTTGTGAGTTATAAAGTCCGAATTGCGAGATATAAATTCGGAATTGCGAGTTATAAAGTCGGAATTGTGAGATATAAAGTCGGAATTGTGAGATATAAAGTTGGAATTGCATGATATTGCGAGATATAAAGTCGGAATTGCAAGTTATAAAGTCGGAATTGTGAGATATAAAGTTGGAATTGCATGATATTGCGAGATATAAAGTCGGAATTGCAAGTTATAAAGTTGGAATTGTGAGATATAAAGTCAGCATTGCATGATATTGTGAGATATAAAGTCGGAATTGCGAGTTATAAAGTTGGAATTGCATGATATTGCGAGATATAAAGTCGGAATTGCGAGTTATAAAGTCGGAATTGTGAGATAAAGTCGAAATTGTGAGATAAAGTCGAAATTGTGAGATATAAAGTCAGAATTGTGAGATATAAAGTCAGAATTGTGAGTTATAAAGTCAGAATTGCGAGATATAAAGTCAGAATTGCGAGATACTAAGTCGGCATTGCGAGATATAATTGCGAGATATAAAGTTGCAATTACCTTTTTTATTTTTTTTATTTAGTGGCGGAAACAAGCTTCCATAGTATTGAGATGTTTTAATAGTGGTTTAATTTCACAGCAGTGACAAAATGGAGAGTGGGAGGGGCTTGTGAGGACTTAGAGAATTAATAAGAACAATTTGTCAGGCACACGCTGAGAATTGATGCCATGGGCTAAATTTAAACAACAACTAAAATATAAAATAAAAAATGTCTTGCAAAAAGGGGCACTTATCTAATATATCTCTCTCTCGGGCAGGTGGAGGATTACGCTCACAGGAAGCAGATGGAGGTGTGTGAGGTGGAGCGGTGGTTGGGTCCGATCCTGGGCTACGACAATGACTGACGCTAAACCGGTTCAAGACGACACCGCAGGGAAAACTCTTTTCTTTCCGTGACGTCGGCTGTGATGGACCTTCAAACGTTTTGTTTTGATGGCCTAGATTGGGGATTTTTCTATCTCAAAGGATCCAAAAAACTCTTTTGTCTTTACACTACAGTCAAGAGCGCCACTTTTAATGACATTTCTGTTTTTAATGGAACAGTGACGAGCACTTAATTTATTTTTAGGCCTGTGGGTTTTATAGGTTTGATTCTCTTATGAAACTCTGTATTAGATTTAAAGAAAATAATGGTAAAAAAATACCAGCTTAATTTAGAGACTCAAGCAGAACTTTTAGATTCTGATGTCATCATATAAACGGATCAAACCTCAGTTTTTTAGACACTGTAAGCTCAGTAAATTCAGTAACTTTTTTGTGTTTGACTTTGATTAAATGCGAGGTACGAGAGCAAACAGTCAGTTTTAGTATTAATATTACACGGTATTATGAAGATAATAAGAATCGGCATTTCAATTCAAATGTATTACACAGTCCTGCTGTTTCATTTTTTAATAATTTTTTCACTTTGTTAATTTCACAACTGAGAAGAACTGTTGAAACAACGGTTGAAAGATGTGCGTCCTATATTTTCATATAAATCTGCACTGAATCAAAACTCTGTGTGTGTGTGCTATGATTATGAATGTGTAAATATATTGACATCAAGGAGATTGATTGGTCATGTGGGTCAGAGGAATGATCTCAGATCATCAGTTTAATACAAACATCAAATACTGACACATTCTCACATTATAACTACTCTATTATAATATTATCTTAATATTATTGTCTTTAACTACCATGTACTGACATTTAAATGAATCATTTGATAGCGTATATCATTTATGTTCTACTTATGTTTAAAAAACACCTGCATGCAATTACAGCTGTAATTAATTTCTGTAATTACATCTATAATCACACTGTTCACCATACCAGCAAACCTGTATCTCACCTCAATAACAGCACAAGTGTTTCACAATACATCAACACAATAAATGCACTACTTTTTTTTTTAAAGTCAAAACCTGTAGGATTTATAATAATGTATTATAATATCACATTTGTTATCAGCCCCCCAAAAATATTACCTTTCAGGATTAAAATGTCAAACGATTAATCGTGTCCAAAAGTTTGTTTACATAATATGTGTGTACTCTGTATATTTATTATGTATATATAAATACACACACATGCATTTAAGAAATATTTACGTTTATACATGTATATTTATATATAATTTATATATATATATATATATATATATTTTTGTTTTTTTGTTAAATATATACATGCGTGTGTGTATTTATACATAATAAATATACACAGTATACACATGTATTATGTAAACAAACTTTTATTTTGAAAGCGATTTATCGCGGTTAATCGTTTGACAGCTCTAGACACTAATAGACAACGTGAGTGTCAGTTTATATTTCATACAAGCATTAATTGTGTTAATTCAGTAATTTATTTGACCTAAAATATTTTATTGGGATTTTATTAATATTTCAATAATTTATCAGCACATTCACATGTTCGCGGTTCTCCAATGTCGGTTAATGGTCACGTGCAGCTAAATGTTTTTTTTCAGAAGTTTAAGTGTGGTATTTTTAAATTATTAATTTTAGTCTTCAGTTTTTATGATTATTGGCTTTGTCAGCTGAAGAACCGTAGTTTGCGCTCAAAAAATATTCTTCTAAATGCGTACAGTTGTTGTTGTTGTTGTGTTTTTGTATATTGTTGTATAGATTTTCTTGTAGATCTGCTGTGATCAAGACCGGCAAACTTCTGACTGAAATGTGAGTTACTCGATATAAAACTTGACAAAAAGTCGAAATTGTGACAAAAATGTTGGCTTATTAATCGTTTTTTGCGACTTATTAATCTCATAATTATGACTTATCAGCCATAATTATGACTTGGTATGTCATAATTTTGCCTTTTTAGTTCGTAATTATGCCTTCGTACGTCATAACTGACTGTTATATGTCAGACCTTTTATCATAATTATGACTTGGTATGTCATAATTTTTATGTCATAATTTAATTATGTAATAATTATGACATTAAAAAAGTCGAAATTATGTCTTAGTGTGTCATAATTTCGACCTTTTGTCATAATTATGACTTGGTATGTCATAATTTTTATGTCATAATTTAATTATGTAATAATTATGACATTCAAAAAGTTGAAATTATGTCTTTGTGTGTCATAATTTCGACCTTTTATCATAATTATGACTTATGTCATCATTTTTATGTCATAATTTAATTATGTAATAATTATGACATTCAAAAAGTTGAAATTATGTCTTTGTGTGTCATAATTTCGACCTTTTATCATAATTATGACTTATGTCATCATTTTTATGTCATAATTTAATTATGTAATAATTATGACATTAAAAAAGTCGAAATTATGTCTTAGTGTGTCATAATTTCGACCTTTTGTCATAATTATGACTTGGTATGTCATAATTTTTATGTCATAATTTAATTATGTAATAATTATGACATTCAAAAAGTTGAAATTATGTCTTTGTGTGTCATAATTTCGACCTTTTATCATAATTATGACTTATGTCATCATTTTTATGTCATAATTTAATTATGTAATAATTATGACATTCAAAAAGTTGAAATTATGTCTTTGTGTGTCATAATTTCGACCTTTTATCATAATTATGACTTATGTCATCATTTTTATGTCATAATTTAATTATGTAATAATTATGACATTAAAAAAGTCGAAATTATGTCTTAGTGTGTCATAATTTCGACCTTTTGTCATAATTATGACTTGGTATGTCATAATTTAATTGTAATAATTATGACATTAAAAAATTTCAAATTATGTCTTAGTGTGTCATAATTTCGACCTTTTGTCATAAGTATGACTAGGTATGTCGTAATTTTTATGTCATAATTTAATTATGTGATAATTATGACATTAAAAAAGTCGAAATTATGTCATAATTTCGACTTTTTATGTCATAATTATAACTTGGGTCATAATTAAGATTAAGAAGCTTTTTTTTTGTTTTCCTTATGTGGCAGAAATAAGCTTCCATAGGGATGAACTCAGTTCTACCGTTTAATATTCATGGAAATATTATTAGTGGACATTCCTACCTCAAAATGTTTTGAATTCACAGGGTCTTGTGTGCGGTGTCCGGTGTTGATCAGCAGAGGGCGCCCTGCTGCTGCCGCACGCTCATCTGCATAACCCCGCCCTCTGAGTATGTCAGCCGCCCAATGAGAGCGCGGCAGGAGACACCCGTTACACCCGCATCAGAGCCGCCGCCGTCGCCGCCTGAGAGCTTCATCTGTCCAGCGAGAGGCTCCGAACCCGCGCCGAACCATGACGGACGGCGAAGCCGAAGATGAGATCCAGTTCTTACGGACCGTGAGTACACGCGCTGGGCTCGTGTGTGTGTATGTGAGTGTGTGTGTGGGTGCGCGCGCGCGCGCCGCAGTGGTGCTGATGCTGCGGGAGTCACCGGCATCCGTCCGGATCTGTTGAACGTGGGTGTGAGGAAACAGCGCGCGCCTTATGAGCGCTTATGCAGTGCGTATGTCAGCTGCAGTCCTGATGAAGTCAGTGTTCAGCTCCACTGCAGACACACACTCTGTTTACTGTGATGTCATGCGGCATAAATACTGCAGATTATTCAAACGATGATGGATTAATTCAGTACAGTGCGTATCAATAGATCTTTATTGATCAGTGTGGGAAATGTGCTGCATTAACAGTCACACCGAAGCTCAGATGATACAGCAAATACAGGACATTAGATGCACAATAACACTGAGTGAATGATTGATTGGATGCGGATTGTATTGATTGTAGATGCTGAGCAGGTGCTTGTGTGTCACATTATTTCAGGATGTATAACCAGTGTGAAGTTTAGGAATCTGTCATTGAAAACATCTTTTTGACAATTATTGTGTTGGTTTGATATGAATGCATCAATAATAATATCGCCTGTGGCTTCTTTGCATTCCTGAGTGTCGTCAGTGCAGATGTTGTGCAGCGTCAGACTTTGGTTCTGTTCGTCTAGAACCTCTTGCATCAGTTCTGTGGCCAGATTCGATCTGTTAGTTGTTGTTCCAGCCCCACAGAGACAGACAGAAGTGTGTTCATCGCCTTCAGTAAACACACCAGCAGAAAATCATTACCGAGCATTACATGTTGAAAATGGCATTGATTCCTCCACCGCCTTCAACAGCTCAATGCAGCGCAGGTCACACGGGGGCTCCACGCACTCGGACCGCTGTAACGGCATGTGGTGCAGATGACGATGATGATGATGATGATGATGAAGGTGCATCAGTAACTGCATCTGAGGAGAAGCGAATCTCAGGAAGCCTGTCTGGCTCATATTCACCTCAATATCTCAAAATCAAAAGAAAGAATTAATGAACAAAGAAATGAAACCTGGTTTAGTATCATTAAGTTTTTTTTGCATTGTGACATATTAAATATATATATATATATACATACATACATACACTACCATTCAAAACTTTGGGGTTGGTAAGATTTTTCAATGTTTTTAAACATTGTTTTAATCTCTTCTGCTCTCCAAAGCTGCATTTATTTGATCAAAAATACAGTAAAAATAGTGAAATAGTATTGTAATGTAAATCAGCTGTTTTCTAAGTGAATATATAGTAAACAGTAATTTATTCCAGTGATCAAAGCTGAATTTTCAGCATCATTACTCCAGTCTTCAGTGTCACATGATCCTTCAGAAATCATTCCAATATGATGATTTGCTGCTCAAGAAACATTTATGATTATTATCAATGTTGAAAACAGCTTTATATTTTTGTGGAAACTGTGACACATTTTATTTTTCAGGATTCTTTGATGAATAGAAAGTTCAAAAGAACAACATTTATTTGAAATGGAATCTTCTGTTATATTATAAATGTCTTTACTGTCACTTTTGATCAATTTAATGCGTCCTTGATTAATAAAAGTATTAATTTCTTAAAAACAACTTTTTAATGATAGTGTGTTTGTGTGTGTATATATATATATATATATGTAATTTTATCTTTATGTATTTTCCATCTATCTATCTATCTATTTATCTGTAGACATATATTGTAGTTTTTGTTGTGTATTGCATTTTTTAAATTAAAAAATCAATCACATTTCTGCATGAATTATTTGTTAAACAGTTCATAAATATTTGCTTTGATGCAAAAATTAAAGGGATAGTTCACCCAAAAATGAAAATTATCCCATAATTTACTCACTCTCAAACCATCCTAGGTGTATATGACAAACTTTCTGAAAAACACAATTGGAGTTATATTAAAAAAAAATATCCGGGCTCTTCCAAGCTTTATAATGGCAGTGAATGGGGGCCGAGATTTGGAATCCCAAAAAAGTGCATCCATCCATCATAAAAGTAATCCATACGACTCCAGGGGGTTAATAAAGGCCTTCTGAAGTGATGTGTTTTTGTAAGAAAAAATATCCATATTTATAACTTTATAAACTACAATCACTGACTTCCGGTAACGGCTGTACGTGAGTCGAGTTCCAGTGGAAAAGTGACCTCTGACCCGACGAATGACGTATGTAGGAATAGCGTAAACTTAGCCGAAAATAGGGCTGGGCAACAAACTCAATCTCCTTTTCACTTATATCGACAACCTCCGACATTTCTCTTTAAAAATTCTCGTTTTAGACTTTTACATCATTACGTCATGGATCAGGTCAGAGGTCACCGGAACTAGACTTGCGTACAGCTGTTACTGGAAGCCCGTGATTATAGTTTATAAAGTTATATAAATATGGATATTTTTCTTAAAAAACTCATCGCTTCGCTTCAGGAGTCCTTTATTAACCCCCTGAATTACTTTTATGATCGATGGATGCACTTTTTTTGGGCTTCAAAATCTCGTCCCCCATTCACTCCCATTATAAAGCTTGGAAGAGCCAGGATATTTTTTAATATAACTCAGATTGTGTTCGTCTGAAAGAAGATAGTCACCTAGGATGGCTTGAGGGTGAGTAAATCATGGGATAATTTTCATTTTTGGGTGAACTATCCCTTTAACTCAAACGTAACACGTTCAGATTGACTGTATTAATGAGGATCATGTGTTTAATGTTACAATACAGAATTTCCAAATGGTCCTAAAACATTTTCTTTCAGCAGTATATAGTTTTCTCTCTGTGTTTTTTGAGGCACATGTTTGCATGAGATGTCTCTGTCTGCTGTGATGTAATCTTACAGACTGGAGTCTTGCAGTGTAACCTGGGAAAGAGATTTTGTAACAGCAGCAAGAGCATCAAACTGCCTCGTTTCTCTCTCCTGTCTCTCTCTCCACACAACATTAATATTTGATAAGATTCTCCCGTTACGTAATCGAGAGGGAAGATAAATGAGCAGAGGAGTGCGGAGCTGTCTGTCTCTCTCTCTTCTCCCGTCGAGCTCAGAGTTTCTGTGTGACCTGAAAACAAACAGACGTGTCACGGACAGACGACCTCACCGGCTGCGGCCACGTGGAGTTGAGCCGCTCTGATTGGACGCTTGCCCAGCGGCTTCAGCCAATAGCAGCCAGCAGCATCTTTGGATGCATTTCAATATTGTTTTTCATGTCAAGTCAGTCGTGACACTTCAAAGCAGATTTACTGACCGGATTACTATATCGTGATATGTATCGTTACTGTGATAAAAAATGACTTTTGGTAATGAGTGTTTCTATCAGGGAGCTGCTAGTGCGTTCTATAGTGAACTCTATAATGAATTCTTAAGTGATACAGAACTCATTTTTGCTTGTTTAATGATTGTCTGATTTTTGAAGCACTTCCTTTGATTATGTAAATTGACCAGAGTAAGTGAAATCAAAATAGCGTATATGTAAATCTACCACTATAAGAGCAATCTAATTAGCATATATGTAAATCTACCCATCTATTTAGCATATGCAGATTCCTCTGGCCAGTGTTGTTGGTCAGAAAGCATCTGTAATTCACATCACTAACACATACCACGGTAATACCGTAATAACTTATCTGAAGTTCCATGTGAATGAATGAATATGATGATAATTCAGGGTCGCTCTGCAGGGATCACATGATGAATCTGCTGGTTAGTGCTGATGCTTGTGATTTTGGTCACCTGTGACGTCATGACATCATTATTGAGCTGTAGGGTCAGTGCAGGTGATCACATGACTGAGATTCAGAGCAGCAGTGAGACGACAGAACATTAAACCCTGTGAACGAGGTCCGGAAGGTGTCTATGTAGTGAACACTGATGAGTGGAGGGTCTCGTCCTAGTGATGATGTCTCGAGCTGTGAGACCTGTGTGTGTGTGTTTAATAGAGTCACTGCACGTTTGTCTGATTTACTGTGTAATTAAGAGAGCGAGACACAGAGAGAGAAAGGAAGAGTTTCTCACTTAGGTGTCACTGTGATGTAGTGCTGTTGTGAGAGAGTGAGTGTGAGAGAAAGAGAGAGAGTGTGTGTGTGTATGTGTGTGTGTGTGTGTTTCCCAAACTGTGGTTTATCAGTGGATGAAAAGCTAATAATTCATTAAATCATAAAAATAACAAATTAAAATAAATAAATAAATAATTAGAAAACAACCAAAATAATACTTACATATATATTTTATTTAAAGTAAATGATATTAATATAAATACATTATTACAAATAAAATATATAAAATAAATAATAAATACAAATTGAAATAAAACACTTATTAAAAATGTAATATTTTTTTTAAATAAATAAAATAAAATAAACATTTAAAATTAAAAATCATATTAAAACACTAAAAATTACATATTTTTTTTCAAATTAATAAAATAAATTAAAATACAAAAAAAAAACACTGAAAAGATTAAATATTTTATTTGAAATAAATCGTCACAATCATCAAAAATAAAAAACACTTACAAAAGATCATCAGTGTGATTTTCTGAGTGACAGGTGTCAATTAAAGAATCATGACAGAAGCTGATTGATATTGATCATGATGAAGTTTTAATGAGTTTGACTGTATACTTGGTTCATTTCCCATCATTCTCTGTCTCTTCCAGCACAAGTGATCACACACATGAAGCATCAGATGTAAGTGTGTGCAGTCAGGAGTTTAGTGTTAACTAGTGGACCGTTAGTGCTGGATAATGTGCCTCTGTTAAACAGCTGGACCGTAGCGTGTGTGTTTCTCTTCCTCAGATCAGGAGTTAGTGCGTCATTGTAATAACTAGTTAATCTGTTGGTTCGAATTCTCAAGCAGGTGTAATGAGGATCTGTTACATTTGTAGTGTAGTAAATCTGAAGTGTTACATTGTAGTGAGGATCTGTTTCATTTGTAGTGTAGTAGATCTGAAGTGTTACATTGTAGTGAGGATCTGTTACATTTGTAGTGTAGTAGATCTGAAGTGTTACATTGTAGTGAGGATCTGTTTCATTTGTAGTGTAGTAGATCTGAAGTGTTACATTGTAGTGAGGATCTGTTACATTTGTAGTGTAGTAGATCTGAAGTGTTACATTGTAGTGAGGATCTGTTACATTTGTAGTGTAGTAAATCTGAAGTGTTACATTGTAGTGAGGATCTGTTTCATTTGTAGTGTAGTAAATCTGAAGTGTTACATTGTAGTGAGGATCTGTTTCATTTGTAGTGTAGTAGATCTGAAGTGTTACATTGTAGTGAGGATCTGTTACATTTGTAGTGTAGTAAATCTGAAGTGTTACATTGTAGTGAGGATCTGTTACATTTGTAGTGTAGTAAATCTGAAGTGTTACATTGTAGTGAGGATCTGTTTCATTTGTAGTGTAGTAAATCTGAAGTGTTACATTGTAGTGAGGATCTGTTACATTTGTAGTGTAGTAGATCTGAAGTGTTACATTGTAGTGAGGATCTGTTACATTTGTAGTGTAGTAAATCTGAAGTGTTACATTGTAGTGAGGATCTGTTTCATTTGTAGTGTAGTAGATCTGAAGTGTTACATTGTAGTGAGGATCTGTTACATTTGTAGTGTAGTAGTAAATCTGAAGTATTACATTGTAGTGAGGATCTGTTTTATTTGTAGAGTAGTGGATCTGAAGTGTTACATTGTAGTGAGGATCTGTTTTATTTGTAGTGTAGTGCATCTGAAGTGTTACATTGTAGCGAGGATCTGTTACATTTGTAGTGTAGTAGTAAATCTGAAGTATTACATTATAGTGAGGATCTGTTTTATTTGTAGAGTAGTGGATCTGAAGTGTTACATTGTAGTGAGGATCTGTTTCATTTGTAGTGTAGTAAATCTGAAGTGATACATTGTAGTGAGGATCTGTTACATTTGTAGTGCAGTAAATCTGAAGTGTTACATTGTAGTGAGGATCTGTTACATTTGTAGTGCAGTAAATCTGAAGTGTTACATTGTAGTGAGGATCTGTTACATTTGTAGTGTAGTAAATCTGAAGTGTTACATTGTAGTTAGGATCTGTTACATTTATAGTGTAGTAAATCTGAAGTGATACATTGTAGTGAGGATCTGAAGTGTTACATTTATTCTGAACAAAACAGCAGTTTTTCATCAGTTTTGACAGTTGTTTTTTCTTTTTTTAGCAAATATGTATCAAATATCCAAGTTGTGTCACAAATGACGTTTTATACACTATGCACTATGTACTCTTCCATCTAGTGTGTGAGTTTTATAAGGTTATTTTGTCCTGCAGCATCATAGTCTGATAACTCTGCCCTTCCGATACGCGATTAAAGCTGCAACCACTGAGTTCATGAAGCGTCCAGCATTTACTTCATTTATTCGGTTAATTAACTGCATCATATGGGTAGTTGAAGTGCATTTAAATACCCGGATGATACACTACTCACAACATCTATACTAAACAATGGCATAGAATAGGGAAGTTGCGCTGGTCTTTTCTTCCCTATTGTGCCGTATATCCGAAAGAAACGCTTCTCAAACAAGAACAAATGTAGGGCGGGGCTTGATTTTGTCTGTGGGGAATTGATTGGCTGGTTGTGGTTTGCTATTGGTGGAGCTCATGTGAGTGACAGGTTTATTTTGGCTCCTGTATCAGCAGGTAGATCCTTCTTCCACAGCGTAACATATAGATTTTAATGCATGATAATCTGGTTTGTAATAATTCTCATTGTTTCAAACAATTTTATATGTTCTTCAGTCACAGAAATCATTTTATCTTCTGTATAGACTGTTATTCACCTGGACTGTGTGTGTGTGTGTGTGTGTGTGTTTACACTAGTGCTCTGTCTGTGTGTGTGTTTATCTTTGAAGTGAACAGTCCTTTGACTGTGACCTTTCCACTGTGAATGACCCGATGATATGTGCTGATATTCAGAGTGCCACTCGCGCTGACCTTTTCGGACAGGAAGTTGAAAACAGGCACTGAACAGCTGCTGTTGGAGTGGCATGTGATGTGATGATCTTCCAGCTTTTTAATTATAGTATTAAAGAATAAATGATCATTTTATAATGTTTGTGAATGTCTTCTGCTCTGTAATTTATCTGATGACCGTTTCCACGTCGTGAAGTCATGAGATCCGTGTAGTTCAGATGGACGTGGATGTGGGACGTATTGATGAAAATGACTCCGGTGGTTATTAACGAGCGCCCGTTTGCCGTTTGTCTTTCCCGCGGCGCTGTTTGTTAAACACTCTGTCCATCATCATTCACGCGGCTCAGACATAATGATGAGCGGTCACACCGTTAGTGGCCTCGTTTGTAAAACGCTCCATCACTCGAGATCGGTGGCAGTTTAATCAGCTCTTAGTATGCAGATGGAGACGTCTGTGTTGACCAATCAGCTGCAGAGCATTCCACACTCTGACAAAAGTTTGGAATAATTAAGATTTGTTAGTGTTTCTGCTCACCAAGGCTGCATTTATTTGATCAAAAATACAGTAAAAATATGAAATATTATTACAATTTAAAATATCTGTTTTCTATGTGAATATATAGTAAAGTGTAATTTATTCCTGTGATCAAAGCTGAATTTTCAGCATCATTACTCCAGTCTTCAGTGTCACATGATTCTTCAGAAAACATTGTAATATGCTGATTTGCTGCTCAAGAAACATTTCTGATTATTAATGTTGAAAACAGTTGTGCTGCTTCATATTTATGCTACCATATGTTTGTGTATGTGTTTTTTTTTCTTAGAAATATTTTGTTATATAACATCATGGCATTCAATATGTTTTAAGTCTCAATCTCATATTTTCTCTTCATTTGTGATTCTACTACTGTAGACCCCCTCTCTCTCTCTCTCTCTCTCTCTGCAGTGTTCTTATGTAATCTGATTGATCAGTGGGGAGTGTTCTAGTGCACCAGAAGAACCGAGCAGAGGAGATTCTCTGCACTCCTGCCCTCTGTTTGTTTAGTCCCTCATCACTAGTACTAGTACTCAGGGCTGTACATTAACCCCCGCCAACCCGCCAAATGCGGGTGGATTTCAGCAGTGGTTGAATTCTAGTCTAGTAAATTGTAGTCTTTTAGAAAGGCATCTGAGTTAATAAACAAAGTGCAATGTAGTGTTCTCAAAAATAATGATTTTTTCGATATACATCAATACTGAAGTATCTGAAATGCTTTCAATACTCATTTTCTGCAGATAGCTGCTGCTCTTTCTTATTCTCTCATCTCTCTGACAGCGAGTCGACACACAAACCCACCTTGTTTCATTTGCTCCGGATGAATATTGTTAGTGTTACAGAGCTTGAATTTCAGCATGGAATTGCACATAATTGTACTCATTCCTGCAGATTTTGCGCACATAAAGCCACCTCTCAGTACTAAATTTCTTTCTTTATCACTGCTTATTGCAGGATTAGTTCACTTCAGAATGAAATTTCCTGATAATTTACTCTCCTCCATGTCATCCAAGATGTTCATGTCTTTCTTTCTTCAGTGGAAAAGAAATTAAGGTTTTTGAGGAAAACATTCCAGGATTTTTCTCCATATAGTGGACTTCACTGGGGTTCAACGGGTTGAAGGTCCAAATGTCAGTTTCAGTGCAGCTTCAAAGAGCTCTACATGATCCCAGACGAGGAATAAGAGTCTTATCTAGAGAAACCATCGAACATTTTCTAAAAAAAACAAAAATGAGATACTTTTTAACCACAAATGCTCGTCTTGCACTGCTCTGTGATGCTCCACGCATTACGTAATCATGTTGGAAAGGTCACGCGTGACGTAGGCGGAAGTACTGCGGTAGGGCGAAAAACTCCATCTCATTTTCTCCTCCAACTTCAAAAATCATCCAGCATCGTTGTTTTAAGTTTTTTTGTGAAGGCCGTTTGACTTAGTCTTTGCACATGGATCGGTACTTCCGCCTACGTCACGCGTGACCTTTCCAACATGATTACGTAATGCGTGGCACATTCCAGAGCAGTGCAAGATGAGCATTTATGGTTAAAAAGTATATAATTTTTAATTTTTTCTTAGAAAATGACAGATGGTTTCTCTAGATAAGACTCTTATTCCTCGTCTGGGATCGTGTAGAGCTCTTTGAAGCTGCACTGAAACTGACATTTGGACCTTCAACCCATTGAACCCCAGTGAAGTCCACTATATGGAGAAAAATCCTGGAATGTTTTCCTCAAAAGCCATTTCTTTTCCACTGAAGAAAGAAAGACATAAACATCTTGGATGACATGGGGGTGAGTAAATTATCAGGAAATTTTAATTCTGAAGTGAACTAATCCTTTAAACAGACTAATACACACAAAATAATGTCCGTGTGTCAGGTCTTAAAGTGACAGCAGCCTAATATACCTGCTGCCAAATTATGAAATATTACAAATATCTATATAGCAGTTTTCCCCCTTGTATCAGTGTCAAAATTGTGGCCAGTGAAAATGCTAAGTGGCTAGTAACTTTGGAAGACTACAAACCACAGTGGCTGGCGAGCAAAAAAGTTAATGTCTGTCCCTGCTAGAGCTCATACTGAATGATTCCTCAGATCGTGTGTGTTGTTGAGGTTTGTACTGAGGTGTATATGTGTGTTTAGAAATGCCTCAGTCTGTGTCAGATTAGTCCAGTCTGTCCATCTTCACAGGTTTAGTTTTATCTTTCAGAACTTTTGTTCTGTGTGTGTGTCAGTGATTTTACTGTCTTCACATTAAAAATGGATTACGGGAGTCAAACCGGATTAGAGCAGCAGCTCAACTTGACTAGTAATTGGTCTCTGTGAACATTCCCTGTCGCTCCTGGATTTCAGGATGAATTATTCCAGACCATCCGAGCATCAACTGCTAATGCGGCAGCAGCTTTAACAGGAGATAAAGAATATGTGTGTGTGTGAGATCTGACCTGGTTTCACTTGCTCTTCTCTGTTCTTGAGTTCTTGTGGAAAGAAGCAGAACTTTGTGGTTGTTCTTCAGAGTTTGACCCCTAAACGTCACAGCAGCCTACATAAAGCCAGCGGACGCCTTGAGTAATGAGGTACGGCGTGACTTCATACTGCACCGCTGCAGACGGACACTATTTATAGTGAACCTACAACTGAACTAGAGCTTCTGAGGCCTTCAACACACACACACGGTCATCTCTACACATCCTGTTGTGTGCTGATTCAGATTCCATAAGCTAAGGTCCGGACAGTGGTCATAAACTAGATTAAGGCCTGTTTAAGAACAATAACTATAACTGTTATTGTTCTTAATAAAGTTTAAATAATCACTCTAATAACTCTAAGGGAATAGCCACACCACAACAATAATGATAACAGAATAGAGAAGCAATATCATTGGAGCGATTTTTTTCCCAGCTGATGAAGGATAAAAACACTGAGAGCCAATCAGAATCCATCCTGCTTTAATGAGTTTGAGCATTTTAAGCGACAGATGACAAAACTGCAGCGCACTTATAATAAACAGAACAAAACAACAGAACATCAATTTATCCACTAACCATTCAGAAATATTCTAAAAGTTGTAACTTCTTCCCGAGTCTCTCCATCAGTGTCGACTCCGGTTTGAACAATGTAAGGCTGAACAATGTCGTTATTTTGGCTGCGTGAGATTCTCCAGCTTTGTTGCTGTTGAGCTGTTAAAGCTCCGCCCTCTTCTGGAAAGGGGGCGGGGAGCAGCAGCTCATTTGTATTTAAACGGCGCGTTTTTGCTCACACCCAAATAGGAGCAAATTTGACAAGCTATAATAAATGATCTGTGGGGTATTTTGAGCTGAAACTTCACAGACACATTCTGGGGACACCAGAGACTTATATTACATCTTATGAAAGGGGCATAATAGCTCCCCTTTAATGTGGCACTTTAGCGTCTTTAGCGGGAGAGGGAAGCAACGTGCACAGAACGGAAAGGGCTTGAATGAAGTGTGTTTGGCTCTAGATAAAAATGAGAGAATATAGCACCAAAATATCATTACTATAATGAGCACTTGTGGTCTGAATCGCTCCATTTTTTGATGTGCGATTCACTTTAAACTGCAGAAACGGTAAAATAGTGCTACTGTTGTGGTTATGTCTCGCAGTCCGGTTGGAGCCAAGCCAGGGGCCGGAACCGGACCGCGGTTCGCTCTTTGAAGATGCCTGGTATACTCATTGTTATAGTTATGGTAAAGTTATCACAATAGTTATTGTTATAGTTATCATCACTATAGTTATCATTATACTAGTTGTAGTTATGGTTATGGTTATCGCTATAGTTATTGTTTTTGGTGTGACCGGACTTTTAGGCCTCTTGATATTAGAAGTGGAATCTGGAATTGTTTTGGGAACCTCTGGGAATAAATCAGTGAAAAAACGAGACCCATTTAACCATGATGTGAGTTGAAGATTTCATTCTAATTCTTTGTGTTTTATGAAACTGTGTTTCCAGAGAAAGCAGCTCTGTTTGGATGTGTGTGGATGCGGTTGAACGTTGTCCACCCACAGAAGTTCATGCTCTCCTCTGCTGAGAGGAATCACATGTCTGAAGTGACTCAATCACTGATCTACTGCGAGAGCTTCTGCTTTCTTCCTGAAGCTTCACATTAACTGTCTGACATGACCTGGAGTTGAGATTTAGTTTATTTGTGCTACTAGAATGTACAAGTCCTCTTATAATGTTAGTCCAGGTTTCTTGCATCATCAAAACTATTTATCTTTTCATCTGTATGTAAATGAGCTCTGCAGTGATCCTAGTGCTGATATTCAGGTAAAGTGGGACACTTTTTTCCATTGAGATGACTGGGAGAAAATGTCCTAATTATCGGTCAGATGTTAATGTGCTCATGGATTTGATGTCATAATCCTGATGGTTTGCATGTTAGTGAATGATCTACATGGACCGAGATGCTCGTTTGACTTCTGAATCTGTACATCAAACTCTCATTGATTATGAGACATGCTGAGATGATCAGAGCTGATGTGATTATGAGCAGACTCTATGAGACTGACAATAATGCATGTGATGAGCTTAGAGATAGACAGACAGAAAGAGAAAAGCCATTGTTCCTCACTCGTTCTCTTTCTCTGTGTGCAAACACTCTCACCTTCCATCATGACAGGACAAGCGTGTTGTGTAATACAGTAGTACTCAGCTCTCACTCCTACATGTGGAGATTCAAGCACTTCAGTCCAGAAATACTCAACAAGCGTCAGGTGATGCTCGACCGCTGCTGAGTTCACTCTCTCTCAGAGTCAGGAAGTACCGCGGTTTTACTGCACAGGGTTCCCACAGATGTTTACACGCTTTTGTGCATTAAATGATCATTTCGTTGCACTCACAGAAAGTCCCTGATGAAATATTTGAATGTGATTTGTTCCTGTAGGGCTCATTGATTCCCAGTGTTTGGACTGATTTTAGTTTGTCAGAAACATTGAGCTTCTTTACAGCACTTTAAGACAATACTCTGATTCCCGGTCTGGGAATAAGCCTGTTTTAATGGGAAATCTGTTGCATTTTAAACACCTTATTCAAAAAATCCACTTAACGTAGAAATATATACTAGGGGTGAACCGGTGCATGTATTTGGTGCATACAGTCAGATGACAAATACAGTCAGTCACAGGCGATCCACACTCCAATCCAGAAGGGGGCGCACACGGTAATGTAACGCTGTTTGCTAACCGCCACATCAGGAAAAAGCACAGAAGAAGACCGGATGATCTATGCATAGATATGTTTACGTGTAATCTCTCAACCAGCGTTTCAACCACGGAAAGACATCAATAAAGAGAATAATATCTCACGTAGCATTACATATACCTCAGGCAAGTCATTTAGAGTCCACAGCATGTTAGTTCACTAGAGAAATGAACTAAATATGTGCACGATATTAGCTTATATATTCGTTATACTTACTTTATCTCTTAGTGATGTTTTAAAACTATAACATTATGAAACTATAACAATGAAATTTTTGGGTATTTTGGAATTTTTGAAAACCCTACTTTTGACCCGATCGGAACCAAACCAGTGCAGCAAGATTCTCTGGAGTCTGATTGTCAATAATAACAATAAAAAAAGGTCTCTAAGGGCCGCCAAAATGTTTGAAGTGGGTGGAGCCACTTTTACTAAAATGGCTATAATGCATGAACAGAATGTGATATTTTCACCAAATTTGGTACACCTATGTAAGAGGTCATTCTGTAGACGTGTGGAAAAGGACGCGGCGACTGGCCACTTGGTGGCGCTATAACAGGAAAAAAACATGAAAATGGCTATCACTACTTCACTGTTAGTCCGATTGACTTGAAAATTGGCATGCAGTGTCTTTGTTTTGAGGTGCCATGACTATTTGTGAGGACATTGACGTATCTCAAAAAACATGTCCACCATCGGCCAATGAATTTTGAGCAGCTATCAGAAAAGGTTAAAGGAGACCGATCAGAATGAAACTCGCTTGGCCTGTTTGACTCACGGCCCTAGAGGCCTGTGAGAATTTCAAAAGAAATCGGCCACTGGGGGGCACCTTCACGTGAGTAAAGGTTTGTGTATTGCGCGATTTTTCGCACTTGCCCACGACATTCGTACCACATGGTAGAACTCCTCATTCTGAGCAACTTTACCTGTAGGACCGCCGCTGTCCACCGAATCGTTCGTTAAATATTGGAGATTATTTAAAAAACAACTTTGGTGAACTAGTCCTAGGTTTTTGGCTCAACCTCGATAACTGTTAAAAAGCTTTATAAACCATATATTTCCTATGTTAAATTGCCTGTATTGGCTGTAAATGGTCTTTTACATCTATGATTGAGATGGTTGCAGGCTTGCTAATTAAAACATAATACCTTTTTACGCATGTGCTGAAAGGCCTTAAAGCGCTTAAACCCCGATAATTGCTGCTCGCAGCTATATTTATACGTTTATCATGACGTGAGTGAACAAATCAAAGGACTTAAGCTGGAGCTTTAATCCGCTGATGTGCGTTCCAGCTGTGTCGTACCTGCTGTCTCGCCCCGTCTCATTGTGACTCAGCACTCCTCAGTACGATGATGATCAGTGATCAATATTAATGTATCATCAGCTGATGAGGGACTGACTGAGCACTACATAGACAGCATCTGAAGGGATCATGCAGTAAGTGTTTACAGCCTCTGATGAGCAGAAAGGTTTAATGAGCATTTAGTAATGTGACCGCAGGCCTCGAGCGCCGTCTGACCCGTCTGTCATCAACATCTACAGCTGTTCCACAGATGTTTTTAGGTACCATCCTCACTGTATGTCATGAAGTTGGAGTGTGCACATTTAAAGAGACCATAATATGCCCTTTTATAAAGTCTTGGGCTCTACTAGAACAGGTTTTCATGCTTGAATGTTGATTATTTTCCTCATATTCTCCATTGTTCAGCTCCTCTCTTCCCAGTCTGTCAGTAACGCTCTGTTTAGTTCCTGTCTCTATGAAGCCCCTCCTTCTGAAAAGCACAATGTGCTCTGATTGGTCGGCTGGAGCAGTGTGTTGTGATCGGTCAAGTGCTTCAAACGTTTAGGAAAGGACTCACCCCTTACTATAGCCGCGAGTTTAAGTGGATAGAATATACAGTTTGTACAGTATAAAAACCATTACACCTATGGAGAGTCCCCATAAACCACATTTAATAAGTGTGTGTTTGTGTGTGTGTAATCATCACATGACGTTCATATGAGTGTTTATTATCTCTGTGAGCGTCTGTGAGGGATTACATCAGGTTCAGATAATCTGGATTTGATCTGTTACATGGATTACAGCAGAATTAGCTCTACTGCACACGACGCTCATCTGAACACATCAGACGAACACGTGATAGTTCACGAACTGTTTGATAGCTGACTGACTCACCAAAAGTGTTCAAAAGTTTGGGGTCGGTAAGAAGTTGTTGAAAGAAGTCTCACCAAGAATGCATTTATTTGATCAAAAATACAGTAAAAATAGTGAAATATTATTACTATTTAAATTAACTGTTTTGTGTGTGAATGTATTGTGAAATCTTTGATGAATAGAAAGTTCAAAAGAACAGCATTTATTTGAAATAAAATCTTTTGTAAGATTATAAATGCCTTTACTGTCAATTTTGATCAATTTAATGCGTCCTTGATTAATAAAAGTATTAAGTTCATTAAAAAAAGTATTGGACCCAAGCTTTTGAAATGGTGTGTGAGAGAGAGAGAGAGAGAGAGAGTGTGTGTGAGAGTTTGTGAGTGTGTGTGTGTGTGTGTGTGTGAGAGAGTTTGTGAGTGCGTGTGTGTGTGTGAGTGTGTGAGAGAGAGAGTGTGTGTGAGAGTTTGTGAGTGTGTGTGTGTGTGAGAGAGAGAGTGTGTGTGAGAGTTTGTGAGTGTGTGTGTGAGAGAGAGAGAGAGAGAGTGTGTGTGTGTGTGTGTGTGTGTGAGAGTTTGTGAGTGTGCGTGTGAATGTGTGTGAGTGTGTGTATAAATGAGTGTGTGTGTGTGTGTGTTTGTGAGTGTTTGCATATGTGTCTGTGAGTGTGTGTGTGTGCATATGTGTCTGTTTGTGAGTGTGTGTGTGTGTGTGTGTGTGTGCGCGCGTATGTGTCTGTTTGTGAGTGTGTGTGCATATGTGTCTGTTTGTTGTGTGTGTGTGTGTGTGTGTGCAAGTGTGTGTGTTTGTTTGTGAGTGTGTGTGTGTGTGCGTGTGAGTGTGTGTGTGTGTGAGAGAGAGTGTGCTTGTGAGTGTGTGTGTTTGTCAGTGTGTTTGTGAGTGTGTATGTTTGTCCTCTTAGTGTCTATCAGACAGAGACACACCCATTAAACTATCTGCAATGCAGTTTAACCTCGTCTGCCAGCTCTCTGTCTGTTTGTCTGTCTCTCTCTCTGTGTGTGTGTGTGTGTGTGTGTGTTAGACAGGTAACAGGTCCTTCAGTCTGTGTTTCTGCAGTAGTCTGTATGTTTCTTCAGTGCAGTGTTTGTTTGATGCAGTTATGGATTGCGTTCTTGTGTTGTTACAGCATCCATGTGCAAACAATTTATCACAGCAACTGACAGTCAACGATAATCATAGTAAACGATGTTCAATTAAAATCTAGCAGAGCTGAAATATGGAAAAGAAGTGTGTGAGTGTCCTGCTTTAATGTTGAGGATCATAATGTTTATGTCTTCAGCTTCAGTCATATCAGATCACTGATTAATCTCATGAAGGATGTTCAGATTTTCATCTTGTCTTCATTATCTTGGACTAAATCAAGCAAACCACAATTTTTTATCTGAAAAAATGCAATTTGATTGTTTTCCCCAAATCGTGCAGCTCCAGCATCAGTCAGATGTCACGCTGATGTTGTGAAACGAGCTCCACCTGTCCCTGTACTTCAGCCGCAGGTTGTTCTTACACGTTCAAGGCCGTCATCAGGAACACGTGATGGTCATGTGACCTGCACACGTCTCAGCGCTGCTGTGTTTAAACTCATGATGAGATGTCCGTCGTCACACAGTCATCACGCTGTTGAGGTGTGTGTGTGTGTGTTTACTGGTGTTCTCTATCTAGCAGCATTTGTGAATGTGCATGTCGACCCAAACAGAGATAATGTGACAGGAGGTGTGTGTGTGTGTGTGTGTGTATGTGTGTGTGTGTGTGTGTGTGTGTGTGTGTGTTGCTCTCTGCTGAGACTGTGTGTGTTGCCATCTGTGCGGTTTGTTCCTCTGATGCGACAAACAGCAACACACACACACACACAGACACACACAGATACTGTAAAACTCATGTGAACCGCACCATCACATTTTCTGCTCTTAAAGAGACAGTACCTTAATTCACAGACACATCCTGCACAAATACCCATCATGCAGTGTGATAGTTTGTTTTGTGTGTTATTTACAGACATATAATCTTCCTCTATCTGTGTGACTGTCGTTCTCAGGCAAATCAACATGTGTGATCGCATGCATGTGTATGTGTGTGTGTGTGTGTGTGTGTGTGTGTGTGTGTGTATTGATGCTGCTGGAGGCCACAGGCATTTGTTTTCTACAAAACGACAACAGGCAGATGGAGCCATATACAATATTAATGAAGAACTCA
This sequence comes from Ctenopharyngodon idella, assembly GCF_019924925.1. Taxonomy (NCBI): domain Eukaryota; kingdom Metazoa; phylum Chordata; class Actinopteri; order Cypriniformes; family Xenocyprididae; genus Ctenopharyngodon; species Ctenopharyngodon idella. The sequence goes on along the minus strand of NC_067231.1, from coordinate 30,552,835 downwards.
GTCACAATGTGTGTGTTTTGTGTGTGTGTATGTGTGTGTGTGTGTGTGTGTGTGTGTGTGTGTGTGTGTGTGTGTTGTCATCTCTCTATTGCTGTTTTACTGCATAACTTGATGAAAGGCTTCGTTCACGGTTACAGCATTTATATTTGGAAGAGCCACTTAAAGTCACCATGAAATCGTATTTGACAAATCTTGTTTTTTATTATTTTTTATTCTAAATGATTTATCGTGCACACCATTATTGTTTTAAATTCATGCTCCTCGTAATCTTGAATCAGAATATCTTCTCCTCCCTCTTGTAGCATCTCTCCTCTTCTTTGATGACGAGGGCGGGGCAACCTGTCACTCACATGAGATCCACCAATAGCAAACCACAGCCATTCAATCAATTCCCCACAGACAAAATCAAGCCCCGCCCTACATATATGAGTATATGAAATGATGTTACAGTATTTATGAGTATATTAATTGGTATTTTGTTAGTTATGAGTATGAATATATGAAATGGAATCAGTATATATGAGTAAATAAAACAGTGTTACTGTATATATGAGTATATGAAATGATGTTACGTATATATGAGTATATAAAACGGGTTTACAGTATATATGAGTGTATGAAATGGGTATATATGAGTATATGAAACGATGTTACGTATATATGAGTACATAAAATGGGGTTATGGTATATATGAGTATATGAAATGGGTATATATGAGTATATGAAACGATGTTATGTATATATGAGTACCTAAAATGGGGTTACGGTATATATGAGTATATGAAATGGGTATATATGAGTATATGAAACGATGTTATGTATGTATGAGTATATAAAACGGGGTTACGGTATATATGAGTATATAAAACGGGGTTAGGGTATATATGAGTATATAAAATGGGGTTAGGGTATGTATGAGTATATAAAATGGGGTTAGGGTATATATGAGTATATAAAACAGGGTTACAGTATATATGAGTATATGAAACGGGGTTACGGTATATATAAGTATATGAAATGGGTATATATGAGTATATGAAATGATGTTACGTATATATGAGTATATGAAGTGGTGTTACTGTATATATGAGTATATGAAACGATGTTACAGTATATATGAGTATATGAAATGGGTATATATGAGTATATGAAGCGATGTTACATATATGAGTATATGAAACAGTGTTACAGTATATATGAGTATATGAAACGGTGTTGAAGTATACTTTCTGCTTAAGAGCGGCTCAGTTTGCAGCAAATGCTGCTCCATACAAACTCTATCTCTGCTAGTGCTGTGATTTTAGGACACTTATAACATACGTTTTTCCAAACATCTTCCCAAATTTGTCATTGGCATCATTTATGAATCTGTTGTCAACAAAAGAGAAGCTTTAAGGTCTTTCTGTCAATTTCCGCCAAAATAAAAGCTCTATGGTTTAATATTTGAAAGCAAAGAAATGAAGACAGGCATAAATATTTACTGTTGTTCTGTAATAAAAAAAAAAGTTATTTATATAATACAGTACAATATTATTATAGTGATGTATTTCTTTATTGAAATATAAATATAATATATTAATTATAATATATAAATTATAATATAAAATATAATAAAATATAAAGTCTATATTTTCTTTATTTGTATCATTTTTAAGATTTAATAAAATAAGAGCAATGTATCATATTATTATTACTGTTGTTTGTATAGTCATATTTAATAGGTTCCATAAATGTGGTCTGAGACAATTGAAGTAGAAAGAGAATTTTTTTTACAAAAACAAAAACAAAACAATATATGACAAGAACCAATATATGCCAAAATAATCGCAATATGAATTTTTGGGTTAAATCATGCAGTCCAGTTCATCTGTAGTGTTTATAACTCACTGTATAGAAAAACACGTCTATGAAGAAAGACACACACACACACACACACACACACACACACAGTCTGATCAGATTAACACACTTTCTTTAACACACTCATATCAAGGTTACTCCATCTTAATGTAATAGGATTATTCTCCATTGTGATGTGTGTGTGTGTGTGTGTGTATGTGTGTGTTTGCATGTTTGCGTGTGTGTGTTTGTGCATGTGTACGCGTGCATCAGCTGCTTCTGTATTCATGCGTTGTTTAATGATTATTGTGGTCAATTTTATGGCTAATACAGATATGGACCTAGAGAATGAAGAGCTCAGTATCATGTAAATAAATAAATGTAATAACAGCATGTAAGAAATGCTCCTACAGTACTGAAGTGGTTCTGCTGAGATTGTCTGTAGATGTAATGAACTCATCTCCTAACAGCCAATCAATTTAATAGTTAATCTTTATATTTTGATATAAAGTTTATTGAGTGAATGTGATTTGATATCCGAGATTTGATTTATTTGATTTATAATATCAGTGTCAGTGATGAAGACGTGATGTAAGACTATATGAGACATATACATGTTTATTACTGCAGCAGTAATCAAACTCATGACGCTTATGAAGCATTATAAAGGAGTTTTATCTTTATGTTATTTTTGCCTCAGTTTTAATACACAGTATAACAGCATGTCACTCCACGCGTCAGCAGGTTGTGGTTTACTAGTATTTCAGTGTGTGCAGTCAATGTGAGTGTAGGTGGAGAGACTCACACACACACACACACACACACACAGACAGACGCATGCGTGTGCTGTTCTCCTGCAGTGCTGCCTGTATCTGCAGTGGCATGTTGTGAAGTTCTCCTGCAGTGTTCTGTGTCTCTGCTCTTCTCTGTGATATTGTTACAGATAATGCAATGCCGAGTGCATCAAACACTGCTCATATGACATCATTCTTGCTTCACACACACACGCTTCACATGCAGTGGTGTGTAGGAGGAAGTTTCGATCTGCAGCGCTTCATCTGACCATCTCTGAAGGATTACGATTGTCTTGAGCATTGAGAATGTTCCAGAACATCCGTAACACATTTAGTATTTCACTTGAGCATTTGAGAAAATGTCTGCTTTGATATGAAAATATCCTCTTTGCCTTTAAGATTATTGTTGAGAGCCGCAATTCTCAAACGTTTTCATCATCTGAACCACTTTAAGATAAAATATTTTTTAAGTTAAGATAATATTTTAATAATTCATTCACGTGTTCTCGGTTCTCTGATGTCTGTTAATGGCCACATGACATGCAGCTAAACAAATTGTTTGCTTTTATTAAAACAGATTGTTTTTATTTATTTAAAAGAAAATATTTCTTTTTTAGTGTTTTAGTTTGATTGTTTTTATTTTTAAATTATTTTAAATTTATTTAAATAAATTTGATCTTTTTTAGTAATCGTTTTACTTTGTCTTTATTTTCATTTTCATTTTTATATTTCAAAAAATATTTTATCGTTTGTATTGTTTTTATTTGTAAATTATTTATTTTTTATTTATTTCAAATATAATACTTAATCTTTTTTATTAAGCATTTTATGTTGATTTTTTATTTTTAAATTGTTTTAATTTATTTAAAATAAAATATTTCATCTTTTTAATGTTTTATTTTGATTGTTTTTATTTTTAATAAAATTTTATTTATTTCAAATATAATATTTAATATTTTTAGTAAGCATTTTATTTTGATTGTCTTTATTTTTATTTATTTAAATGTATTTTGTAATTCTTTTTAGTTTTATTTATTTCAAATATAATATTTAATATTTTACTAGTAATCATTTTAATTAGATTTTTTTTTGTTTTTAAAATTGTTTTAATTAATTTAAAATAATATATTTAATCTTTTTTGTGTTTTTTTTTGTTATAATTAGTTTAAAATAAAATATTTTGTCTTTAATTTGTTTTAATTTGTTTTTTTATTATATATTTTTTTAAATTTTCCATTATGATTGAATGAATGATCATCTGTCCATGCGCTCTGAGTTTGGGAGCCTGACGGATGTTTTGTTGTGTTCAGGATGATGAGGTGGTCCTCCAGTGCTCCGCCACCGTCCAGAAGGAGCAGCAGAAACTCTGTCTGGCCGCCGAGGGCTTCGGGAACAGACTGTGTTTCCTCGAGTCCACGTCCAACTCAAAGGTACGACTCTCCTAGTCGCTCTTCACTAATTAATGCATCTTATATCCCAGCAACACTCCAACTGGGAGCAAAGTATTTCTACAGCATGGAGTTTGATTCAGGCAGATCATTATTCCACTGCATCAACAAAACCGACAATGACAGACGAAGATTATTACAATAACTTGACATTCCAGAGATGCAAGTGTCATAAACTTTTTTCGTACAATTTAGACTTTTTCTCACAATTCAGGCTTTTTTTCTCACAATTCAGGCTTTTTTCCGCAATCCAGGCCGTTTTTCTTGCAATTCTGACTTTTTTTTCCTTGCAAATCAGACTCTCTTAAAATTCAGGCTTTTTTTCTCTTAAAATTCAGGCTTTTTTTCTCACAATTTAGGTTTTTTTCCTCACAATTCAGGCTTTTTTTCTTGCAATTCAGACTTTTTTCTCGCAGTTCACTTTTTTCTTGCAAAAAGCCCAAATTGTGAGAAAAACAAAGTCAGAATTGTGCAAAAAAGTCGCAATTACCCTTTATTTTTTATTCCGTGGCAGAAATAAGCTTCCATAGGACAGTTTGACAAGTTTGGGTTAATAAAAATACATGTGATGCCTAAAATATTGTAAAAAGTTTTGTTTAGAAAAAAAAAAAAAGTATGAATGTAAATGAAAATCATTATAACAATGTTTTTAGTAGGTAATAATGATTAAAACAGTGTACAGTCACCAGTGGGTCGATCAGGTGTTTTGATTGTATTGCACTGATGCTTCAGTATGATGAAACTGAATGAGTCTGCTGAGGCTGTGAATCATTTAATCATCTTCCTCATAAAGACTCCTCAGGAGATCACTGTAATTCTGTTTGATGGTGCGTCTGCTCTCTCTCATCATCTCACCAGCTCAAATCATGACGTTTCTAGAGGCACTGATTTACTCAGATTGATTGATTATTGATATTTTTAATACTGATCTTAACAAGATGCTCATGAAGCTGGCATGATTCTAGCTAGTTGCTTAACCTTTTTTAGACCAGCCGGAAGTCCTGTGAATTTCTGTGAATGTGACATGACCTGAATGACGTGTCTTCTTTCCAGAATGTTCCTCCGGATCTGTCCATATGTACGTTTGTGCTGGAGCAGTCGCTGTCAGTGCGAGCGCTGCAGGAGATGCTGGCCAACACTGAGGAGCGAGCGGAAGGGGTGAGTGCTTCTGCTGACACCACTAGGGCTCAATGTCTGCTTAGAGATCGGAGACATGAATCAAACCCAGAAACTGCTCATCCCCAAAAACTGCCTGGTGATTGATACACAAATAATGAGAAATGCTGTGTGTGTGTATGTGTGTGAGAGAGTGTGTGTGTGTGTGTGTGTGTGTGTGTGTGTGAGAGAGAGAGTGTATGTGTGTGTGTGTGTGTGTGCATGTGTGAGAGAGAGAGTGTATGTGTGTGTGTATGTGTGAGTGAGTGTGTGTGTGTGTGTGTGTGTGTGTGTGACAAATTACATGTGTTGCTGCGTAAACTGCTCATTTAGCATGTACTTGTGTGGAAATGGGCGTGGAGTTGTGAATAAACAAAATGACTTTGGTACTCTGTTAGATGGTAAAGTGCGACACCTGTTTTGTTGCTTTGCCTTTTCTTACATCACAATATATTTTTATGGCAAGAACTGGTATTTAAGTGTTATTATGTACATTGCTGTTACATTCAGAGATAGTCGGAATGTGAAATATTGCTCAATGTAAAGACAAACAAGGTGTCGCACTTTACCATCTAACAGGGGACCAGTGTCTTTTTGTGTAGTGAAATCACTATAACATGCACATGCCAGCAGCTGCTTAAATTTAACATGTACACTTTAACTTGTGTGCAAATGGCCGTGGAATGGTGAAAAAAAGGTCACTTAAAAATGGTAACATCTAAATTAACTGATTTTGTTTAAGTCTAAAATATTATTTGACATCACTGAACCAACCCACATACATCAATTTATACCTACAAAACAAAATTTTATGTTTTAAATCAAGTAAAAATAATTCTTTAAGATAACAATTGCAGGTAATTTTTAGAGTAAAAAGTGAATTTGTTAAACAAAATGCCTTTGGTCCCCTCTTAAATGGTAAAGTGCGACACCTGTTTGGTTGTTTTGCCATTTCTTACCATCACAAAAACACACTATAAAGAATTTGGAAGTCAAATCTCAAAATTTTATGTTGATTTAATTGATATATATGAGCTAGTGATGTTCATTTTTGGACTGAGTGTGGTGTGTGGTGAGTGTGTGTGTGTGTGTTTGTGAGTGTGTGCGTGTGTGTGGTGATTGTGAGAGTATGTTTGTGTTTGTGTGTAGAGCAGTGCAGGATTAAAGCAGAGATCTGGAGGAGTAATGCTGAGTGTAGCAGGAACGCAGTGAGATGCAGTGAATTGCAGTGAGAGAGAGAGAGAGACAGACGGATCCTGCCGATGCAGAAGTGTCTCACTGCGTGTGAAGAAGCGTCACATGTGGAGGAGGAAAAGGGAAGATCAAAACCAATCGCTGCTCGCCGCTCTCGCTGAATCACTCTTTAATGGTGACGGTTCTCTTTCAGGTCCAGTTGGCACGATCACATTTGCAGGCGCGGAGGATGTGATATCAAATGCATTTATAGAAGTCTGATGCGTGGATGAGTTTAGTCCTACACACTGCGGTGAGGCTGATAGGTGGAGTGTGTGTGTGTGTGTGTGTGTGAGAGAGATTCTTCTCTGTTTAGCAGGGCTGGGCAGACTGCACCAAAACACACACACACATCAAACTAACATTCACATCAACATCTGAGACGAGACCGATCAGCTCCATCAGATTATTTACAGAGAGATATGAGATCTGAACACCTTTAACATTTATATTTGTGTTTTATAGAGCTGTCTGACTGATTCACGATCACAGCAACCGTGACATAACTCAACCAAAAACACTAAAACTGTCATGATTCATTCACGCTGCTCTTTTCAACAGCAGAAGGGACAAAAACACCATCAAGTATCATAAAGATAGTCTGTGCACTATATCCAGATCTTCTGAAGTCATGTGATGTTTTTATGAGAAACAAATTGAAGTGTAAATCATTATTGACTAAAGCTCTCAGATCTCCTTCTGTATTGATGTGTTGATGTGTTCGGATACGGCACACGCGAGAGCCGATAGAGTTTTAGTTTTAATGCATCATGTGACTTCAGAAGTGTTGTATTAAAACACATTTAGACTCACTCAGACTAAACTGGGATCCAGGGGCCAAATGTATATATATATATTAATACATTTCTATTTTTTGCTTTTATTGTTATTATTTATTATGTACTGTTTATAAATGTGTGTATATATATATATATATATATATATATATATATATATATATATATATGCCTTGATATTTTAGATTGGGTGACCCTAGCAATCGGTAATCATCATATTTGGGAATCTTGGCATCAAAAAGTAAAACCTGATGTAAATGACTGTTTTCATACTTTGGTGTTTTACGTCCATTCTGGAGCTTGACCTTAAAGGTCAGACACTTTCATTGAATGCAAAAGAGCAACATGAATATTATATATATACAAATGTAACGTTCTGCCAGACACAAATTATTCCTTCAGATGTGTTCGGATCATGTGATCTGAGGCTCGTCTTCTATATGCTCTTCTATTTCCTTCTCATTCCAGATGTGTCTCATTTGTTAATGATCTAATAATTGATTTGAATCTCTAACCGTGTGATCATGCTGTAGGAAATGATGTTTTATCTTTTGTTTTTGTGACTAAAAACAAAAAAGCCTTTCAACGCTGAATAAAACATCCACATCAGGGTTCCGTTCATTGACGAGCAGAGGCGACCTTTGACCTCATGATGACCTTTGACCTCTGATGACCCCACGGGTGGATTATTTAATTAATATGTTTTCTTTATGCAGAATTGTGGTGGTTTTGGGTTGAATGTGCAACAGATATGAGATTCACCCACAGAGAATTAATAATAAATAGTTACAAATAAAAGATGGATGAACCGGAGCGTTCCCATCATCCTCTGCTGAAATGAAGGAGCCTGATGTGTTTCTTTGTGATGATGGAAGCATGACATCCTTTCTTTTCTTTCTGTTGTGTCTCCATCACTCCACAGCTCATAGACATGGAGAAATGGGTACGTGGATACACACACACACACACACACACACTCAAATACTCACATGCACACACACACTCACACACTCACTCACATACTCACACACACTCACACACACACACACACACGCGCGCGCACACACACACTCAAACACATGCACCTGCACACACTCCACCACTTACATACTCACACACATTAACACAAGCACACACACTCACTCACTCTCACACACACATACACTCACACTCACATACTCACCCACACACACACACACACACCCGTTACTGCTGCATGCGTGTCCTGCATCTGATCTGAGATCAGCATGTTCCTCAAATCCAAACATTCAGCATCTATTATGACTCTTCTTGTCATAATTTCACCCCAGTCATTTCTCTTGGGTTCTGCTTCATGAAAGGACCGGATCAGACTGAACTGAGAATCATTTACTCGCCTGATTCAAACCCGTATGACGTTCGTTCTGCTGTGAAACACTAAAGCAGACGTTCACGCTGCTCAGCTGAAGAACGTCAGTCACGCGCGTTTGAAGGTGTTTCTCACGTTCACATGAACCGTCCTTTAAGACAGTGATGTTCTTCCTCAGTGTGTTTGTCTTGTTTTCCAGTACAAATATCTAAAATATTCTTCAATGTCATGATTGAAGAATGTTTATTTCAGTAATTATTCTTGCGTCACACTTTTTTCTTCCTCATTTATATTTGTGTTTGAGAGCTTCATTTGATCAAGTATTAGATCATGTGACTGACATCGTGTAGTGCTGCACCGTTTTCACTGAACACTGACTGCTGTTTACAATAGTGAGTGAGACAGTATGCAGTATGTAACAGTAGTGTCCTACACTGTCACATGACTTCGTCAATGAGTGACATCAGTTACCTGGAGATAAAAAGTATTTTTAAATCAAATCAGATGGCTGATATCACCACAGACTGGAATGGAAGGTCTAGTCGAGCACATTGCATTGTGGGATATAGTATCTGATGTTGTAGATCAGTGTACGTACTGCATACTGCAGAACATAGTATGAGTCGTGCTGTATGTTAGTGTGGTTATCGATCTGAGCATCGTGCAGCTGTAGATTCCTGATCTCGACTGGGTTTCGTGTGTCATTAACTATGTCTTCTTTTCTTCTTATGGGCCACAGAAATTCATGATGAAGGTAGGAGTCCATGTGTGTGTGTGTGTCCGTGTCGTTGTTGTGTGTCCCGCAGTCATGTGATGTAGCGTAATGTAGCTGTACAGTGAGCTAATTCCAGTGAGACGAGAGCGAACGCTGGAGTGAGTCTAATGAGAAAATAAAGGTCCTGTTCTTCCTGTCCTGAAGCATTACTGCAGCCATTACCTGACACACACACTCTCGGCCTTAAGAGAGCCATTAACACACACACATACACAGGAAGTGCTGATTCCCAGGAACATCAGCCCACACCGTGGAAAAACACAGACGAGTCGGGATTCTTCATGCTCATTTGTGGCGTGTAAATTGCAATTAGTGTCCATTTACTGTATATGCAAATGGTTTGTTTGAAACCAGAGTTTTAGTTTCCTGCCTTACTAAATGTAGTGTGTTTAAATTTATATATTTAAATTAAATTGGTTTTAAAATTTATAAAAAATTATATTTATATGCAATAATTCATTTTTTCGCGCTATCATTTATTGTGTATATAAGTGCTGTTAAACCATTCAAGTGTGATCTGTACTGCGTGCGTCTGTGAACAAACACCCGAAACGCGTGCACAGAAAGGCGCTTCAGACAAAAACACACAAACACAGACAAAAACACACAAAATTATATAAAAATTCCCATTTTGTTTAGTATTCTCGTAAGCACTGTCGTACATGAGTTAAATAAAGTCTTAAATGAATGTAAACAGTTGTGAGAAAGTAGGATGTGTCAGATCTGCTCAGGGTTGCCAGGTTTTCACAACAAAATCCACCCAATTGCTACTCAAAACTAGCACAATCACGTTTCAGGGGGTGAGATCAGCTTTTTGGCAGGGTTCCCCTGGTAAAATTTGCATTCCAGGTGCTAAATATCATGTTATTTGGGGTCGCTTCAACACGTGGACATGAAAAAGAGCCCATGGCAACAGTGTTAAAGTAGCCCAATTTCGCAGGAAAACTGCAGACTTGGCAACACTGGATCCACATCATGTGCAGCAGGTCTTAAAGTGACAGCAGCCTAATAAACCTGCTGCTGTCTGTCATTAATATTAATCAAAGAACATAATTCAAAGAGAAAAACACTCAATGCTCTTGACTGAATAAGTTTTGTAGCTTTAATAAGGATTAATCTATATTCTATTTATAATTTATGTAGTGTTTATTAACTGCACAGATACAGAAATTATTCAATTTCTGTATATATTTACCTGTTAGACCTACCTGAAAATCTTAAAGTACTGTTTACAAGGTTACATGAGTCAAAAACAACGAAAACAATAATTTTTTGTGCATTTTAGCAGGGCAGGTTAAAACCTGAACTGGCCCACCAAGGCTAGTAGAAAACAACCTTAGCGTTGAGCCCTGATATATTAAAGGGGACCTATAATGCCCCTTTCACAAGAATGTGTGTGTGAAGTTTCAGCTCAAAATACCCCACAGATCATTTATTATAGCTTGTCAAATTTGCCCCTATTTGGGTGTGAACAAAAACACGCCGTTTTTATGTGTGTCCCTTTAAATGCAAATGAGCTGCTTCTCGGACACTGATAGAGAGACTCAGGAAGAAGTTACAACTTTTAGACGTTTCTGAATGGTTAGTGGATAAATTTATATAGTTGCTGTGGAGTTGATTCAACTCATCCACTAGCATGTGCCGTCATGTTAATCTTTTGTGTTGAATTGACCCTCGTTTGTGAAGCAGTCCGGTGTAAAATGACGGCATGACAACAACACTTTACTACAACAACTCTTCCTCTTCTCTAAAGCAGCCCAACATGGCCCCGCCCCGTTTGTTGCGTGTTCTCGGGGGCAGGGTATATGTAAATTTTAGGGTTAGTGATGTCACCAATCCAGGAAGAAGCTTGTTGTAGTCCCTACCAGCCATTTGTTGTAGTCCTTAAACAGCGATTACTGTAAAAGAAAATATCTCCCTTTGCATTGAACTTTGAGCGTCGTAACTTTGCAGATGTTGTTTATGATCAAACAGCAACATTACACACTAACTAAAGTTAAAAAAGTGAAATCATAATCAAAGACCCCTTTAAAGGCACAGCTAAATATGACATTTATTATAATGGGTTTATGTCAAGATTGTTTTAAGTTCACTTAAATTAAAAGTTAAATTAAAAAATGAAAACTTTCAACTGTTGTGTGATTCTGCTGTGAATGTGAAGCAGATGAGAGTCATATTGATTATGCATCACATTTACTGAACAGTCATGAGTGTGTATCAGTGATCAATGCTGTGTGTGTGTGTGTTTCAGACGGCGCAGGGCGGAGGTCACCGGACGCTGCTCTACGGTCACGCGGTCTTACTGAGACACTCCTACAGCGGGATGGTGTGTGTTACTCTGATCACACGTCACACATTTGTGTATGTGTGTGTGAGGTTCATGTGTTGATGTGTTTCTCTCTCCAGTATCTGTGCTGTCTGTCTACGGCTCGCTCGTCCACCGACAAACTGGCTTTTGATGTGGGGCTTCAGGAAGACACAACAGGTGATGTCACTTCCTGTTTACATTCCCAGATTAAAGTCTTTAATTATACTGAATGTTTCTCAGGAACATGTGCTGGTCATATTTCATCACAAAATCAGGAGAAAGAAATAAAAACGATGTGAATGAAGCTGTTCTCGGGACCGTTTGTGACATTATTTTTTATTATCATTAACGATTCTCACTGTCAGTCTGAAGGAATCATGGGAATGACAAACAGACCTGAGAGTGAAACACAACACGATTATGAGGGTGAAAAACACTGGAAGAAAATGGCTTTAAAACTATTTTCACTCAGAAATTGCTAGTAAATTTCACAAATAATTACAAAGAAATGGCAAGTAACACACTGAATTAAACGTAACATTTTGAACTAAAAATGCTAAAATAGTATTTTCTTGTAAAACGTACTCCAAACATTATGTAAACATTACATTTGAATGTTCTCTGAACGTTCTGAAACAAGTAGTAACTTTTAAAAAACGTTAGACGAACGTCCAACTAAAACATTTTAAAAAAAACATTCCATGAATGCTGTATAATTAATGTTTTTGTTCTGATGTTTTGAGAACATTATCAAAGAACAGATAACTTTGAACAAACGTTCTATTAACATTACTGGAAGAACGTTTGTTCATAACTTTGAGAGAACCTTGCCAGAACGTTCTGAGAGCATTCCCTGTTAGTTTTTTCTTATAAAACATGCTCCAGTAATCTCTAAAATTCATTTTTCACAGTGTATGACTCCTCATGTTCTCTGACTCATGATGTGATGCCTGTAAATGAAGTTTATAGATTTATAACGACACGTGTGTTGCGTGTGCAGGTGAGGCATGTTGGTGGACAATCCACCCCGCGTCCAAACAGAGGTCAGAGGGCGAGAAGGTGCGGGTGGGTGATGATCTCATCCTGGTCAGCGTGTCGTCTGAACGTTACCTGGTGAGTTTGAACACAAGCAAACCCTGACGGCTTCTGATGTTATTCCAGGATCTCCTGCACGTTTATTTATTTAGCAGACACTGTTATCCAAAACGACTTAAAAATTAGGAATAAACGCGAGAAATGCTAGTTTCAGATATCGTTCAGAATAGTAAAAGCTAGACGTGAGATTGTGCAGTGACTGCTGCTCCAGTTCACTGGATCTTCTGTCTTATTAAATCACTTCAGTGTTTGAGTGACGACTCTGATCGCATCTCTTTGTTCCAGCACTTGTCGTATGGTAACGGCAGTTTGCACGTGGACGCGGCTTTCCAGCAAACGCTCTGGAGCGTCGCGCCGATCTGCTCCGGCAGTGAAGTGGCTCAGGGTGAGTGAGTACTCAACTGAAACGTCTCACTGCTTTCCACTTCCTGTTCATTTACTCAGCAACATGTGTTTCAGGCTTCCTAATTGGTGGAGATGTTCTGCGGCTGCTGCACGGTCACATGGACGAGTGTTTGACCGTCCCGTCAGGAGAACATGGAGAGGAACAACGCAGGTCAGGATTACCGTTCACTGATATACAGGACTGTTTTTTAAATGTTTTAGGAACCTTTCCTTGGTTATCTGAGCGTTAAGGGAACATTCCATTTTATCATTCTTTAAACATTATGGGAACGTTACTTTTGAATGTTCTTTGAACGTTCTGAAACAAGTAGTAACATTTAAAAAATGTTTTTTTAGGACAAAAAATGTTCCATGATCGACATATAAATAATGTATTTGTTCTAACATGTTGAGGGCATTTTAAAAACCAGATAACTTTGAATGAAGTTCATGAAGTGTCCAACATTCTAAGATTAAGTTTATATGGGTTTTTGAAGTGCACTTTTTCTTGTTGGATGAAAAATAGTTTGTTGAAATAGGTTGAGAAGCACTGGTGTAGGTGATGTGGAGATGTTTGCGTCGTGTATATCTGGCATCCGGACCGCTGATGGTCAGTGCTGTTGAGTTGAGGTTGATTAAACACTCTTGATGGTTTTGGTTTCAGCGCTCTGAGGGTTTCAGTCATATTCTGAGGTTGACCACTGTGGTCTGATGTTGTTGGCATTCCTGTGAAGAGCTCAGAGATACTTTTAAAAGTAATGCATTACAATATTGCGTTACTCCCTAAAAAGTAACTAATTATATTAGGTAATATTTTATGGAAAGTAATGTGTTGCATTACTTTTGCATTACTTTTTCTCACCTGGCTGAGGCTCGATCTCTGTTTAACGCTGTAATGCATTCAGCAACATAGCCTTTATAACACACACCTTCATTTTCTTTTAAAAACACATTTAGAATATTTTTATATTCTGACTCCTTCCTCTGTTCCCATATTTTGTCATACAGCATCATTGGCCAATAGCTCTTCTCTTCCGATACATAATTAATGTAAAGTTCATGAAGCATTCATGTCTAAGTGACTGTGTTATGGAGAAGCAAGAGAAGTTTAATTCAGAGTTTAAAAAATGTTTAAGCAATTAAATTAATCAGAAATGTTACGCGTAGTACTTTTTTTAAACAGTAACTGGAATATTAATGTGTAAACGTAATGTAAAGTAATGCGTTTACTAGTTGCATCAAAAATGTAATCTGATTAAGTAATGCACATTACTTTTAATGTTACTTTACTTGTTACATCAAAAAAGTAATCTGATTATGTAATGCATGTTACTTGTAATGCGTTTACTCGTTACAAAAAAGTAATTGATTAAGTAATGCACTGCAATGCATTACTTTACTCATTTCATCAAAGTAATCTGATTACGCAATGCATGTTACTTGTAATGCGTTACTTTACTCGTTATGTCAAAAAAGTAATCGGATTACGTAATGCATGTTACTTGTAATGCATTACTTTACTTGTAGCATCAAAAACAGTAATTTGATTACGTAATACGTTACTTTTAATGCGTTACTTTACTTGTAGCATCAAAAAAGTAATCTGACTATGTAATACATGTTACTTGTAATGCGTTACTTTACCCGTTATATCTAAAAAGTAATCTGATTACATAATGCATGTTACTTGTAATACGTTACTTTACCCGTTATATCAAAAAAGTAATCTGATTACATAATGCATGTTACTTGTAATGCGTTACTTTACCCGTTATATCTAAAAAGTAATCTGATTACTTAATGCATGTTACTTGTAATATGTTACTTTATCCGTTATATAAAAAAAGTAATCTGATTACGTAATACATGTTACTTGTAATGCCTTATTTTTACTTGTAGCATCAAAAAAGTAATCTGACTACGTAATACATGTTACTTGTAATACGTTACTTTACTCATTATATCAAAAAAGTAATCTGATTACATAATGCATGTTACTTGTAATACGTTACTTTACTCATTATATCAAAAAAGTAATCTGATTACATAATGCATGTTACTTGTAATACGTTACTTTACTCATTATATCAAAAAAGTAATCTGATTACATAATGCATGTTACTTGTAATACGTTACTTTACCTGTTATATCAAAAAAGTAATCTGATTACATAATGCATGTTACTTGTAATACGTTACTTTACCTGTTATATCAAAAAAGTAATCTCATTACATAATGCATGTTACTTGTAATACGTTACTTTACCTGTTATATCAAAAAAGTAATCTGATTACATAATGCATGTTACTTGTAATACGTTACTTTACCCGTTACATCAAAAAAGTAATCTGATTACATAATGCATCTTACTTGTAATGCGTTACTTTACTCGTTTCATCAAAGTAATCCAATTAAGTAATGCACGTTACTTTTAATGCATTTCTTTACTCGTTACATCACAAAAATAATCTGCTTACATAATGCATGTTACTTGTAATACGATACACTACTTTACTCATTTTATAGTTGTGGCCTAATGGTTAGGTGGACTTGTAACCTGAAGGTTGCGGGTTCAAATCTCAGTACCAGCAGGAAATTTAGGTGGGGGACATTACTTGTAATGTGTTTTGTGTTACTTTACACTTTACATCAAAAAGTAATCTGATTACGTAATGCACGTTACTCGTAATGCGTTACCCCAACACTAGATCTGGATATACAGAATTGTGTCAGGATCAAAAGTGTCTAATGTGCAGATCAGAATGAAAAGATACTGGATGAGGAGTTTGTTGTTGTAGAGCAGAAATAGGAAAATAATTCAACCTTGACTAGCATTATAAGAGGGAAAGTGAGACGTAGAATATGAAGCCTTTAACATCTTCCTCTAGTTTCTGTCTCTGTGCTGGTTCTGCTGATGCTGAAGTAGGACGTTCACTCGTTCTTCAGTAGAAACAGAGGCTCAGATGAGAGTCTCTCGGGTCTCTTGGTGAAGTTATATGAGACAGAATGAGATCTCGTGTGACTGTATGTGTGCTGCTGTAATTACAGAAACACCTGTCCTCTCTGGGACATCAGCAGATATAAATGTGTTATCATGTTCTTATCTCTACAGCAAACTATTCAACCCAGAAAGAACCGTTTCAGTTCATTGAGAGATCCAGATTCCTCCTAAAACTTAATCATTAAAAATAAAATTAAACTATATAATATAATCTGGAGTCTGCAGTGGTTATTTTAGCATGTGAGTGTATACTGTGATTATATATATAAAATCTACAGTTAGGGGCGATTTATTGATGTTTATGACAGGGTTTTAGTTATGTTTGAATTTGCATTTTATCCAAAGTGACTTGCATTATCAAGCTATACACTGGATCAGTTCATGCATTCCCTAGGAATCGAACCCATGACCTTGGCGTTGCAAGCATCATGCTCTACTGTTTGAGCTGTAGAAATGTTTAAATCACTAGTTAGTATGAGTTTAAGCACCTCAGCTTCACATATAATAAGTCTGCTTGATTTTCTCTTCAACTGTGTTCCTCGTCACCGGCGGCCTTGAGCGAATCACGTCTGCTTTTGACTGCATGAATTCAAAGAAGGTTTCTCTGTATCCATCCTTCCATCTCTTTTAACTCAGAGATGTTGTTGCATTAGTGTTACGCAAGCGTGTTGTGAGGAGTGCTGCATTGTGGGATGTGTGGAGGTGTGTGTGTGTGTTTCTCTTTCATTGGTGTATAAAGCACAGTAGTTGAACCAGAAACGTTCCCAGTGCACATCATGTTCCAGACACTGATTGTGATTCCTCAGACTGCAGTTTGAGGTCAGACGGACACATTGCTCTGAATGATGTTGTCTTAATAATCGTGTGTATATATTCACATTTTTTGCGCGTCTGCAGTCTCAGCTCTGCTGCTCACCCCTCAGCTGCCTTCAAGAATCTCACATAGAATGTTTGTGTTTTAATGTGGTGGGATTTTTGTCTTTTGCTGCACAGGAAGTGATGTCATTATGTGTGTAAATTAAAGAATGTATATTATATAATTTATAATACATTTAATATATAATAAATGTTTACCTTTCATGAGGGCTTTTTTTCTAGCCATATAAAATTGTGTGAATAAAATAAAATAAAATAATAAAATATAAAAGGTGAAAATTTGGGTCCTTTTGGGAAAACCTGATATTATTGCACGACAAAGACTAGACATTAAAATAAAATAAAATAAAATAAAATAAAATAAAATAAAATAAAAACATAAAATTAAAAAAAGGTGAAAATTTGGGTCCTTTTGGGAAAACCTGATATTATTGCACGACAAAGTCTGGACAAAATAAAATGAAAGAAAAGAAAAGAAAAGAAAAGAAAATAAAAGGTGAAAATTTGGGTCCTTTTGGGAAAACCTGATATTATTGCACGACAAAGACTAGACATTAAAATAAAATAAAATAAAATAAAAACATTAAATTAAAAAAGGTGAAAATTTGGGTCCTTTTGGGAAAACCTGATATTATTGCATGACAAAATATGGACATAATAAATAAAATAAAATTAAATAAATAATTAAAAAAATAAAATAAAATAAAATAAAATAAAATTAAATTAAATTAAATTAAATAAAAGGGTGAAAATTTGGGTGGTTTTGGGAAAACCTGATATTATTGCACGACAAAGACAAGACATTAAAATAAAATAAAATAAAATAAAATTAAATTAAATTAAATTAAATTAAATTAAATTAAATTAAGTTAAATAATATAATAAAATAAAATAAAATGAAATAAAAACATTAAATTAAAAAAAGGTGAAAATTTGGGTCCTTTTGGGAAAACCTGATATTATTGTATGACAAAGACTAGACATTAAAAAATAAAATAAAATAAAATAAAAATACTTCTGTTGAATAATTTAACTGAGGTTATAATTATAATTTGTAGATACGTATAATAAGTATAATTTGACAATGAGAACAATTATGGCTATTAATTATGAAGTCAAATCAACTACAAAATACAAAGGTTTGAATACTGTTTTCAAGTGTTGGACATTGATACGGACATCTGCGTTGATGACACACACCACTAGCACACACAAGTTTTGCGTCATTAATTCTGTTATTTTCCTGTTTATTTGAAACAATCTGTATTGTAAAAAGCGCTGTAGAAACAAAGCTGAGTAGTCAGAAATGAAGTTTTGAAGTATTTTGCTCTGAGCTCTGCTTTATTTGTGATTCTGCTCTGTTTAAAGCAGAAATGGACAGATATGAAGACTCTTTCATTCAGTCTCTCGTGTTTTTCTCTCCTCCAGGACGGTGCATTACGAGGGTGGAGCCGTGTCCATCCACGCCAGATCCCTGTGGAGGCTGGAGACGCTCCGAGTCGCGTGAGTGAACGTGTCCTGATTCAGTGTCACATGATCCTTCAGAAGTCATTCTAACTCCAAACTTTTGACCATTGGTTCTCACTTAGCACGTGACAAAAGTCACATTCTGATTTCATGGGTCTTTCCTGTGACCGGCCGTCCCGTGCTTTGCTCTCTTGACCCTGCGAGGAGCCCATGATGCCGCAGTGATGATGTCATCAGGTCTCAGGTCGGCCGGATGCGTTCCGTCACGTTTGACCCTTCTGGCAGCAGCAGCGCTTGTTCCCACGAAGCCTTTAATTACACACTGCAGGACGCCTGACTAAAAATAATCGGAGGAAGCTGAAGTTGGAAGCGTTTTATCAAAGTGGCATTTTGGGGTTGGGGCCAAATTCTGGAGCAGGAGCCCAGCACAGTTTTACTTTTTGCTTTTGAATTACAAACGAACGGTTTCCATCATAAGCATCAAAGTCATTTTTCTCATGTTGTTCCAAACCTGTATGAATCTCTTGAGCCGCTGTTTGTCATGAAAGCACACAGTGATCAGCTCCAATTCACCATGAAAGCATCATAACATATGACTCATGCGCTATATATATAAAGTCTTCTGAAGTCAAATGATGCGTTGTTTGAGAACAGACCTGATAGTCTTCACTCAAACTGTGACCCAACACTGATGCTTCCACTGCTCATCTGTACTGCAGTGCATTGTGGGTCTGTCTGACGCGTGTCTCTGTGCAGGTGGAGCGGCAGTCACATCCGCTGGGGTCAGCCGTTTCGCTTGCGCCACGTGACCACCGGGAAATATCTCAGCATGATGGACGATCAAGGGCTCCTGCTAATGGACAAGGAGAAAGCGGACGTCAAATCTACGGCTTTCTGCTTCCGTTCCTCAAAAGTGAGACTCCTAATGACTCATTATCAGATCACTTCATTTGCATATGAGTGAGAATGTAGATTAAGTTCCTGGATTTGAATTGAATTTGTGTCGAGGTACAGGACTAACCACATAAGAAAAATCATGCGTTAGTAAATCATAATTATGACAAAAAGTCAAAATTATGATATGCTAAGTCATTGTTATTAGTTAAAAAGTCTAAATTATGATATAAAAAGTCATAATTTGCACAGAAAGTCAATTTCGACTTTTTAATCATGAAGCGTATGCCAGAATTTCAACTTTATCTCAGAATTTTGATGTTTTGTCATAATTATGACATAAAAGATCAGTTTATTTAGTGTCATAATTTCAACTTTTTGTCAAAATTTCGACTTTTTGTCATAATTTCAACTTTTTTCATAATGACATAAAAGGTCTGTTGATTTAGTATGTCATAATTATGACTTAGTATGTCATAATTTCAACTTTTGTCAAAATTTCGACTTTTTGTCATAATTTCGGCTTTTTTTGTCATAATAATGGCATAAAAGGTCCATTGACTTAGTATGTCAAAATTTAAATTTTTTTGTCAAAATTTCGACTATCTCATAATTTCGACTTTGTCATAATTTTAACTTTTTATAATTATGACATAAAAGGTCCGTTGATCTAGTAAGTCATAATTATGACTTAGTATGTCATCATTTCAACTTTTTGTCAGAATTTAACTTTATTCTCATAATCATGATTTAGTATAATTACATCATCAATTATGTCATAATAATGGCTTAGTATGTCAATTTTGACTTTTTTGTCATAATTATGACATAAAAGGTCAGTTGATTTAATGTCATAATTATGATTTTAAAATTTCGACTCTCATAATTTTGACTTTTTGTCATAATTTAGGCTTTATTATCATAATTATGATTTAGTATGTTATAATTATGACTTGTGCTCATTTCAACGTAGTATATCATTATCATGGCCTAGTATGTCAGAATTTCTACTTTATCTCATAATTTCAACGTTTTGTCATAATTTCAACTATTTTGTCATAATTATGTCATAAAAGGTCTGTTGATTTAGTATGTCATAACTTCAACTTTTTGTCAGAATTTCGAATATCTCATAATTAGGACTTTTTGTCATAATTTAGGCTTCATTATCTTAATTATGATTTAGTATGTTATAATTATGACTTGTGTCCATTTCAACATAGTATGTCATAATAATGGCTTAGTATGTCAATTTCGACTTCATCTCATAAACATGACTGTATAATAATCTTTTGTATTAGGATTGAGAAGTATAATACAAGAAAGACTAATTGGTGGCTGTTAATTTTTTTGTCATGATTGATCTATTGAAACGAGTTTAGAGAAATATGATCAGAAATGTGTTTCACATATCAGGGATTAAAATATCATTTTTATTATTCATAAGTGTGTTTATAAATGAATACACATTTTACATTTATTAATTTTAACGATTGATATTTTGATGAACCGCAACTGTTGAACTAATATATCAAATCTCAACTATCGTCCAGCTCTAATCCGATAAATGCGACTATAAGGCATGAAGATATCTGCTCAGGCTCGAATGAGTGTTTACCCACGATCCTCTGCTCCCTCTCCTGCAGGAGAAGCTGGACTTTGGCCTGAGGAAGGAGGTGGATGGGATGGGCGTCCCGGACATCAAATACGGAGACTCGGTCTGCTACATCCAGCACGTGGACGCCGGGCTCTGGCTCACATACCAGTCTGTAGACGCCAAGTGTGCTCGCATGGGTGGCGTCCAGAGGAAGGTGAGGACGAACATATCATGTAGGGCTGGGCGTTGACACAAATCACATGATTCGATTCCACAAGCTTGTGATTCAATTCAATTCCAATATCGATTCGATTTAATATATAGATCAGGTTCAATACGTGTCATCAAAGTGAGAATCAATTAAAATCGATATTTTCAGTCCATCCCTACACAATAATGTTTTTATATGGAAGCGTTTGAGAGGATGAATGTGTGTGTCGCTGTGAGTTCGCTGTGATGGATTCATTCATATGTGACGCGTGACGCCCTTGAGCTGCTTCTGAGTGAGATTCATTACAGACGTGTCAGACTCTCACACCCTCATCATTACTGCTGCAGCGCAGACTGACGCTCTCCACCACATCTGTGTGGATGATAAATGTAACGCACTGATGTGTGTGTGTCTTAGGCCATCATGCATCATGAGGGTCACATGGATGACGGATTGACGCTCTCGCGATCACAAAACGAGGAGTCGCGCACCGCCAGAGTCATCCGCAGCACGGTCTTCCTGTTCAACCGCTTCATCAGGTGACACACTGTTGATCTTCAGAATCAAGTGAATGATGCAGCTGATCATGAATTAAACATCATTCAGCACACTTTAGGGATCTGAACCTGAGCATGATAACACACACACACTCTCTCTCACACACACACACACACACAGTGTGTTTTATTTGTTAACGCTCCTCTGCTTCCTCCCTGAGCTCAGGGGTCTAGACACTCTGAGTAAGAAGGGGAAGACATCCACCCTCGATCTGCCCATCGAATCGGTCAGTCTGAGTCTTCAGGATCTGATCGGATACTTCCAGCCTCCCGATGAGCACCTGGAGCACGAGGACAAACAAAACCGACTCCGAGCGCTCAAGAGCAGACAGATCCTGTTCCAGGAGGAGGTACGGATCCCAGCCGATCACATCGACACACACAGCGTCAACTTACAGCCTAGGAGGGCTTCGTTTTAATCAGAAATCTTGGAGATAATTCTGTTATCTGCTGCATCACAAAGTATCTGCGAGGTCGTGACACTAATACCCATAAAACCACAAAGCAGATCTCCAACACTAATCTGCTCAGACTACATCTACAACATACAGAATTATTTTGGACCCTGCAAAAAATAATATAATAGGATATGATTTCAAACCGCTAGTATGAGCTCGAGACACTTAATGGATGATTGATTGCTGACTCATTTTTATTTCTCCAGAGGGATTTTAGGAGAAAGGTTTGATATTTCAACTGCAAGCTCAACAGTCTCATGATCTGTGAAGGAGGAAGCTCATGTGTGTGTGTGTCTCTAGGGAATGATCAACCTGGTGCTGGAGTGTATCGATCGTTTGCATGTCTACAGCAGTGCGGCTCATTTTGCAGACGTGGCCGGTAAAGAAGCTGGACAATCCTGGAAGTCCATCCTGAACTCCCTCTACGAGCTCCTCGGTATGATCCATATTTCATCTGCATACATCAATATTCGTTGTAAACCTGCTGACTGTGACCCCATGAGCTCAGATGCGTCTTAACCGTGTTCTTCTGCACAAGAGAGGCAGACTGTATTCAGTGCCTCATTATGATGATTCTGTTTGTGTAAAAAGTCTGAACTTTTAATCAAATAATGAACGAATGAAGGAGAATGTCAAGTGCATTGCACAGTTAGTCGATCATCTGGGTTTTGAAAGCACAGAGAAAGCTCACATACTACAAACATACTGCATATACAAACCCGATTCCAAAAAAGTTGGGACACTGTACAAATTGTGAATAAAAAAGGAATGCAATGATGTGGAAGTTTCAAATTTCAATATTTTATTCAGAATACAACATAGATGACATATCAAATGTTTAAACTGAGAAAATGTATCATTTTAAGGGAAAAATAAGTTGATTTTAAATTTCATGGCATCAACACATCTCAAAAAAAGGCCATGTTTACCACTGTGTGGCATCCCCTCTTCTTTTTATAACAGCAAACGTCTGGGGACTGAAGTTGCTCAAGTTTAGGAATAGGAATGTTGTCCCATTCTTGTCTAATACAGGCTTCTAGTTGCTCAACTGTCTTAGGTCTTCTTTGTCGCATCTTCCTCTTTATGATGCGCCAAATGTTTTCTATGGGTGAAAGATCTGGACTGCAGGCTGGCCATTTCAGTACCCGGATCCTTCTTCTACGCAGCCATGATGTTGTAATTGATGCAGTATGTGGTCTGGCATTGTCATGTTGGAAAATGCAAGGTCTTCCCTGAAAGAGACGACGTCTGGATGGGAGCATATGTTGTTCTAGAACTTGGATATACCTTTCAGCATTGATGGTGCCTTTCCAGATGTGTAAGCTGCCCATGCCACACGCACTCATGCAACCCCATACCATCAGAGATGCAGGCTTCTGAACTGAGCGCTGATAACAACTTGGGTTTGTCCTTGTCCTCTTTAGTCCGGATGACATGGCGTCCCAGTTTTCCAAAAAAAACTTCAAATTTTGATTCGTCTGACCACAGAACAGTTTTCCACTTTGCCACAGTCCATTTTAAATGAGCCTTGGCCCAGAGAAAACGCCTGCGCTTCTGGATCATGTTTAGATATGGCTTCTTTTTTGACCTATAGAGTTTTAGCCGGCAACGGCGAATGGCACGGTGGATTGTGTTCACCGACAATGTTTTCTGGAAGTATTCCTGAGCCCATGTTGTGATTTCCATTACAGTAGCATTCCTGTATGTGATGCAGTGCCGTCTAAGGGCCCGAAGATCACGGGCATCCAGTATGGTTTTCCGGCCTTGACCCTTACGCACAGAGATTGTTCCAGATTCTCTGAATCTTTGGATGATATTATGCACTGTAGATGATGATAACTTCAAACTCTTTGCAATTTTTCTCTGAGAAATTCCTTTCTGATATTGCTTCACTATTTTTCACCGCAGCATTGGGGGAATTGGTGATCCTCTGCCCATCTTGACTTCTGAGAGACACTGCCACTCTGAGAGGCTCTTTTTATACCCAATCATGTTGCCAATTGACCTAATAAGTTGCAAATTGGTCCTCCAGCTGTTCCTTATATGTACATTTAACTTTTCCGGCCTCTTATTGCTACCTGTCCCAACTTTTTTGGAATGTGTAGCTCTCATGAAATCCAAAATGAGCCAAAATTTGGCATGACATTTCAAAATGTCTCACTTTCAACATTTGATATGTTATCTATATTCTATTGTGAATAAAATATAAGTTTATGAGATTTGTAAATTATTGCATTCCTTTTTTATTCACAATTTGTACAGTGTCCCAACTTTTTTGGAATCGGGTTTGTACAAACACATCTGATGAGCTTAATTTCTAATGAAGTGATCAATCATCCGTCTTTCTCTCTGTAGCTGCTCTGATCAGAGGAAACAGGAAGAATTGTGCCCAGTTCTCCAGCTCTCTGGATTGGCTGATCAGTCGTCTGGAGAGGTTGGAAGCGTCGTCTGGTATGTAGAATGTAATGCGTGTATGATGAGTGTTCACTGTACAGGTGTGTTCAGGCAGACACATGTGATGTCACTCTGAGTCGGAGGTAATGTGATGAGTGATGAGAACCTGAGAGCCTCAGCTGTAAAGAACCATGATGGATTCACGTTGATGCGCAGATGAGGACAGACAGGTCATGCTGGCTAGATGAATTTAGGTCTGATTAATAGTTAATAGTTATCAGTACTCAAAACACACCGTGCAAGCACTAGTGACCAGCAGGAGTGAGCACACAAACTTTGTGTCACACTTTGAAACGTGTGAATTTCATTATATTAAATCACAGCAGATGTCATTTCTTATAATGAGTGTATTATTACTGAGTTCTGGTGATGATGCTTGTGTGTCGTGATGTGACGTGTGTTGTGTTGTGATGGTTGTGGTTTGATGGTTGATTAGGCATGTATCAAATTTTCATGTTGCGATTAATTGCTGAAGCTTTTATCACGGTATACGGTATTATCACGATATTGAAAGAAGTTGCAAAAAAAAGTGTTGTCATAGTATAACAGGTTTAAGAACTCTTTTTCTTATAACAAAAAGAACTCTGAATGTTTAAATACAATAATACAATAAACAACAGATAACACTTTACCATAAGGTCTCATTATTTAATGCATTAAATAAGATTGAGCAATAGCTACGTTTGGTACAGGATAGCTACGTTTGTTAATGTTAGTTAAGAAATATAACTGATCATTGTTAGTTTTAGCTAGTTAAGTTCTTTTGATTTTAGTAATGTTATTAAACAGTAACTAAGAAATTAACATTAACTAAGAATAATTAATGCTTTATAAGTATTTTTCATTGTCAGTTTAGTAATAATGAATTAACATGTTAACTAATGAAGCTGTATGTCTCAAAGTTTTACTGAACAATAACAAATAATCAGAATCATTAGGGCATGTTGTAGTCCAGATTAAAATATAAAAATGTTTAAGTTTGAAAATAAATAGCCTATTAAGTCTTAAGTATTAAGTATTTGGTGCTGTGATGAACAACATTGAGATGAAAAAAAAAATGAATGGCTGTTTGAAGCATTTTAAAAACTTCACTAGCGCAGTTGCTTTGTTTGCGGGGTTTCTGGGGTAACCGCTGCATTCTGCTGTTCCATCAGCGCCCTCTGCTGTCAGAAAGTGAACGTGAACTTTCATTCAGACTCGTTCTGGCAGGTGCTTCTCATGCACGTTGGGCTTGTTTACATCTGAGCGCGTGTCCCTTTGACGCAGAATACAGCGGTGTTGTGCATTTTATACGGTTGATGGGGAAAGTATTCTTAAATGCATTATAAAAATTGTAATAATTGGTAATAAATTATTATTTATGGTATTTTGAAGTGCCCACGCTAACAATATCGTGCATATTCATGATCGTGATATATCGCATTACCGAATATCGGCACATGTCTAGTTGTGTTGTGTTGGTTGTGATGTGATGCATGTGGTGTGTGTGTTGTGTTGTGATGGTTGCGGTGTGTATTGTAATGGTTGTAATGTGATGCTTGTGATGGTTGTGATGCGTATGTTGTGTTGTGACGGTTGTGATGTGTGTGTTGTGATGTGATGGTCATGATGTGATGCATGTGATGTCATGCGTGTGTTGTGTTGTGATGGTTTGATGTATGTTGTGATGCTTGTGTGTCGTGATGTGATGGTCATGATGTGATGCGTGTGTTGTGATGCGTGTGTTGTGTTGTGATGGTTGTGATGTGTGTGTTGTGATGCTTTTGATGGTTTGATGTGTGTTGTGATGTGATGGTTGTAATGTGATGCATGTGATGTGTGTGTTGTGATGGTTGTGATGCGTGTGTTGTGATGGTTGTGATGTGTGTGTTGTGTTGTGATGGTTGTAATGTGTGTGTTGTGATGGTTGTGATGCGTGTGTTGTGATGGTTGTGATGTGTGTGTTGTGTTGTGATGGTTGTAATGTGTGTGTTGTGATGTGTTTATTATGATATATTTTGATTGTTGTGATGTGTGTGTTGTGTGATGTGATGTTATGATGTGTGTGTTGTGGTGTGTGTGTGTTGTGATGTGATGGTTGTAATATGTGTATTGTGATGTGATGTGTTGTGTTGAGATGTTATGATGTGTGTGTTGTGATGTGATGGTTGTAATGTTTGTGTTCCTATGTGTTTGTTGTGATGTGATAGTTATGATGTGTGTGTTGTGTTGTGAAGTGATGGTTGTTATGTGTGTTGTGATGTGATTGGTTATGATGTGTGTGTTGTGTTGTGATGTGATCGGTTATGATGTGTGTGTTGTGTGTGTCTGCAGGGATTCTGGAGGTTCTGCACTGTGTTCTGGTGGAGAGTCCAGAAGCTCTGAACATCATTAAAGAAGGACACATCAAATCCATCATCTCACTGCTGGACAAACATGGACGCAACCACAAGGTGACTGCAGATAGTGTGTGTGTGTGTGTGTGTGTGTGTGTGTGTGTGTGTGTGTGTGTCACATACACTTTCATGATCATGCAGTGTTGTTGATTTATTTAATGAATCGGTTCATTTGGGCTGTTGAAATGGGATTCACACATCAATGTGTGGCATTTTATATTAAGTTCAATTACTAGTTTTCATGGTTTACTTAGCTGGTTGTGTTCTTTGGGTAATTTATCTGTTCATGTTTCAAACTATCACCCTAATTTAGATCGTTATTGATTATATGCCCATTGTTATGAAAATGAATCATGGCATAATTTATTGTTAAGTGTTTGCATCTTTTTGATTTTACTAAAAGAAATATTGTAAAAATGCAATTAGTCAAATTGCTTTGTGCCGTTTCTAGCTCGTAGTGTAAGTGTGACGATTAGCTTGTAGCTCCAGTTTTCCAGCAGCTCGACTGACGCCGGTGTGTCCGTCATGTTCAGGTTCTGGACGTCCTGTGTTCTCTGTGCGTGTGTCACGGTGTGGCGGTTCGCTCCAATCAGCACCTGATCTGTGATAATCTGCTGCCCGGCAGAGACCTGCTGCTGCAGACGCGTCTCGTCAATCACGTCAGCAGGTAGGAGAGCGCCAGCATCACTTCTGTCAATCAATCAATCAATCAATCAATCTATCTATCAATCAATCAATCAATCAATCAACCATTAAATCAATCAATCAATCAATCAACCATTAAATCAACCAACCAACCAACCAATCAATCAATCAATCAATCAACCATTAAATCAACCAACCAACCAATCAATCAATCAATTAATCAATCAATCAATCAACCAACCATTAAATCAACCAACCAACCAACCAACCAATCAATCAATCTCTCTCTGTTGCTCATTCAGCATGAGGCCCAATATCTTCCTGGGTGTGAGCGAAGGCTCCGCCCAGTACAGGAAGTGGTATTATGAGCTCATCGTGGACCACGTGGAGCCATTCGTGACGGCTGAAGCCACTCACCTGCGGGTGGGTTGGGCGTCCACACAGGGCTACTGGCCGTATCCGGGCGGAGGAGAGGGCTGGGGCGGGAATGGTGTCGGGGACGACCTCTACTCATACGGCTTTGATGGCCTCCACCTGTGGGCAGGTAACAACACATCTGCACATAACATTTGTAATTAGATAAACCAGTATAGCTTGAGTAAACGTGTATGTGAGATATTTGCTGATGGTAGTAAAAACATCACTCATAAAAGCTGTCGTCAGCGGGATGTGAACGTAACATGCGCTGTGATTGGCAGGTTGCGTGGCGCGATCGGTCAGCTCACCCAATCAGCACTTGCTGCGGGCCGAGGACGTGGTCAGCTGCTGTCTGGATCTCAGCGCTCCCAGCATCTCCTTCCGCATCAACGGCCAGCCGGTCCAGGGAATGTTTGAGAACTTCAACTCAGATGGACTCTTCTTCCCTGTAGTGTCCTTCTCTGCTGGAGTCAAGTGAGTCCCTTCAGCCCCACCCCCTCTGCCATTGTTCAGTCTGACAGATAGCCCCGCCTTGGATTCTGATTGGCTGTCAGTGTTTTTATCCTACATCAGCTGGAAATTCCGATGATATCATGTCATCATCGTTGTATTTGTGGTGTGGACTATTCTCTTAGAGCGATTAAAACTTTATAGTTATAGTTTTTATTATAGTATTAGTTGTGCTTGGTGTGAACAACCCTTAACGCTCCTCTTTCTCAGAGTGCGCTTCCTTTTGGGCGGTCGTCATGGCGAGTTCAAGTTCCTGCCCCCATCCGGTTACGCTCCGTGTTTCGAGGCGGTTTTACCACGAGAGAAGCTGAGAGTGGAGCACAGTCAGGAGTATAAACATGATCATAGGAATACACGTGACCTCCTCGGACCCACGGTCACGCTGTCACAAGCGGCCTTCACACCAACACCTGTGGACACCAGTCAGGTACGCACACACACACACACACCACAGATGACACACACTCACACGCACACTCTCACATCACGCATGTGTGAACGTGTTTCTGCCGTGTAGATCGTGTTGCCGCCACATCTTGAGCGGATCCGAGAGAAACTGGCAGAAAACATCCATGAGCTGTGGGTGATGAACAAGATCGATCTCGGATGGACTTACGGAACGGTATGTCAAACACGCGTCATCTGTTTGTTTCTTCTGTGGAGGTTTGAAATGTTTACCCTGAATCAGCGATTCCCAAATGTTTTCATCAGCTGAACCCCTTTGAGTTAAAATATTTCCTTATATATTTCAATAATTTAACAACATATTCACTTGTTCGCTGTTCTCTGATGTCAGTTAATAGTCACTTGTTGACATGCAGCTTTTTTAGTATATGTTTTATTTGAAAATTATTTATTTTAATTTTACATTTTTATTATTTAATTAATTTTTATTAAATGTTGTATTTTTTAATAATTCAATTAAATTTTAATTTATTCCAAAGAAAATATTTAATCTTTTTTAGTAAGTTTGACTTTGAATTCATTTGTTTTTATTTTCATATTATTTAAATTAATTTTAATTAATTTCAAATAATATAATATAATATAATTAATCTTTCTCAGTAAGCATTTTATGATTTAATTATTAGCTTTTCATCAGCTGACACTACATAAGAGGTTTTAAGTCATGTCATATGACAAAATAATCGTAATACGTTCTCGGCTTTAATTACTGTAAATAAAGTTAAAGTTTGATTGACGGATCTGCCATAATCATTTAATATTCCTCATTTATTCCCCATCAAAAGTGTAAAATTAACATTGAATGTGAATTTTTTTGTATAATGTATGTTTGGAAATCCCTCTTGATCTCCACTATTCGTGTTCGTTCAAAGCAGCTTTACAGAGAATCTGTGGTTACGATCACTGTGTTCCAGCTCTCTGATTGGTCACAGTGTGTTTACAGTGTAAAAAAGTCACACGGTGTGATGTTATTGTGACCCTCTTAACAGATTTGATAAATTTATCCCATAAATCTGCATTTATACTGTCTGTTTCTGCATCCTGTTATCAATACTCAAATGTTATAACACAAATATGATTTCCTCTGTTGTTCATGATGTAGGTGAGAGATGATAATAAACGGCAGCATCCGTGTCTGGTCGAGTTCTCCAGACTTCCTGAACAAGAGCGTAGCTACAACCTTCAGATGTCTCAGGAGACGCTCAAGTAAGCATGTTTATCTTGGTTTACTGGAAATTACATTACTTTTGGTGTAAATGAAGATGAATGCATTCAGTGGTATTTTAGTTTAGGGCAATTTTATATTCCTATATGCTTTAACCCTCTGGGGTGGACGAACACGCAGCGCATTCTGGTGGATTTTTTTCACATGCAAAAGTAAATAAAAATATAAATATAGCTGCGAGCAGCAATTATCGGGATTCAGGCACTTTAAGGCCTTTAAGCACATGTGTAAAAAGGTATAATTTTTTAATCAGCATGCATGTAACCGTCTCAATCATAGATGGAAAAGACCATTTACAGCCAATACAGGCAATTTACCATAGGAACATTTTTAAAGCTTTTTAACAGTTATCGAGTTTGAGCCAAAAACCTAGGACTAGTTTGCCAAAGTTGTTTTTTAAATAATCTCCAATATTTAACGAACGATTCAGTGGACAGAGGCGGTCCTACAGGTAAAGTTACTCAGAATGAGGAGTCATGTGGTACGAATGTCGTGGGCATGTGCAAAAAATCACGTGATACACAATCCATTACGCACGTGAAGGCGCCCCCAGTGACCGATTTCTTTTGAATTTCTCACAGGCCTCTAGGGACGTGAGTCAAATAGGTCCAGTGAGTTTCATTTGGATCGTCCTTCGTTAACCTTGTCTGATAGCTGCTCAAAATTCATTGGCCGATGGCAGACATGTTTTTTGAGATACATCAATGTCCTCATAGACAATCATGGCACATTGGACAAAGACACTGCATGCTAATTTTCAAGTTAATTGGCCTAACGGTGAAGTAGTTATTAGCCATTTTCAGGTTTTTTTCCTGTTTTAGCGCCACCAAGTGGCCAGTCACCACATCCTTTTTCATGCGACCACAGAATGAGCTCTTACATAGGTGTACCAATTTTGGTGAAAATATATCGTTCCGTTCATGAGTTATAGCCATTTTAGTAAAAGTGGCTCTGCCCACTTTGAACATTTTGGCGGCTCTTAGAGTGAATCGAAATTTCAACTTTTTTTGATAATTATTGACAACTCCAGAGAATCTTACTGCACTGGTTTGGTTCCGATCGGGCCAAAAACCTAGGACTGGCTCGCAAAAGTAGGTTTTTCAAAGAATCCAAATCCTTAATACCCGAAAATGCATTCATGCATAGTCTGTTTTGAGCCAAGGATTCCAACGATATAAGACACTTAAGCCTCAACGGTTTAGGAGTTACGAGCAATTTTTTTATACTTTTGACCGCTGTAGCTGTACTCTCTTGAACCCCTAATTAAATCAAATACTAAACTCCGTCAACATAACAGCATGCTCAATACACTTGATTTCTCATGTGTTTTAGCTTCTGTTTGCGTCTGTTCAGCACTTTGTGTCTACAGTGGAGTTATAAAAGTGCTTTATAAATAGATGAATGAAATGATGTAATGATGAGCGTGATCTGATGTGTGTGTGCAGGACTCTCTTGGCGCTGGGCTGTCATGTTGGCGTGGCGGACGAACGAGCGGCAGAGAAAGTAAAAAATCTCAAGCTTTCAGCCAAGTGAGTGTGTGAAACTTCATCTTGTCCTAACATGTTTATGTATCTGGATGTGTTTAGATGCTGCTAAAACTAAATCCATCAAATCAAAACCCTAAAAGGTTCTGTATATGAAGTGCCTGACTGAACCTTTTAAGCTTCCATATAGAACCTTTTCTTCTAAGAGTGTCGTTAGTGTTAGTTAATGTAGTGTGTTCCCGTACGGGTTGGTTAATGTGTGTTCTGGTGTCAGATACGAGCTCTCCAGCGGGTATAAACCGGCGCCGATGGACCTGAGCCACATCAAACTGGCGTCTACCCAGGAGGCCATGGTGGACAAACTGGCAGAGAATGCTCACAACGTCTGGGCCAGAGACCGCATACGGCAGGGCTGGACCTACGGCGTACAGCAGGTCAGTGTGTGTCATACAACGTAGGTTGTTCCAAAATGTGCACTGCATGATTGGACTGTTTTAAGTGAATGTTGCATTCAAGTCATGTCAGAAAGACCAAGTTAAACACACGTCAACCACAAAGTCGTAATGAGAAACTGAACTTTCTTTAAAGTCATCATGAAAGGGAAGTTGCGCTGGTCTTTTCTTCTCTATTGTGACATATATTCGAGTAAATCGCTTCTGGAACAAGAACAAATGTAGGGGACTTGAACGCACCATTAACTTTAATGTGTGAGTTTTTAGTTTTGAACTCAAGTTCTTCATAATGTGAAACTGATTTATTCATTTCATGTGTCCATGAAGTTACAAACAAAGAGGAACATAGAGAATGAGATGAAGCAGCTTTCAGGTTTGAACACTAGAGCTTGATTAATCATTAAAAGATCACGATCTCGATTCAATAACCCACACAATCGTATTCCTAAATGACAGCGATTCATCTATCTATTAAACCTTTGACAAGTACGATCACAGTAAACATTCAGATCTGTGTTGGAATAGCTGAACAGCTACACAAAGAGCCTTTTTAACCACACAGTATCATTATTTCTGTTACAAATATTCAGATTATCACAGAAGTACTGGGATAAAAGTTCGGATATAAACACTGATGTCTATGATGGTGATCAAAATAGAGCAAATCACCTTTGGAAAGTAGCTTGACTCTCAAAATAAAGATTGTGTAGATTACATCGTTACACCAGTAGGTGGCGACAAGTGACTGTTAAAAAATGTGTTTGTCATTGAATCAATCATTCAAAAAGTTCTGTTCAAAAACTCTGCAGGACATTAAGAACAGGAGAAACCCTCGCCTCGTTCCGTACGTTCTTCTGGACGAGAGGACCAAGAAATCAAACAAGGACAGTCTGCGGGAAGCTGTGCGGACACTGCTGGGATACGGATACAACCTGGAGGCTCCGGATCAAGACCACGGTACCATGAGTCTAACTTAAATTCTACCCATAATGCCCCTGTCCGTGCAGCGTGACATGCTGGAAATACTGCAGTCATGTTACATTTATAGTCCCTGTGAGGCAGGGTTATTATCATTAACTAAAACTAAAACCGTTAACTAAAAAAAACACACATTTTCATTACTTGAAATAAAATAAACATTAATTGAAATGAAAATAAAATATTAAAAATATAATTTTATTTTATTTCAGCTAGTTGCTACTAAAGTACTGAAATAACTAAAACTAAATAAACTAAAACAACAAAAGACTAATATAAATGACAAAAACATACAATAAAATTACTGAAACTTTGACTAAAATTAAAATAAAAACAGACAATATAAAAATATTACCTGTGTCTGTTTTGCGCAGCGGCTCGAGCGGACACAGGTAATCTGTCTGCCGAACGCTTCCGGATCTTCCGAGCGGAGAAGACATACAGCGTGAGCGGAGGGAAGTGGTACTTCGAGCTGGAGGTGGTGACGGCGGGCGAGATGCGGGTGGGCTGGGCGAGACCCGGCTGTCTGCCGGACCAGGAGCTGGGCTCAGACGAGCAGGCCTTCGTCTTCGATGGATTCAAGGTGAACCTCATAATGCCATTAGAATGAGATTTAAGCTTTACCTCATGTCAACACAATACACTTCAAATTTATGTGATTAAGCTCACAGTAAACAGGCATGTAAACACTTTAATTGCACATGTGCATTGTTGGGGTGTTGAAGAAACAGAGTTCATGTTGACAGCATTGCATGACATGAATATCGATGGTCGAAAACATCGAAATGGAGACATTTTTAGGCACATCACAGAAAAAATCCAATATGTCCCTAGAAATGTGTTTGCATTTGATGTAAGTAGATTGAAACTGTGGCCGGTAACACAGCCTGTATAAGAGTTTATCAGCTGTGCTGTGGAGGAGAAGCATTTAGAACAGGGGTGGCGAACGTCGGTCCTGCAGAGTTTTGCTTCAACCCTAATCAAACACACCTGAACAAGCTAATCAAGGTCTGCAGGGTTACTAAAAGCTACAGGCAGGTGAGTCTTTATTAGGGTTGGAGCTGAACTCTGCAGGACTGTGGCTCTCTAGGACCAGAGTTCGCCACCCCTGATTTAGAACATTAGTCTCAGAAGAAGAAGAACTAGATAGTAAAGTTTGTGCACAAACTTTGATGTTGGCTTGAGAAAGCCTAGCCAGAAAGTTTGAAGTAGTTTTAAAGCTTGAAGTTTGAAGAAAACCATACAGTCTATCAGAAAAACAGTTTGATATACTAGATGGTTTCTAGGAGGTTGCTAGGTTATCTGGGTTGGTTGCTAGGGTGTTTCTATGCGGTTGCTAGTGTATTCTGGGTGGTCTCTGGTAGGTTGCTAGATGTTGTGTGGTTGCTAGGGTACTCTGGGTGGTTGCGAGGGTATTCTGTGTGGTTGCTAAGATGTTGTGTGGTTGCTAGGGTACTCAGGGTGGTTGCTAGGGTGTTGCTATGCGGTTGCTAGGGTATTCTGTGTGGTTGCTAAGATGTTGTGTGGTTGCTAGGGTACCTGGGTGGTTGCTCGGGTGTTGCTATGCGGTTGCTAGGGTACTCCGGGTGGTTGCTATGATGTTGCTATGCTGTTGCTAGGGCACTCATGGTGGTTGCTAAGTTGTTGCTATGCAGTTTTCTGGGTGGTTGCTAGGGTTTTCTGGGTGGTTGCTAGGGTATTGTTATACGGTTGCTAGTGTATTCTATGTGGTTGCTAAGATGTTATGTGATTGCTAGGGTACTCGGGGTTGGTTGCTAGGGTGTTGCTATGCTGTTTTCTGGGTGGTTGCTAGAGTGTTGCTGTTCAGTATTCTGAGGGTGGTTGCTACAGTGTTGCTAGGGTTTTCTGGGTGGTTGCTAGGTTGTTGTTATGCGGTTGCTAGGGTACTCAGGGTGGTTGCTAGGGTGTTATGTAGTTGCTAGGGTACTCCGGGTGGTTGCTAGGGTGTGGCTATGTGATTGCTAGGGCACTCGGGGTGGTTACTTACTCTATGCGGTTTCTTTGGTACTTGGGGTGGTTGCTAGGGTGTTGCTATGCGGTTGCTAGAGTACACAGGGTTGTTGCTAGGGTGTTGCTATACAGTTTTCTAGGTGGTTGCTAGAGTGTTGCTATGCAGTATTCTGGGTGGTTGCTAGAGTGTTGCTAGGGTTTTCTGGATGGTTGCTGGGATGTTGCTATGTGGTTGCTAGGTTGTTCTGTATGGTTGCTAGAGTGTTGCTATGCATTTGTTAGTGCGTATTATTGCATTGCTCGCATGTTTCAGATTGATATCATGCTAGTTTTCACACCCTGAATGGAAGTCTATCAGAGTTGTGCTGTGCATACATGAATAATAGCAGTAAAAATAACCACAAGTCTTAGCGAATCATCAGAATAATGAAAGTTGCATGTAAACAGGAGTGGTTTGCTTATGTCATGTAATCTATTACTGCGATGTACCCTGTGAAGGTAGTCACTAGTGATGTGTGTTCCTGCAGGCTCAGCGCTGGCATCAGGGCAACGAGCACTTTGGTCGCTCCTGGCAGTCCGGAGACGTGGTGGGATGTATGGTGGACATGAACGAACGCACCATGATGTTCACGCTCAACGGCGAGGTGCTGCTCGACGACTCCGGGTCCGAACTCGCCTTCAAAGACTTTGAAGTTTGGGACGGTGAGTGACGTGAGGTGTTTTCTGTGTGGGATAATAATCCTGTGTGTTGACGTGAAATTAACACTTTGTTGACTACAGCATAAATGATCATTCTGACATCATTTACTCTCCCTCAGGAACCAGACAACATTGAACTTTTGCGGTATGGACAAAAAACACTGAGACTTTTCTCAAAATGTCTCCTTTTGAGTAAATGATGACAGAATTTTCATGAGTATCGCTTTAATTAATCAATAGTGACTCTCTTAATTCATGTTCCTGCTTTTATTGTGAATAATTCATCAATGATGTTGTTATACATACATAAATGTTTGTATTTATAATCTTCTATCATAATGTAATAACCCACTCCACCTCTCAAACGACTCAACCACACTCATGTGTGTGTGTGTGTGTGTGAGTCTGTATGTGTTTGTAAGTCTATGTGTGAATGAGAATGCAGCTAAAGCTAAGCAGACTTGAGCTCTGCTAACACCTACAGAGCTGATACTGCAAAACACACACAGACACACTGACTGACACACAAACACAGACACTCATACACACACACACACTCATGTGCATTTGTTGTAGCAGCTCTTCTGTCTCGTAAAGAAGTGTTATCGTGGGCAGCAGGTGAATGTTGCTGTATCATTTGTCATTACGGCTCTTCACAGATGAACAGCAGCAGATCCTGCAGAGATCAGCGCCACCTGCTGGCCACTGACACACATCAACCGTTACTCACTTATATTCAGTCTGTATGTTTGTATGCGTCAGCATATCTTGCTCATTCTGTGATGTCAGCAGCATCTCTTTGTTATATGTGAGAGTATCAGTAAAAATGCAGACTTGCAGTAACTACACTGCAAAAACTGCTGTTCTTCTTCAGTATGTTCAGGTGAAGATACAACTGGAAGATGTCTGGAGATACAAAATGACATATGAGATATTAAGTCATGTTTTCTGAGAAATGCTGAAAAATAAAGTGAGTTTGTGCTTAAAAGGGGTCCTTGATTATGATTTCACTTTTTTAACTTTAGTTAGTGTGTAATGTTGCTGTTTGAGCATAAACAACATCTGCAAAGTTACAACGCTCAAATTTCAATCAAAGGGAGATATTTTCTTTTACAGAAATCGCTTTTTAAGGACTACAACAAACAGCTGGTAGGGATTACAATGAGCTTCTTGATGTCACTAACCCTAAAATTTACATAAACCCCGCCCCCGAGAACATGCAACAAAGGGGGTGAGGCCATGTTGGGCTGCTTTAGAGAAGAGGAAGAGTTGTTGTAGTAGAGTTTTGTTGAAATGCCGCCATTTTATGCCGGACTGCTTCACAAACGACGGTCAATTCAACGCTGGATTTGCACAAAAGATTAACATGACGGCACATGCTAGTCGATGATTTGAATCAACTCCACTAGTGATGGGGAGTCGACTCCAAAAGAGTCGATTCCTCGACTCTGAATAGCCCCAGAGTCGGGGTCGACTCCAGCACAGGAATTGACTCTCGGTGTCGACTCTGTTGCTGTGTCCGAAATCGCTCACTTGTTTACTGATTCTCTAATCCATAGCCTCTTCTTCCTGAGTCTCTCCATCAGTGTCGACTCCGGTTTGAACAATGTAAGGCTGAACACCGTTACTGACAATCCTCATCTTGGCTGCGTGAGATTCTCCAGCTTTGTTGTTGTTGAGAAGCTGTTAAAGTTCCGCCCTCTTCTGGAAATGGGGCCGGGAGCAGCAGCTCATTTGCATTTAAAGGGACACACACAAAAATGGCGTGTTTTTGCTCAAACCCAAATAGGGGCAAATTTGACAAGCTATAATAAATGATCTGTGGGGTATTTTGAGCTGAAACTTCACAGACACATTCTGGGGACACCAGAGACTCATATTACATCTTGTAAAAGGGGCATTATAGCTCCCCTTTAAACCCTGTGGTTTCATCACTAGTAGTAGTGATAATCCTGTCTTTCTGTGTGTTTTTCTCAGGTTTCATCCCAGTCTGTAGTCTGGGCATCTGTCAGGTGGGCCGTATGAACTTCGGGAAGGATGTGAGCACCCTGAAGTACTTCACCATCTGCGGCCTGCAGGAGGGCTACGAACCCTTCGCCGTCAACATGAACCGAGATCTGACCATGTGGATCAGCAAACGGCTGCCTCAGTTCATCCCCGCCCCGCTCAACCACGAGCACATAGAGGTCAGAGGTCACGCCACACGCGTGCTTTGAGACGAGCCGCACCATTCTGAGAGTTTAAGGGATTCTGTATGCGTGTTTTACAGGTCACAAGGATCGATGGGACAGTGGAGAGCCCGCCGTGCCTAAAGGTCACACAGAGGTCGTTCGGCTCACAGAACAGTAACACGGACATCATGTTCTATCGTCTCAGCATGCCCATAGAGTGCTCGGAGGCGTTCTTGCGATCGCCCGGTGGGACGCTAGCAGCCAACGGCAGCTTCTTCTCTCCCAAGAGAGATCTGGAGGATTTTGAGACGGTGTCGGACTTTGAGGTCCTGATGAAAACGCCACACAGTCACGTGAGCTCAAACGGGCCCGACAGAGATCGAGACGAGTTCAACAACCACAAAGATCATAATCAGGAGAAACCTTCGAAAATCAAACAGAGGTGGATTATACAGACACACAGGCAAACTCGGTAATGTGTTTGGTAAAATGTTTGTGTCTGTAACTGCATGTGTGTTTGTTCAGGTTTATGCTGAAAAGAACGAAGCCCGACATGAACAGCAGTAACTCTAGCGCTCGCCTGTCAGAGGAGGTTTTGGCTGATGAGAGAGATGATTGTGAGAATCTCATACAAACATCAACGGTGAGAGAGAGACACACATGACCAGCATCAGAACGTCACACCCCTCAGCTTCATGTTATATGTGGCGCTTCTGTCTCTGTCTGTCTTTCAGTATTACTACTCGGTGAGGATCTTCCCTGGGCAGGAACCAGCCAGTGTTTGGGTCGGATGGGTGACCTCAGACTTTCAT
Source organism: Ctenopharyngodon idella (assembly GCF_019924925.1). Classification (NCBI taxonomy): domain Eukaryota; kingdom Metazoa; phylum Chordata; class Actinopteri; order Cypriniformes; family Xenocyprididae; genus Ctenopharyngodon; species Ctenopharyngodon idella. Next base: position 30,513,940 of record NC_067231.1, on the reverse strand, counting down.
CAGTACGATCCAGCCTTTGAGCTCAGCAAGGTCCGTACGGTCACCGTTACCCTGGGAGATGAGAAGGGCAAAGTTCACGAGAGGTCAGTGATGCTTCTGCAGGAACACAGTGTGATTCTGTCTGCAATGACACAGTTACAAACACAGAGAGCAAACGAAACGTTACTGGAGATTACAGAAATAGAATTAAAACAGAGTAATGGTTGTCTGTATAGTAACAGTAACAGTTTCTGATGTGTTTGTGTTGTTGTTGTGCAGCATTAAGCGCAGTAACTGCTACATGGTGTGGGGCGGCGAGTGCAGCAGTCCCAGTCAGGGCCGCAATAATAACGGCCTGGAGATCGGATGTTTGGTAGATACTGCCAACGGCCTCCTCAGCTTCACCTCCAACGGCAAAGAGCTCAGCACCTACTACCAGGTAAGAGCTCTGAAGATCCTGTGATGGAGGGACTGTTTAACTAGGACTAACTTGCAGCTTAACTGTGTCTGCAGGTGGAGCCCAGTACTAAACTCTTCCCTGCAGTGTTTGCGCAGGCAACAAGTCCAAACGTCTTCCAGTTTGAACTGGGACGCATCAAGGTGAGATTAACACACACAAAGAGGATGTTGAGGCTATCTTTATTTTTCTCTGGTTGCACAAATAGGGCGAGTGTAAGTACAGGAACATCTGTGAGATGATAAAGTTTGCCAACTTTACTTTCTGTGTGTGTAGAGCATCATGCCGCTCTCTGCAGGGCTGTTTAAAAGTGAACGGAAGAACGCGATTCCTCAGTGTCCGCCACGGTTACACGTGCAGTTCCTCACACCTGTGTTGTGGAGCCGTGTGCCTAATCAGTTCCTGAGGTCAGAGGTCACCAGGGTCAACGAGAGACTGGGCTGGATGGTGCAGAGTTCAGAACCGCTGCAGTTCATGACCCTCCATATACCTGAGGAGAACAGGTACATCACACACAGATGCACGATGGTTTATTTACTCAGCGGGTGGCAAGTGTTGATTTTGTCCCATGACTGATGTTGTGTGTCCGTCCCATCCGTCAGGTCTCTGGACATTCTGGAGCTGACAGAGCAGCGCGACCTGCTGAAGTTCCACTTCCACACGCTGCGCTTGTATTCAGCCATCTGCGCGCTGGGAAACAACCGTGTGGCTCACGCGCTCTGCAGTCACGTGGACGAGGCGCAGCTCCTCTACGCCATCCAGAACAAATACATGCCGGGCCTCTTGCGCACCGGATACTACGACCTGCTCATCGACATCCACCTGAGCAGCTACGCCACCGCGCGCCTCATGATGAACTCTGAGTACATTGTTCCCATGACGGCCGAGACCAAGAGCATCACACTCTTTCCCAACGAGAAGAAGAAGCACGGGCTGCCGGGCATCGGCCTGAGCACGTCGCTGCAGCCGCGCATGCGTTTCTCCTCACCCAGCTTCGTGGGTCACCACGGCGCCGTCGCGGGGGGCGACTGCTTCCAGTACAGCCCCGAGTTCCCGCTGGAGACGCTGAAGAGCCGTACGATGGAGATGTTGACGGAGGCAGTGCGGGAGGGCAGCTTACACGTGCGCGATCCCGTCGGCGGGAGCACTGAGTTCCTGTTCGTTCCGCTCATTAAACTCTTCTACACGCTTCTGATCATGGGCATCTTCCACAACGGAGACCTGAAGACCATCCTGCAGCTGATCGAGCCCAGCGTGTTCTCGCAGGACGGCGGCGGCGGGACGAATGAGGCGGAGGACAGCTGTGGGCGGGGCCGGCTAGAAGGGGGCGGGGCTGAAGAACATGGTCTGAGAGGAAAGATGCCCAAAGAAGGACTTTTACAGATGAAGCTTCCTGAACCCGTCAAACTCCAGGTGAGAAGATGCAGTCTTGTCTTTTTATAGCTGCTTTACAGCTAGTCAGTACAATACAAAGTAATATTTTTATTGCAGGATTAACAGAGTTATATTACTAGGGTGTTAGATTAAAATCTCAATCCCCCGTGTTTTTGGGAATATCCCGGACGAGCCCCCAAACTGTTAGATTAAAATCTCAATCTCTGTCTGCTTGGTCATTCTCCCGAGATATCTCGTACTGCTGCTGCCACACAACACGGGTTGAGGCGCCTGTTTCTAAACTGATGACTGAGACTACAAATAATCTAGCTGAGATTGAGATTTTAATCTGACAATGTGTAACATAAAAGAGTAAAGCAGGTAACTAGTCGTGTAATGGCGCTGCAGACGTGTCTATTTACAACATGATTTTGCAGCGCTGAGTTGTAGCCAATCACAGCCATTTCTGTTAAAAAAAAAAAAAAAAGACCAATTAGAGGACTTACCAGTGGTGAGAATCCGCTCAGTATTGCTCAAAATGCTGAATGAGTTTGTTTAGGTCAAGTTGTTTACCAAGTTTTAAACTGATCAAATCCTCTCATTATAACAAACAAAGAGGACACAATGTAAATAAAAGATTCGTTGTGAAGTTTAGTTAGATTTATAGGTTAAAAAGGGAGTTTTCGCACTCACTGAGTTTGCACTGACAGCTTCAGTGATTATAATAAGCAGCCTTTACTTGCTGTGTAATTTCATTTGTAATTTGAAGATATGTTTGTTTCATGAGGCTTTGTGACCTTTCCTACAAATATATTCTTCACACTTAAGTACAAACAGTGACAAAAATAACATTTTTCAATGTTATAATAGTGATTTGATAATCTCTAAAAATAAATTCAAAAGCAAACCGTTAAAACTTTTAGTTTTACAAATTCAGACAATCTTTGAAGGATGAGCAAAAAATATTTTGGGTAATTACTTAAAAAATAACATTTAAACTGGATAATATTCAGACTTTTGCTGCAAAAGTTGTGTGAAGTACTTGAAAGTCCTTAATTCTTATAACAGTGCTCTATAACGGTCTAATTTGCTGGGATATGATCAAAGCTACAGTATATGTGATTCATCACCACACACACACAAACACACTTGTCGTCACGTTGAGGGAGTGAGATTTTACCAGATTCACTATTCCTTGGCATTTGGTGACTTGATGCCATCTGTTATTTTCCTGTTTATTACTGTGAAGCTGCTTGTGTTGTATTGTAAAGCCGACTGTTTTTTTCTCAGATGTGTCACCTGCTGCAGTACCTGTGCGACTGTCAGGTGCGTCACCGCATCGAGGCTGTGGTCGCCTTCTCCGACGACTTTGTGGCGAATCTTCAGGATAACCAGCGTTTCCGCTATAATGAAGTGATGCAGGCGCTGAACATGTCTGCTGCTCTGACGGCACGCAAAACCAAAGAGTTCCGCTCGCCTCCACAGGAACAGGTCAGATGATGCCTGAATCATTTCATTATTCTCACCATATTAACCACATTTTAACCACCCAAGTGTGCATCATAGTGGTGCTTCCGGTATTGAATTTAATTATTTAATTCATGCTGATTTTATGAATCAAATAATGAAACACATCAGCTGTGTGTACAGAATTGTTTTTATTCGTTTATTGCAGTGTTTCTGTACTGTGCTGCGTTCGGTGTTTTTTATATTATGGCAGTGAGTATTTGGGAAGGAAATGTGCTTAACTGTCATGCATGAATCATCTTAAAACTATTTCTTTCATTTTGCTTGCCTGCTTCATTTTGTTTTATTACGAAAAGAAAAAGTCATAAGAAATCATATTTTGTATATGACTCTCATGTTCTTTGTGTGATTCACCCACCTGGTTTTATTGATCATGTTGTCCCAAAGAAGAAAATGTGTGTCTTTTTTTTAAATCTTTCATTAAATTGTAATAACTTGCTGTGTCTGTGTGTGTGTGTGTTCTCAGATCAACATGCTGCTGAATTTTAAGGATGAGAAGCAGGATTGTCCGTGTCCTGAGGACATCCGTGAACAGCTGCTAGACTTCCATGAAGATCTCATGACACACTGCGGTAAAAGATCGTCTCTGATCAACCTCATCTAAACATACGTAAACAAGGAATTATTATAAACAAAATACGACAATATAATTATAACAATAATCTATATTATGTTATAACTGTTCTTGCCAGTGGGATAAGAAAAACAACTTCCTCTCTGATCTATTGAGTCTATTATTGGTTTGTGATTGATGTGTGATTTACTCCTAATAGAAAACTGTCGAACACTGGCTAGTAAGCCAGACCTCATACTATAAATCATGTTTCTATTTCAATCTAGTGTTTTGCAGGGAGGGTTTGTTTAGGACACAGCCAGTCTAATGTGAGCCGGCAGAAAACATTACATGCATCACCGATTAAACTGCCCTGTCAATCATCTTGTCGCAATTTTTTTTTATTTCCTTTAATTTCCTACTGTATTGGACAGAAATATATCAGCACCTTGATCTGCCAGTCATTGCACATAACGTATCTTTATAAAAGTTCACAGTTGAAATATAATGTGGATAACATTGAATAAATATACTGATTATTAATCACTCACACCCCTTTATTTAAATCTCTCTACTTAACCATCAGTCTCACACATCCACCATGCTTGTAGTTTTTAAACACTTTTTATGCATGTTTGTAGTTCTAATCAAATCCTTTGTGCAAATCCAATGTGCAATGGGTTGTGGGCAATACACTGACTGTTAGAGTGTGAAATTTGAATTTACACTAGAAATTGTAAACCATCTGGGTATCTTTGAGATACTCATTTCAACATACTATGATTTGGGACACATTCTCGTTCTAATTTTAAACTATAATATGTGAATTGAGATGCAGCATATGAAATGTCCTTATTAATATAGCGTGTGTGTGTGTGTGTGTGTGTGTGTGTGCACGCTGCAGGCATTGAGATGGATGATGATAAATCAGGAGACGGAGATGATTTCACCATCAGGGGTCGTCTGATGTGTCTGGTGGAAAAGGTGACCTACCTGAAGAAGAAAATGACTGAAATACCAAAGAAAAAGAAATCAAAGAAACCCAGTGAGTTCCTGCAGCTCCTCATTGGGGTCCTTAAAAATGCTTAAATTCAGTTTGATCAAAGTTAAGGCCATCAAAAGTCTTAAATTGTATAAGAAATTCCTGAATGATTATTTCAAAAGGTCTTAAATTTGGAGGACAGAAAAACATGAATCATGATATGGCCTGATGTGATTATTAAACTTCAAAAGTCTAGGATTTAATTAATTGTGAGCACTGCATGTTTCTTGTTCCTTTTGCTTATGAGCTACTCTTGATGAATTATCACAATTTTTACCGGTGTTTATATCATACCTGCAAACTCGTTGCATTTCTAATAAGCGCAGATGCGTTGTATAAAGGGGTTAACCAGGGTAACCGCTGTATTTCTGTTGTTCCATAAGTGTCACCTATTGCATTTTCATTCAGCTGGTGGATCGAAATCAAGCTAATGTGCATTCTAAATATCTAAACAGTTAGAATAAGATGGTTTGGATGTTACCATAGATCTTGCACCACTTCACCCATTTGGTATTATTTTTATTTTTGCAGGTCTTAAATTTGATGTTAAAAACCCTGCTCAAACGGTGTCTGTGTTCATGTTGTCAAAGTGCTGACGTCCGCTCGTGTCTTGTGTTTGTCCCGCAGGCACGCTTCAGCAGCTGATCTCTGAGACCATGGTCCGCTGGGCGCAGGAGTCGGTCATCGAGGATCCGGAGCTGGTGCGGGCCATGTTCGTGTTACTCCACCGTCAGTACGACGGCATAGGTGGGCAGGTGCGAGCGCTGCCCAAGACCTACACCATCAACGCTGTCTCCGTGGAGGACACCATCAACCTGCTGGCATCTCTGGGACAGATCCGCTCTCTGCTCAGCGTCAGGATGGGCCGCGAGGAGGAGAAACTCATGATTCATGGGCTCAGGTGACCCGCAATCATCTGCATCCCATATCAACCACAGTTAGCAATATACAGTATCCCGTACATTTAAATGGGCCATTCAGTTATAAAATACTATTAAATAATTTAAAACGATTATTAAATAATTCAAACAAATTTAAATATATATATATATATATATATATATATATATATAAAATTATGTTTCTCAGTTTAAAGAAGTGGAGTGTTTGTCTCAGTGACACCCCCTCTGGTGTTTATTGTGTGAGATCCCAGCTTGAACTCTGACCTCTGACCTATCTGTGTCTCGTCTGCAGTGACATCATGAATAACAAGGTGTTTTACCAGCATCCGAACCTGATGAGAGCGCTCGGGATGCATGAGACCGTCATGGAGGTGATGGTGAACGTCCTGGGTGGAGGAGAGTCCAAGGTGGGAGACACGAAAACACGTTCACAAACGCACTGCATTTTTACTGAAGAGTTTCAGGCTTTACTTTGTACTACATCTGAACAGTTTTGCTTGAACGTTTCTGACCTGTTTCTGGGTAATACTGGCTAGTGTTGTTATTCTGTGGTCTAATATTAATCTTAAATTAATTTGATAGTATGTTGTTATTTTGTATTTCAAAGTATTTTTATTTGAGATGCAACTAAGTGCTACAAGACGCAGTTTATTATTATAATCACAACACTCTTTCTGCTCATAGAATAACATAATTTACACTCTTATCAACATCTCACGACGGGTTCTGATCATGGTTTATGATCTCTTACATAAAGTTTCACTCAGTTCAGCATCAGTGTCAACTCAAGTCAGTTTCATTTCTGTAGCGCTTCATGCAAAAAACTGCTTGAAAGCAGCTTTACGGTAAAAACCAGAGTTATCGTCTCAGAATTCAGTTTCAGGAATCAGTCATTTCAGTTTTCACTGAACGAATGTCCTTCGGTCTTCAGGAAATCACGTTTCCAAAGATGGTGGCCAACTGCTGCCGGTTCCTGTGCTACTTCTGTCGAATCAGCCGTCAGAATCAGAAGGCCATGTTCGATCATCTCAGCTACCTGCTGGAGAACAGCAGCGTGGGACTCGGTAAGGGCTTTTCAGAGTTGAGGAATTGACTCTTGGAGTCGACTCCCCATCTCTAATCTCGAGATCTGAGTTTGAGATGTCTGTTGAAGACCCTACAGTCATTATCTGTGATTTGTTCTCAGCGTCTCCGTCCATGCGAGGTTCCACTCCTCTGGATGTGGCCGCTGCATCTGTAATGGATAATAATGAACTGGCTCTGGCGCTGAGAGAACCGGACCTCGAGAAGGTACGGCTGACTCTTTGTCTCTACATTTCATAAAAATGTATTGTTCTTTGTTATTTCGAACTGAAGAAATCACTGATACCCAAATGAGACGAGATAGCAATGTCTGATTCGTGAATGAGCCGAATGTTTCCAATGAACCTGTCGGCTGTGTTCACAAATCGCACTGAACGATTCATTCACAAATCAGGCTGATCTGATTGCAACAACTCACTGATTCATCTCTAAAAATGCAATAATGTCACATTTACTACTTAAGCACATTAAAAATCAATTACTTTTGTAATAATGAAAATGAGTACTTGTACTTTTACTGGAGTAATATTTTATTAGGGTATCTATACTTTTACTCAAGTACTTGATCTGTGTGTGTGTGTGTGTGTCAGGTGGTCCAGTATCTGGCGGGCTGTGGTCTTCAGAGCTGTGTAATGCTGATGTCTAAAGGATATCCTGACATCGGCTGGAACCCGGTGGAGGGCGAACGATACCTGGACTTCCTTCGATTTGCAGTCTTCTGTAATGGTTTGTGTTCTGACCGGATCTACTTCTGGAGAAAGAAGCGCTAAAGTACTGTCAAAATAAAAGTCCCGTTTCTGACACATATCGGCCAAACAGAAAAACAAATATCGGCCGATGATATTGACCATTCCCACTAATCATGATCTTGTGCTTTATTTTGTCTGAATGGTGTTGGTTGAGTTGGTTGAGGTTGTTGTTTTGGCATCTTTCAGGTGAGAGCGTGGAGGAGAATGCTAACGTGGTCGTGCGGCTCCTGATTCGGCGGCCGGAGTGTTTTGGCCCCGCCCTGCGTGGAGAGGGCGGGAACGGGCTTCTGGCGGCGATGGAGGAAGCCATAAAGATCTCAGAAGATCCCAGCCGAGACGGACCGTCGCCCACCACAGAGGAGAGCAGGACACTGTACGCAATAAACATACTCACAGGAAATGATGTGCTGAACAGTGTTGGGGGAACGCATTACAAGTAACGTGCATTACATAATCAGATTCTTTTTGATGTTACGAGTAAAGTAACGCATTACAAGTAACGTGCATCACATAATCAGATTCTTTTTTGATGTTACGAGTAAAGTAACGCATTACAAGTAACGTGCATTATGTAATCAGATTCTTTTTTGATGTTACGAGTAAAGTAATGAATTACAAGTGACGTGCATTACGTAATCAGATTACTTTTTGATTGTACAAGTAAAGTAACACATTACAAGTAACGTGCATTATGTAATCAGATTACTTTTTGATTGTACAAGTAAAGTAACACATTACAAGTAACGTGCATTATGTAATCAGATTACTTTTTGATTGTACAAGTAAAGTAAAACATTACAAGTGATGTGCATTATGTAATCAGATTACTTTTTGATTGTACAAGTAAAGTAACACATTACAAGTAACATGCATTATGTAATCAGATTACTTTTTGATGTTACTAGTAAAGTAACGCATTACAAGTAATGTGCATTACATAATCAGATTCTTTTTTGATGTTACGAGTAACGTAACACATTACAAGTAACGTGCATTACATAATCAGATTACTTTTTTATGTTACGAGTAAAGTAACGCATTATAAATAATGTGCATTACGTAATCAGATTGTTTGTTGATGTTACAAGTATCGCATTACAAGTAACGTGCGTTACATAATCAGATTACTTTTTGATGTTACGAGTAAAGTAACATTACAAGTAACGTGCATTATGTAATCAGATTACTTTTTGATGTTATGAGTAAAGTAACGTAATGCATTACAAGTAAATTGCATTACATAAGCCAGCTGAGAAAAAGTAATGCAAAAGTAACGTATTACTTTACATAAAAAGAAACTAAGTAACGTAATTAGTTACTTTTTTAAGGAATAACGCAATATTGTTGCATTAAGTAACTTTCCCCATCACTGGTCCTGAACACGCACACAAACGCATCCATGCAGCAGATGTAGGACGTCAGTGTCGTAATCCGCACACATCCTTCATTTATCTTCTGTGTTCCTGAACTGTCATTGTCCGCTGCTCCAGAAACATGCTGCTGTGAGCAAGTAAAATGGGTCGAGATCTAAATACAGCGGCTTCTGCTTGATCTGCTGCAGTCTGAGGGTCAACACCTTCATTCAGTGATTTAAAGGGATAGTATGTTTACATGCACATCGATTTACGATATTAATTATCAAGCATGTATTAATTCATCAGGGAGATCATCTGTGAGCTTATTTTATCTGCCTAACACACATTATAATCCACTGATGATATGTGTGTCTCTTGCAGTAGTGATGTATTGGAGGAAGAGGAAGATGACACCATTCACATGGGAAACGCCATCATGACCTTCTACGCAGCTCTGATCGACCTATTGGGCCGCTGCGCTCCCGAGATGCATGTGAGTTCATGTGTGTGTTTTCCCGTCAATCACCTTCACTGGCACACAACACTGTGTCCCAACTAGACGGGACACGACTACGAGACGCCACAAAATCAATCACAATCACAGCCAGTCAAAAGAGAGTGTGGGCGGAGTCTCTCTGCAAGCACACTGCACTCCCAACCAAATCAATCACAAATCACAGCCAATCAAAAAAGCATGTGGGCGTCGCAGCTGGTCAGGACAAAAACTCTGATTAACATGGATAAAGATGCCTTTTATCTGGTTAGGAGACAGTGTAAAGCTTAATGTTGATCACGTTCCTCTCATGTGAAGCTGATGCGCTCTTTGCGCTCTGGTACTGATGACATGGTGACTTTCTGCTCTGTCAGCTGATCCACGCCGGGAAGGGAGAGGCCATCCGTATCCGAGCCATCCTGCGCTCTCTCATTCCCATTGAGGATCTGGTGGGAGTGATCAGCATCCCGTTCCTGATGCCCACGCTGGCTAAAGGTCTGACTATCATTGTTAATCTTTGTTAATCTGTCTTTGTGGATTATTTGGCGGTAACCAGTACATTGTTCTGATCACCGCATTTAGACGGTTCCGTGATCGAGCCGGATATGTCAGCAGGGTTCTGTCCTGATCACAAAGCAGCCATGGTTCTGTTCCTGGACCGGGTTTACGGCATCGAGGACCAGAACTTCCTCCTGCACCTGCTGGAAGTGGGTTTCCTGCCTGACCTCAGAGCCGCCGCCTCATTGGACACGGTGAGTCACGTGACACCTCAGTAGCTGGTTCCATCCACCCATTTTTATGCAAATTTTGGGATATTGCATGGATGGAAATGCTAAGATGTGCATAAATGTGAAGTGCATTTTTTAATCTGTTTTGCACATAAGTTCAATTCCCAACTTTGAGTGAAATCACAGCTAGTGAGTGTTGCGTTATCCAGCCAATCTTTGACCTCTTTCCTGGTCCCGTGTGACCTTTGACCCCCAGGCGGCTCTGAGCGCCACAGACATGGCGCTGGCTCTGAACCGGTACCTGTGCACGGCGGTCCTGCCTCTGCTCACCAAATGCGCTCCTCTGTTTGCGGGGACGGAGCCGTTCGCGTCTCTCATCGACTCTCTGCTGCACACTGTCTACAGACTGTCTAAAGGCTGCTGTCTCACCAAAGCTCAGAGAGACGCCATCGAGGAGTGTCTGCTGGCCGTGTGCGGGTGAGGACGCGTCTACTAGTTACTAGTTAGTGGTCCGTTCACTGACCGTCTTTTCTTTCTTTGTTTTATTTTTTTATATAGCACGTTTAAAAGCAACTTAGTTGCCCAAAGTACTTTTTAGTTAAAAAAAGAATAAGAAAATATATAAAATAATAATTAAAAAATTTCATATTTTGCACAAAATGGATTAAGTTAGATTAAGTTCTTGGTACAGTAGTGTTTACTTGAATCTATATGCATCTGTAGATTTAAAAAAATCCATATCTTTAAAGTCAGAAATCTCCACTTCAGCAGCTTTACACACACCAAACTTTACAGTTTTATTCATATCTATACTCTAAAGGTTTGTTCATATATCATTTACCTGATCTATAGAACATTTTACTCCTAAAAACATGGTGAAAATTTAGTTTGTTTCAGGCTGTTGACAGTATTTTCTGATTTCTGGAGTGATAAAAAGAGAAATCCACTAACAACGAAAAAGAATTTTGAATCTGGCTTTATCCAAAGTTCTGATTTCTGGTCTGGAAATGTATGCAGATTAGAGCATATTTAATTCGACAGTGCCTCATTTGCATATTCATTTGTAACATTTCAGGAAACTGCGTCCGTCGATGATGCAGCATCTGCTGCGGCGTCTGGTGTTCGACGTTCCTGTGCTCAACGAACACACGAAGATGCCTCTGAAGGTGAGACTCCGTCTGAACTCACATTCACATCAGGAAAACTGTACTGTAGTAATTCATCTCTGGGTGGGATGGGCGTGTCCTCCTCCAGCTCCTGACCAATCACTACGAGCGCTGCTGGAAGTACTACTGTCTGTCCGGAGGGTGGGGAAGCTTTGGCGCCTCGTCCGACGAGGAACTGCATCTGTCCAGAAAACTCTTCTGGGGAATCTTTGACGCTCTGGCGAGAAAGGTGCAGCACACTGATGTATCGCTCTATAATAAGTTCATTTTCTTGTGTCAGTCAGGAATTTGGAATAATTAAAATTTTTAATGTTTTTGAATGAGTCTCTTCTGCTCTGCATTTATTTGATCAAAAGTATAGTAAAAATAATAAAATATTTTGACAATTTAAAACTAATGTGAATATATTGTAAACTGTAATTTATTCCTGAATTTTCAGCATCATTACTCCAGTTTTCAGTGTCACATGATCCTTCAGAAATCATTCTAATATGATGATTTGATGATCAAGAAACATTTATGATTATTATCAATGTTGAAAACAGATGTGTGTGTGTGTGTTTCTGCAGAAGTATGACGTGGAGTTGTTCAAGCTGGCGCTGCCGTGTCTGAGCGCAGTGGCCGGAGCTTTACCTCCTGATTACATGGAGTCAAACTACGTGGCCATGATGGAGAAACAGTCGTCTATGGACGCCGAGGGAAACTTCAACCCACAGCCCGCCGACACCAGCAGGTCAGACTTAAACCACCACCATCCACTTCCTCTGAAACCTCTAAACATGAGCATTTAGACCCGATGAAGCTGGTTTGAGGTGTTTTTCAGATGTTAGTCAATGTGCTGCTGGTTCTGTTTGTGTTTCTGCAGCGTCGTTGTTCCTGAGAAGCTCGATCATTTCATCAATAAATATGCAGAATATTCCCATGAGAAATGGTCCATGGAGAAGGTCAGAGCTGCATACACAAGTCTACTTTCCATTAAGTAGTGGTTTAGTGTGTCATTTTCATTCAATTGTTCGATTAAATGAGCTGAAACAACAATCAAACATGATCTTCTCTCTCATGTGTAGCATTGAATCTGATTCGTTCATTCATTTGAAACTGAATCAGTTCAAAAAATGATTCATAGGTTCATTTCAGGAATCTCAATACAGCACATTTCTAAAAGTTTGTCTTATTTAATGTAATGAATATTTTATCATTGTCTTCATTGGTAACACTTAATAACAAGCTCTCATTTGTTAACATTAGTTAATGCTTTAACTAACAATGTATTTGTTACAATATTTATTAATCTTTGTTAATGTTAGTTAATAAATAAAACTGTTTGTTCATGTTAGTTCAGGGTGCATTAACTAATGTTAACGCATACAACTTTTGAATTTAAAACTAAACTAAATGTTGGGTTAGGTTTATTAAATACTGTACAAGTATTTTTCATCATTAGTTCATGTTAACTAATGTAGATAACTAATTAAGTTGGCTTGAGAAAACCAGCTTACTGAAATGCTATTTAAACTTATTAAATCATGCTGGCAACATGCTAACAATGTGCTAATCATGTTACCGACATGCTAATTCATGCTAGCCACATGTTAAATCATGCTAGCAACATGCTAATCATGTTAGCAACATGCTAATTCATGTTAACAACATGTTAAATCATACTACCAACATGTTAAAGCATGTTAGCAAAATGTTAACAATGTGCTAATCATGTTATCGACATGCTAATTCATACTAGCAACATGCTAATTCATGATAGCAAAATGCAAATCATGTTAGCTATGTGTTAATCATGTTAGCAACATCTTAACACTGTTAAATCATGCTAGCAACATGATAACAACAAGGTAAATCATGTTAGCAACATGATAATCATGCTAGCAGCATGCTAATTAATGCTAGCAACATGTTAAATCTAGCTAGCAACATGCTAACAATGTGCTATCATGTTGGCAACATGTTAACAAAATGCTAATTCATGATAGCAACATTGTAAATCATGCTAGCAAAATGCTAATCATGTTAGCTATGTGCTAATCATGTTAGCAACATGCTAACAACAAGGTAAATCATGTTAGCAACATGCTAACTATGTGTTAAATTATGTTAACATCTGTTTTTGTGACTGTGACTGTGACTGTGTTGCCTTCAAAACCGTCAAACTTTAAACTACTTTAAACTTCACACTTCAAACTGAAAACCTTCAAACTTCAAGATTTTAAAACTTCTTCAAACTTTCTGGTCCGGCTTTCTCAAGCCAACTTAAAGTTTGTCTTGACAAACTTTTTTTTATTTAGTTTTTAACAAATAAAATTTTATTGTAAAGTGTTATCTTTTCATTTTGCTTCTGTTTTATTATAATTAATTGCAAATATTTTCTCAAGTTTAATGCAGTTACTCATCAGTGTTTTTTTGCAAGTGCTGTTGAAAACGACATTTTATATTGTCTTTATTTCATTAAAATAATCGAACTCCTTCTTAAAGCGCTTCAGCTGGACAGTAGGTTAACATATTAAGTTGTTAATTCAGTTTATTGATGTTGGATCTGTAGTTTGCCGTCGGCTGGATTCATGGAGAGCAGATGTGTGAATCGTCTAAAGTTCATCCGCTGCTGAAGCCCTACAAGTGTCTGTCTGAGAAGGTACAGAATCTCACAAAGCCACTTTGAATGATGGGTAAAGCACAGCGATTCCAGTCCGTATTGTTTCCTCTGTGCTTCAGGATAAGGAGGTTTACCGCTGGCCAATCAGAGAGAGTTTGAAGACGATGCTGTCTTGGGGCTGGAGCATTGAGCGGACGAGAGAGAGCGACGCGTCCACCTTACACAGCCGCACCCGCCGGATCTCTCTGTCCAGTCAGGTCAGAAACACACGTTCATAAATCACTGCCAGAGTCATCGTCTGAGCTCTGCTTCATCTAGTAGCGCTTTATACAGTACAGACTTGTCATTGATGCAAACTTCAGCAAATATGACACATATTCAGTTTCAGCTGGAAAGCAGCTGTACAGAAGACATTTTTAGGGGTTCAAGCGTGTAGCTCAGATCATTTCCAAGGATCTGCATTCTCACATAAAACTGATCAGACAGACCAAACCGTAAGTCGTAGAGATTTGAAACTTTGAGGGCTGGTAGTACTCACACCATCTACAACGTCACCAAGGCTCGCCCCGATCGGCCTGATGGGGGCGCTACAGCGGTCAAAAGTACGAAATTGCTCATAACTCCTAAATCATTTTCGGTTATTTTGGATTTTTTTGAAAAACCTACTTTTGCGAAATAGTCCTAGGTTTTTGGCCTGATCGGAACCAAACCAGTGCAGCAGGATTCTCTGGAGTCTGATAGTTGTCATAAATGTCAATAATTATCAAAAAAAAAGTTGAAATTTTAATTCACGGTCCCTAAGGGCCGCCAAAACGTTCAAAGTGGGCGTGGCTACTTTTACTAAAATGGTACTAAAACTAAAAACTCGTGAACGGAATGAGATATTTTCACCAAATTTGGCACACCTATGTAAGAGCTCATTCTGTGGTCGCGTGAAAAAGGATGCTGCAACTGGCCACTTGGTGGAGCTATAACAGGAAAAAACATGAAAATGGCTAATAACTACTTCACTGTTAGTCCGATTGACTTAAAAATCGGCATGCAGTGTCGTGATTGTCTATGAGGACATTGACGTATTTAAAAAAACATGTCCGCCATCGGCCAATGAATTTTGAGCAGCTATCAGATAAGGTTAACAGAGGCCGATTGGAACGAAACTCGCTGGGCCTGTTTGACTCACGGCCCTAGAAGCCTGTGAGAAATTTGAAAGAAATCGGCCACTGGGGGCACCTTCGCGTTTTTCACGTGCATAAAGGATCGCGTATCAGGCGATTTTTCACACACGCCCACAACATTCATGCCACATGGTAGAACTCCTCATTCTGAGCAACTTTGCCTCTAGGACTGCCGCTGTCCGTCGAATCGTTCATTAAATATTGGAGATTATTTAAAAAACCAACTTTGGCGAACTAGTCCTAGGTTTTTAGGCATGTGCTGAAAGGCCTTAAAGCGCTTGAACCCCAATAATTGCTGCTCGCAGCTATATTTCAGATCAAGTTTTGTTTTCATCTGATAGTGTCAGTGCAGTCCAATCGCTAATATTACTGAACACTAATAAATGTGACCTTTGGCCCCCCGCAGCGCTCCATAGAGGGCGCTCATGGTTTCAGCCCGCGGCCTGTCGACATGAGCAACGTGACGCTGTCCAGAGACCTGCATGTGAGTGGAGCGGCTTCACAAATGCACAAAACAACTCAAGATTGACTTTTTTAAACACGTCCTTGTGCTCGTGTGTTTCAGTCGATGGCGGAGCTGCTGGCCGAGAACTATCACAACATTTGGGCTCAGAAGAAAAAACTGGAGCTGGAAGCCAAAGGTCTGTCTGACATCCGTGAAATATCTGTCATCTTTACTGGATATGTTTCTGTTGAACACTGAGGTGTTTTTTAATCAGAATTCATCCTCCTGTCTTTTAACGGCTCTTATTTATAGCCAACAACCTGTTCTCCATGTAAGATCTAGTGTGCGTCACTATTGTCATAGTAATGAAGCAAATCCTCCTACATCAGTGCAGCTTTCCTCCTTGGAACTCACAGTAGGGCTGTCTTTAAATGTTTATAAGTTATTATGACTAAAAATCAATTTCCTTATGGAGAAAATTACTGGAGTTTTTACTTCCAGAACCGGCCGTTGTGCTCTATAGGAAATGAAAGGTCTGTTGAAATACTTTGCATTGTTGGATACAGTGTCTCATGCATTTGTGTACATTGTGCACATATATTTGAAACGTAGTGGATCATTCAGGTATTATACAGAAAATACTGCATATCATATGCATGTCACATACTACAGAAATACTACAAGTGTGATAGTATGTCCTTCTGAACATGTAAACCCGAGCGCAGCCATTAGATGGTGCTGCATTCACTCCAGTGTGTGTCTGCTGCTTTCTAACGTGTGTGTTTGGATTGCCAGGAGGAGGAAGTCATCCATTACTGGTTCCTTACGACACTTTAACTGCCAAAGAGAAATCCAAAGACCGGGAGAAAGCACAAGACATCCTGAAGTTCTTTCAGATCAATGGATACAGCGTCTCAAGGTGTGTGTGAGTGTGTGTGTGCCTGATTCACATCCATCCGTGAACACTGATTCATATATCATTTGTAAATATTCATAAATAAAAAAATATTTCAGAAAACAAGTCTCTTCTGCTCACCAAGGCTGCATTTATTTGATCAAAAATACAGTAAAAATGTGAAATATTATTCCAATGTAAATCAGCTGTTTTCTATGTGAATATATAGTAAAGTGTAATTTATTCCTGTGATCAAAGCTGAATTTTCAGCATCATTACTCCAGTCTTCAGTGTCACATGATCCTTCAGAAATCATTCTGATATGATGATTTGCTGCTCAAGAAACATTTATGATTATTATCAATGTTGAAAACAGTCATATTTTTGTGGAAACTGACACATTTTATTCTTTAGTATTCTTTAATGAATAGAAAGATTAAAAAACAGCATTTATTTGAAATAGAATCCTTTGTAACATTATAAATGTCTTTACTGTCACTTTTGATCAATTTTAAATTTAATTCATCCTTGAAGTATAAAAATATCAACTTTCAAAAGTATCAAAAATCTTACTTAGTTTTTTATATACATATATAATCCATATTTGACTGTATTTGAATCCGTTGTGGTGTGTGTGTGTGTGTGTGTGTGTGTGTGTGTGATGTGAGCAGGGCGATGAAAGAACAGGATCTGGACACTCCGTCCATAGAGAAACGCTTCGCGTACACGTTTCTGCAGCAGCTGATCACGTATGTGGACGAAGCTCACGGACACATGCTGGAGTTTGGTGAGTCACTCGCTTTAACGCCTGTATCGACCTCTGCGCTTCAGCCGTGGATCCTAATCATCTTCATCTTGATTTCAGATGCTGGAATTCGACCGAAAGGGGAGAAAATCCCTCATGAGCAGCAGGTCAAATTCTTCGGGAAGGTCTGATTCATTCTAACACACTTCATTTCAATCACTAATTAGATTCATACGGTGATCGAATCGCTGTTTCGCTCATTTCCAGGTTGTGTTGCCGCTGGTGGATCAGTACTTCAAAAACCACCGGCTCTACTTCCTGTCCACCGCTGTTCGACCAATCAGCAGCGGGGGCCACGCCTCCAATAAAGAGAAGGAGATGGTGACCAGGTGAGGCGATGTTATAAATGTCAACGTCAAATGAATGCTTCTGTTCTTCTGTTTGTAAATGCACTTGTACTGTGATTTGATTTGGTATCCACCATCTTCCTCTTCTTCATCTTGATGTTTTCTCTCTCTCAGCCTGTTCTGCAAACTGGGCGTTCTTGTGCGGCACCGGATCTCATTGTTTGGTAAGATGTTTGAAGCGTGTTTGCGGTTGTTTGTCGTGTGTGTTTTATGAAGATAGAGTCTTGCTCTTGAAGCTCAAATAAGTCTTTGTCCAAGAAGATCTGACGGAGCTGTGATCTTAACAAGTGCTGACGTTTGATAGTTTAAGTTAGTAGGCCTGACATGATTGTTGATTAATCATCTAATAATGGTTATTTGATCACAATTATCTGAGAAAACAACAATAATTGTGCAGTTTTTACATAAAGATGGACGAAAGTCTTCGTTCATACGAAATGAAGGTTTCTGGGTTTAATTAGACTGCATTATTATATTATATTATATTAAATATTGATATTCACAGCAAGTAATTCATATAGGCCTATTGTATTATAATTTTGTTACATAATAATAATAATAATTAGTAGTAGTAGTAATTGTAAGTAATTATATATTGTAATAAGTAATTGTATAAATATTAATATTCACAACACTAAAGTAAATCACATAGGCCTATTTTATAATAAATATTATTGGTAAATTATATATATATTAATAATAATCATCATTTATTATAATTAATTATGTAAATATAAATATTCAAAGCATTAAAGTAATTCGTATGAGCCTATTATAGTAATTGTATTGTATTGTATTATAATTATTTATATAAATAATAATATCCAAAGCATTAAAGTAATTCATATTAGTCTAGTTTATTATAATTTTTATTATTATATTATATATACAATTCCAAGCAATATATATATATATATATATATATATTAGGCTTACACTGTAAGTGACATGAACAAAGCTAAATGAAATCGTTAACTGCAATTATCAGCACAAAATTCATGATCATGACAGGTCTAATTAGTTATTGCTAGTGCGACTAGAGAGTGTGAAATGTGTCCATGTGTCCGAGATCAGTAATCCGTGTGGTTGTGTTTCTCTCAGGGAATGATGCCACCTCCATTGTGAACTGCCTGCACATCCTGGGACAGACGCTGGACGCCCGGTCAGTCGACACGCATCACTACGGCTCATGTTATAGTGGATCAACACTTATAGCTGATCTCTCAAAAACATTTTGTGTTGCATTTTGTGTTCAGGACTGTGATGAAAACCGGTCAGGACTCTGTCAAAGCGGCTCTGAGGGCGTTTTTTGATAACGCATCAGAAGATTTGGAGAAAACCATGGAAAATCTGCGGCAGGGTCAGTTCACACACACGCGGATGCAACCCAAGGGCGTCACACAGATCATCAACTACACGACAGTCGCGCTGCTGCCGGTGCTGTCCTCGCTGTTCGAACACATAGGGCAGAACCTGTTCGGAGAGGATCTCATCTGTGAGTCAACTTCCTTCTGACCAGGAAATGTTCTGAAAATGAGTGTCATTAAACTGCACTATATATATATCTGCACTATCTCAGACACCTGCTCCAGAATAACTCATATATCAGCATGTCTCGGATCTCATGACGCTTCTCGTGTCTTCTCTGTGTCATTGCAGTGGATGATGTCCAGGTTTCCTGCTATCGGATATTAAACAGTTTGTACTCACTTGGAACCAGTAAAAGTATTTATGTTGAGAGGTAAATCACAGCTAATACACCGTCTGACTGATTAACGTGTGTTCATTTAGCAGACAAGTAGATTCATCCTAAACAAGCAATTCATCCTAAACAAATTGATTCATCCTAAACAAATAGACTCATTCTAATCAAATTGATTCATCCTAAACAAATAGACTCATTCTAATCAAGTAGATTCATCCTAAACAAATAGACTCATTCTAATCAAGTAGATTCATCCTAAACAAGTAGATTCATCCTAAACAAATAGACTCATCCTAAACAAAGCATTTCATCCTAAAGAAAGTGATTCATCCTAAACAAAGTGATTCATCCTAAACATATTGATTCATTCTAAACATAGTGATTCATCCTAAACAAAGTGATTTATCCTAAACAAATAGACTCATTCTAATCAAATTGATTCATCCAAAACAAAGCGATTCATCCTAAACAAAGTGATTCACCCTGAACAAAGTGATTCATCCTGAACAAAGTGATTCATCCTAAACAAATTGATTCATCCAAATAATTGATTCATATTAAAGAAATTCATCCTAAACAACTGGATTCATTCCTAAACAAATAGATTCATCCTAAACAAATTGAATCATCCTACACAAACTGATTCATCCAAAACAAAGCAATTCATCCTAAATAAGTAGATTCATTCTAAACAAATTGATTTATCCTAAACAAATAGATTCATTCTAATCAAATTGATTCATCCCAAACAAATTAATTCATCCTAAAAACATTGATTCATCCTAAAAAAAGCGATTCATATTAAAGAAATTCATCCTAAACAACTAGATTCACTCCTAAACAAATTGAATCATTCAATCAAATCAATCAATTTCTAAACAAATCGATTAGTCCATAAGCGGATGGAGACATTCTATGGTTTGTTAGTATTTGATGATGTGCATCATGTGTATCTGATTGTTCTGGCTCTGTTGCGTTCAGGCAGCGTCCGGCTCTCGGTGAGTGTCTGGCCGCGTTCTCGGGCGCATTTCCCGTGGCCTTCCTCGAGCCCAATCTGAACAAACACAACACATACTCCATATACAACTGCAAAGGCTCCAGAGAGAGAGCAGGTACGAGACACACACCTGCACTGCCGGATCAAATATGAGACTAATTCACATTCTGCCGTAAAGCAGCTCTACAGAAGCCAATAGATTCATTGTTCAGCTGGAGTCAGTTGTTGTGTTGTGTTGGAAGCGTTAGGTCTGCCGGCTCAGGTGGAGGAGGTGTGCGCGCTGGTGCCGTCTCTGGAGCGGGCGCTGCAGGAAATCATGGAGCTGGCCGAGTCGGGCATGCGCTACACGCAGATGCCGCACGTGATGGAGGTGCTGCTGCCCATGCTGTGCAGCTACATGTCGCACTGGTGGGAACACGGACCCGAGAGCGACCCGGAGCGCGCCGAGAGCTGCTGCACCTCGCTGACCTCAGAGCACATGAACACGCTGCTGGGAAACATCCTGAAGATCATCTACAACAACCTGGGTATTGACGAGGGAGCCTGGATGAAGAGACTGGCAGGTAATTCTGTGATTAAAGCTGTGACTGTGGGTGTGAGCAAAAACATGCCATCTACTGGAAAACAAACACTTAAACTGAAAATAACATTCAACTATAGCCACTAGATGGCAGCAGAGGATTACTCAGTGGACCCATACGAGCTAGAACTGCCACTGCACACAACCTGTGTTTGTCTCAGTGTTTTCTCAGCCCATCATCGGTAAAGCCAAGTCTCAGCTGCTGAAGACTCACTTCCTGCCGCTGATGGAGAAGCTGAAGAAGAAGGCGGCGACGGTCCTGCAGGACGAGGAGCACATGAAGGCGGAGGGCCGGGGCGAGATGTCGGAGTCGGAGCTCCTCATCCTGGACGAGTTCACCATCCTCGTGCGAGACCTGTACGCCTTCTACCCGCTGCTCATACGCTTCGTCGACTACAACCGGTACGAGAGTGACGGGTGAGCTGCGGTCGGGCTGTTACGGAGTCGCGTCAGTGTGACACGTGTTTGTTTGTTTGTTTTACAGAGCGAAATGGCTCAAGGAACCGAACACTGAGGCGGAGGAGTTATTCCGTATGGTGGCCGAAGTCTTCATATTCTGGGCTAAATCACATGTGAGCACATATACAACTCTTTGATCACTATCCAAAATGAATGGAAGTCAAGTTAGATCAAGTGTGTTTGAATCCGCTGATGTTTTGGTGATTTTTAGTGGATGCATGAGGTCAGTTCTGCTCAAGTTCACACAGATTCATAATAAAGTCGGCTTGAGACGAAAGTTGCACATGTCTTTTCTTCTCTATTGTGCCGTATATCTGAGTGAAATGCTTCTCAAACAAGAACAAATGTAGGGCGGAGCTTGATTTTGTCTGTGGGGAGTTGATTGGATGGTTGTGGTTTGCTATTGGTGGATCTCATGTGAGTGACAGGTTGCTCCCCAAAACTAACATTAATGCACATCATCTGTGACGGAGTGAAGTTCACTCACTCTGACATTGAGATATTCAGAACGTCTGAAATCTTTGAATCCTTTGGATTTGACAGCAGTGAACTCTGGGTATCTGACGAGAAAATGTGTTTTTTTTCCTCTATAGAACTTTAAACGAGAAGAACAAAACTTTGTGGTTCAAAATGAAATCAACAACATGTCCTTCCTCATAACTGATACCAAATCTAAAATGTCCAAGGTATGATACACACACACACACACACACTCACTCAATCACACACACTCTTACACACACTCACACACACACACACTCCCACACACATGCACACACACTGATAAAGCATGACTGTGTGCTCAGGGTGGCGTATCAGACCAGGAGAGGAAGAAGATGAAGAAGCGAGGGGATCGATATTCCCTCCAGACGTCTCTGATCGTCGCCGCTCTCAAGCGCTTGCTTCCGGTCGGACTGAACATCTGTGCGCCGGGAGACCAGGAGCTGATCGGACTCGCCAAGAGCCGCTTCACGCAGGTACACAAAAACACCCTTATTTCTGCTCGAGTTACTGACCCGGAAGAGCTGTTTGTGATGAAGCTGAACCTGTTTCACAGAAAGACACTGAGGACGAGGTCCGAGAGATCATACGAAACAACCTCCACCTGCAGGGGAAGGTGAGTGACGCTCCTGCTCTCCGTCTGTTCTCCATCTGTTCTCAGTCTGTTCTCCATCAGACCCCTTCAGTCATGTTTGCATGTTCTGATCACTGCAGAGAAACACGACAGCTCCAGTGATCAGAAATCATTTAAGGGTCAATGGTGTGAGGCTCATTTTGTGTCCAGATCTGTTCAGTCATTCCAAAAAAACTTTGCATTCCCAATTATTTTATTGACAATTAAACACATTTTCCAAAAACTGCAATTAAAAAAAATCTCTATAAGTTGTAATGCATAATTTGTTTAAGTTAAATATTTACGCATTACTTATTAAGCATTTTTTTTTAATTATTGGCAATTATTGTGATTCTTTTTTTTTAAAAAATCATTATAATTTATAATGCATAATTTATTTATTTAAATACATGATATTTAAGTTAAATATTTACATATCATCCAAAAAAAAAGAAAAACATTAATTGCATTGTCATAATATTTTATTGCAATTAGGCACATTTTTTAATTAAAAAAAATAATAATAATTATGATATAAATTATATAAATTCAATATATATAATTTATAATGTCCATAATATATATATATATATATATATATATATCAATTATAATAATGTTTTTAAAATAATGTAAACAAAAATATTGCATTGTCATACTATTTTATTGGAAATTAAGTAAATTTTTTTTATTAAAAAAAATGTAATGATAACAATTTATATAAATTCAATATATAATTTATAATGTCTATAATTAAAAATTTGTGTGTGTATGTATACATATATATATCATTTTAATTTTATCATCATTAATTCTAATAATGTTTTTAAAATTATGTAATAAAAAAGATAGAGCATTGTCATATTATTTTATTTGCAATTAATCACATTTTTCAATTAAAAACGTAATGATAATGAAATATATATAAATTTTATATACACTTTATAACGTATATAATTACAAAAAAAATAAAAAATAAATATTTTCTAATATTGTCATTATTTGATTGGCAACTATGCACATTTTCAAAAATAAATAAATTGAATGCAACTGAAAAAAATCAATACATTTATTACACATTTAAATTATTGATCTATTTAATTACATATTTAAATGAAGTATTTGCACATCATTAAACAACAAAAAGAACTTAAATATTACATTTTCCAGTGAGGGTGTTAGGAGATTTTCCCTTTTATTGTCCTGGACGTCCTCACGCATCGTTGACCCTTGAACTGTTGCATGTGTGTAACTTCCCCTCCGTTTCATCCCTCATGTGTCCATCTGCATGTGTCAGTACCGCGTTTTACATTTCAAAAAGCTGGTGAAGAGACTCATCATCATCTTAAAGTGGATGAAGAGTCGTCAGTGTAAAGCGGCGGGGCCAGAACCCGTCCCTCACAAGCGCATGCCGCTGCACAAGCGCTCCGGCACCCTGGACGTCCCCCAGCGGAGCCGCCCGCCGCTCCTGAAGAAGGCCTCGTCTCTGGACTTCACCTGCAAACATGTCAAAGCTCCTGTGAAGCAGCTCGAGCCGCCGCAGGCCTCCAGACACGTGTTTACCTGCAATAAGCTGGTAAGCTTGTGATCAGACGGTCTTTATGATCCTGAGAATCTGATCACACCGACGGTGATTTACAGTCAAACTGGCTGGAAGTCAGTGATGTTTAACAAGCGCTGGGAACTTGAGCCGACATGAGCTTAAGGGACAGTTCAAGTTGAGTTTAAAATCTCTCCTCAAGATCATGTTAGTTAACTAAATCTGTATAATTTGTAATGTATAATTTATAATTTATTTATTTATTTAAATACGTTATTTAATATAAATATTTACACATCTTTAAATATAATAATTATTATAATTTTATGAAAAAAACATTAATTGCATTGCCATATTTTATTGGCAATTAATCTTATTTTCCAATAAAAAAATAATAATGATGATATTATTTATATAAAATCAATATATAATTTACTATATATATATATATATATATAATTTAAATGCTTGTCATTTAAATTACATATTTACACATCCTTAAATATAATAATTACTTTTTTACAAAAAACATAAATTGCATATTTTATTGGCAATTATGCATTTTCCAATTAAAAAACATTAATGATGATATAATTTGTTTTATAATATAATATAATTATAATAATTACATCTTTCCAAAAAATCAAAAAAAAAAAAAAACATAAAAAACTTTTGTTACTTGAAATAAAATAAACTTTTAAAAATAATATTAAAATAAACTGAAATTTAAAAGTACAATATTAACTTTTTTTTATTTTTGTTAGTTGCCAAGTCAGCATTTCTCATTTTAATTTTGTTGAATTTGATGTACTAAAACAACAAAAACTGAAATAAAAATGAATAAAAACTGTATAGACATATTTTTAAAAACTAATAAAATGACAAAAACACAACAAAATTACTAAAGCTTAAACTAAAATTTAAATGACAAGAGAGAATATAAAAGTAGAAATCTATAATAATGTCTCAATGATTCTAAAGTAACACACTCAAGATACAGTGAGTATGATTGACAGCACAGCGACTGTGAACCTGCAGCGTTTGCATGAAATCCTGCATTTGTGATTATAACACGCATGTTCCTCATGTTCCTCATGTTTGTCATCCAGTGTCCCTCACTGCATGCTCACGTCGCGCTGCAGCTTCATCCTCTTCATCAGTGTCAGTGTCGTCTGTGTGTTTCTGCAGCTGGAGGATCCTGCGATCCGCTGGCAGATGGCGCTGTATAAAGACATGCCCAACCGCAGCGAGGACTCGTCGGACCCCGAGAAGACCGTCGATCGAGTGCTGAACATCGCACATGTGCTCTTCCACCTCGACCAGGTTAAACTTGAGCTCCACATACAGCTGATTCAGTCTATATTCTACACTATCCATATGTAAATGAGCTCTCTTATGATTGGCTGATCACAGTGTCATTCATCAAGACAGTTTCTGAATACTGAATAGGTGTTGATATGTAAATATGGGGGCGGGTCATATGTTAATGTAGCTCTACAGAAGACGATAGTGTTGTTCAGATCAGTTCATATAGTGTCTATGTGTTTGTTTGAGCAGGTTGAACATCCTCAGCGCAGTAAGAAGGCCGTGTGGCACAAGCTGCTGTCCAAACAGAGGAAGAGAGCCGTCGTGGCCTGTTTCAGGATGGCGCCGCTTTACAACCTGCCCAGGTGAAGATCTTCTGTTCTGCTGGATCTCTCAGTGATTCCTGAATGATCTGAGACGCTCTGATTCTCTGCTTTCCAGGCACAGAGCCGTGAACCTGTTCCTCCAGGGTTACGAGAAGTCCTGGATCGAGACGGAAGAACACTATTTCGAGGACAAGCTGATCGAGGATTTGGCCGTATGTAGCGATTCCTCACAACATCCGCTCATGTTTTCCCACGTCTTTTGATACGCACAGCAGGAGCTCTCAGTGTTTTCTGAAATGATTTCACTGGTTCACACTCTTTTGTTTTTGGTTCAATGAGGAGCCAGAATGACTAGAACTAGGGATGCACGATATATCGGCCACCACATCAGTATTAGCCGATATTGGTTTCTTTTTAATGTTACCGTTATCAACCCAATGAGAAAATTAGGGCGATATATTAAAGCCGATAAAAAATTGATTATTTCCTTCAGCTGAGACACTTCAAATGCACACTGTTCACCATGATGGTTTTAAATTGCTTGAAATATGATTGAAATCACTTTGAAAGGGAAAATACAGTTAAGTACAACATTTGCAGCGCAAGTCTGTCATATAAGCTACATAAAATTATACTGAGAACAATACTGTGAAAGAATGTTGTGAATTCTTTGTATGCCCGTGTTTCCTGTGCATCCACAAAGGAGTTACAATTTTGTGTATATATTTATTGGCCAATATATCGGTTAGTGACTTTCAAATATAAAGAATTATCGGTTATCGCTATCGGCCAATATATCAGTTATCGATTTTCAAATATAAAGAATTATCGGTTATCGCTTTTGGCCAATATATCGGTTATCGGTTATCAACTTTCAAATAAAAATAATTATCGGTTATCGCAGTTGGCCAATATATCGGTTATCGACTTTCAAATATAAAGAATCATCAGTTATCGCTATCAGCCAATATATCGTTTATCAACTTTCAAATATAATGAATTATTGGTTATCGCTATTGGCCAATATATCGGTTAGCGACTTCCAAATATAAAGAATTATCGGTTATCGTTATCGGCCAATATATCTGTTATTGGTTATTGACTTTCAAATATAAAGAATTATCAGTTATCGCTATCGGACAATATATTGGTTATCGACTTTCAAATAGAAAGAATTATCGGTTATTGCTATCGGCCAATATATCTGTTATCAGTTATCGACCTTCAAATATAAAGAATTATCAGTTATCGTTATTGGCCAATATATCTGTTATCGACTTTCAAATATAAAGAATTATCGGTTATTGCTATCAGCCAAGATATCGGTTATCGACTTTCAAATATAAAGAATTATTAGTTATCGCCATCGGCCAATATATCGGTTATCGACTTTCAAATATAAAGAATTATCGGTTATCGCTATTGGCCAAAGTTTTCATATCGGATGTATCCCTATCTAGAACCTAAAGTATGGATCCTTGAGTTCTTCAGTGTAAATCCACATGAAAGACGAGTATTGATTTCTTCTTTCTCCTCTTCTCTAGCTTGCCTTCCTAAACTAACTTTCTAATAGAAGGTGCTCTAACTGTACGAACACACATAAGTCTGCAGTGGTTTTGTTTCCTCACATTTGTAAACTGTGGTAGATAGCCTGTATTTCATCTGGTGGTTGGCGTGTTTTAGCGTATCTGAGGGTCTTGCTTGAGGCTGTTTGGTGTTTTAGAAAGCAGGCGGAGAGGAGCTGTCAGAGGAGGACGAGATGACCAAACACATCGATCCCTTACACCAGCTCATACAACTCTTCAGCAGAACCGCGCTGACAGAGAAATGGTGGGTTTCCTTTCTCCTATTAATATAGTTCAAACCACAATGATTTGTTGATAGATGCCACATCGATCTGTTGTTGTTTTGTTGTAGTAAACTAGAGGAGGATCATCTCTACATGGCTTACGCTGATATCATGGCCAAGGTAAGACTAGTTTAGATCTGTTCTTAAGAACATGCTTTATAAGTGCTTCTGCTCAGATAAATGTGCTGTTTGATTGGTCACTCACAGAGCTGTCATGATGAAGAGGAAGACGATGAGGAAGAGGTGAAGAGTTTTGAGGTACGTGTCCGTCTGCGTGACTCTTTCTGAAGGCCGATCCTGTTGAAATGTGTTTGTTCGTGTTCATGCGTGATTATCCTGATCTCAGATCTCTTGTCATCTCAACTCAAAAACT
Source organism: Ctenopharyngodon idella (assembly GCF_019924925.1). Classification (NCBI taxonomy): domain Eukaryota; kingdom Metazoa; phylum Chordata; class Actinopteri; order Cypriniformes; family Xenocyprididae; genus Ctenopharyngodon; species Ctenopharyngodon idella. Next base: position 30,486,012 of record NC_067231.1, on the reverse strand, counting down.
GCTTACGGTGGTCTTAACTGGCCTGGTTTTCACTGGTTTTAGAGGCATTTTGAGTCCTTGATCTTGAGCCCAAGACCTGCAAACCACCTTAGGCTGGTTTATGCTGCAATGTAGACTTACATCTGAGCTGGTTTTGCACATGCACACTTTAAAATGCCCTGAAAGACATCTGTCAGTACTCAACCACGTTATATATGGCATCACATAACCCAATGAATAAAGCCCTGACTCCAGCTGAAACCACTTTAGACTGAAAACTGGTTTTTGGCTTGATTTCCAACTGAGCTGGTTTAAGGTGGATGATCAGGTGGCATATTAGCCGACATAAACCAGCTGAAACCAATCTAAGCTGGTCTTAAACAGATCTCCCAGCCTGACAAATGACAAAACCCCCCTAAAACATTGTGTGAGATGCTCTTTCCCATCTGTCTGCAGGAGAAAGAGATGGAGAAGCAGAAGCTGCTGTATCAGCAGGCCAGACTTCACGACCGCGGCGCCGCAGAGATGGTGCTACAGACCATCAGCGCCAGCAAAGGTCAGAAAACCACACACAGTCCTCAGAAACTGATGCGTGTTTGTGATGATCATGGACTGATGGGAATGTGTGTGTTGTGCAGGAGAGATGGGGCCGATGGTGGCCTCCACGCTCAAGTTGGGAATCGCCATACTCAATGGAGGAAACTCCACAGTTCAGCAGGTACAATGTTTGTTATGATTTTGTTTTGTTGCTGTCCTTGTTGTTGTCGTCTGCTGGTGTGCTATTTGTCCCGCCTCTCTTCCACTGTGATTGGATGGCTGGATAGAAAGCGACAGTCATGAGTGCTACGTTTTACTCAGTTGAACATTTCTCAACTCTTGTGAATGAATCAGTGTGAAATAAACGTTAAGCTCCTCATCACATGGTGCTCCAATGTAAAACAACTGAAAAAATACGCTGGCCTTAGGAAAAAACGCTTTGGTGGACACACGGCCTAATTTCAAATAGTTGTGAAGTAAACTATTAGAAGTATTTGCAAATAATATTTTAAATATGCACACATTAACTCTTATTCATATGTAGGGATGGGTATCGAGAATCAGAATCGATTCCAATTTTGCTTATCAATTCAAACGATAATTCAAATGATACCCAAATATTGACGTGTTCGATCTGCTTTTTGTCGTGCAGAAAATGCTGGACTACCTGAAAGACAAACGAGACGTTGGATTTTTCCAGAGTCTGGCGGGACTCATGCAGTCGTGCAGGTACGACAATGACCGAATGTAACGATGATGTAATAATAACTGATTATAGTCAAGTCAGCTTTATTTCTTCAGCGCTTTATACCACAGATTGTTTCAAAGCAGCTTCACAGAATCAATGATGCAAACTTCATCAAATAAGAGACGCATTCAGATTCTGCTGTACAGAAGACAATTTCCAGATCAATTCAGTTCAATAACCATGTCGATGTTGCAAAGTTCATCAGTGATGATGTTTGTGCTCCAGTGTTCTGGATCTGAACGCGTTTGAGAGGCAGAATAAAGCTGAAGGTCTCGGGATGGTGACGGAGGAAGGATCAGGTATGATTTATTTGAACACAAACACCTGATTTATAATCAATAACTATGATCATGTGAAATAACTGGTGGTTTTTTCAAGCATGAAATCGTCATGTTCATTCCACTTGATTTATCATGCCATTTCTGTGTTAATTTAGTTGAGTTATCGATTTTAAAATACAGTAATGCTACTTTTGTGTTGAGCGCACGTATCCCAGAATCCATTCTGAAGATGTCTCTGTCAAATTGAGTTATTTTATCCTTTTTCTTTATGTTTGTGAACGAGTGTGTGATGATGATGATGATGAATGCTTGATATGGTCTTCAGCAGAAAAATTTTTTTTCGCAAGGGTGCAATGAGAAATAAGAGCACTCAACAGTGTGCGTGAGACACTCACCCTACCCTAACATGTGCTGTCTTTGATAAGTGACCCTTTTGAAAATTATTTTCAAACCTCATTTCATTTGAGTCTCAAAGATGAAGCATGAATTTTATATTCCTTGAGTTCTTTTTCAGGTTTCTTTATGTTTGCTGTGTTGTAACATGACTTTTAAAGGGATAGTTCACCCAAAAATGAACACTCATTTACTCACCGTCATGACGCTCCAAACCGACAAGAGTTTCTTCAGTGGAATCTTTATATATATATATATATAGACTTATATATATAACCGTTCAAACATGTGGGGTCTTTATGATTATTTTGAAGTAAATTAATATTTAATACTATAAATATATTAATACTATATATATTATTTTAGATGAATATTCTTGCATTATTATATAGGAATATTTAGTTTGTTTTGGAGTAATTTTTTTTATTGTTTTAGAGTATATATATATTTATATATAATATAAACTCAAATTAAAGTCATTATTGTACATGTTTTTGGAGCTCAACAGCATCTTTTGCCTTTTCTTTGACTGTAAAGAGCTTCATGAACATTCTGTGAATCATCTGTTCATATTCCACTGATTAAAGAAGGTCCTGCAGGTTTGAACTGAAACGAAGGCGAGTAAATGACGGAAGGTTCATGTTCGTCTGCACTATTCCTTTAACCTGCACAAGTGTTTTTCTCTCTCTGACTCTTTATTTCTCTCTGAATTTTGCCTTTTTTTCTCATGATACCCTCTCTAAACAGTTCTGCACTTTATTCACTCAGGTTTGGATTCAATCAGCATCATTTCTGCTAAAGTCAGACACGGTTTCATCAAACCTGTAAGTTAAGGTGAAAACTTCTGGTTACGTATTTAAACTAGTCCTAATCAGGTGCGGCACAAATCCATGAATCCATGTGTTTCTGTCCCACTGTAAAATCTCATTGGTCCTCGTATAACAGTTCTGATTGGCTGTGATCAGTGCGGACAGATAAATCGGTTGTCGCACCTGGTTAGACACGTGTTAGTGTTAAAATCGCATCATGTGATTGTTCAGAATGGTGCTGATTGAATCCAAAATCAACAACGACTGACCTTGTGACCTGTATGACCTCTCACTTTTTTCTTTCCTTTTTTTCTTCTTCTTCTGTTTTTTTGGGTTAACGTACCGTCTTCCCCTCTCTCAGTCATCACTCATGAGCGTGGTAATTATGCCTTCTGCCGTTTGCTGTGGTTTAGCTGTGTGTGACCCTGAGCCCAACACCTTCCCTCTGCCCCGCCCCCGCTAGAGCTCTAGCCAATCACGCGCTGGCTTTGCTCTCAGGATATAGAGATCAGAGATGTAAGAACAGGGACGCTGTTTTGGTTAGAGAGACACCGACACTCGTTTTGACCGATAGACGGCAGTGTTGACATGTAAAGTAAGTTCATATTTAAGGGTGTTTCTTCAACTATGGGCACATTTGCCAAATTAAACACATTTTAATTTATTTGTTTACTAACAGTGTCCAGCGATGGACAGACGTGATCGCAGGAGAAATTTTCACTTTAGAAATGTTAATTTCACTCTTAAATCTAATCTGTTTAGATTATGATTATTTTAGAGGAATATTCTTATGTTATTTTATAGTAATATTTTTTTTATTGTTTTAGAGTAAAATATATATTTTAATTTTTTTAGATATGTTATTTTATGTATGTATGTGTGTGTGTGTATATATATATATATATATATATAGAGAGAGAGAGAGAGAGAGTAATATTTTATTATTTTACAGCATTATTTTCCATTTTTTATTATTTTAGAGGAATATTTATTTTAATATTTATTTTTATTATTTTTTATTATTTATTTAATATTTATTTTATGGTAATTTTATTATTTTTGCTGAATTATTATTACTTTATTATTTTAAATGAATATTTATTTTGTTTTGGAGTAATATTTTTTTTTTTTTTAGATATGTTATATTTTTATTATATTTAGAGGACTATTTTTATTATTTTTGAGAACATTCTTTATTATTTTATGGTAATACTTTTTTATTATTTTTGCAGAATTGTGTTTTATTATTTTATAGGAATATTTATTTTGTTTTGTAGTATTTTTTTTTAGATATGTCATATTTTTATTATATTTAGAGGAATATTTTTTATTATTTTAGAGTATTAATTTTTATTATTTTAGAGATTTTTTTATTATTATTTTAGAGGTCTATTTTTATTATACATGAATATGTTTATTATTTTATAGTAATGTTATTATTTTTGCAGAATTTTGTTTTATTTTATAGTTTTGTATTATTTTAGAGGAATGTTTTATATTATTTTAGAAGAATTCTTTATTCTTTTAGAGTAATATTTTTTTTTAACTTGAATAGGAATATTTATTAGAGCTTTTTTTTTTTACAATATTAACAGGATAAAGATTACTTTTGATAAAGACAAAAGTAAAAAATACTGTTTATTCAAGGAATTGTTTTATTATTTTAGAGGAATAATTATTATAATTTTAGGGTAATATTTTTTATTCTGTTTTTTATTATGTATTTGTGACTGGTTTTTAGTATGAATCAGTGTCAGTAGTTGCAGAAACACCCGCTGATTGTTGCAGCCTATTAAAAGCAGACATGCGTATCTGTGGGCGGATCTGTAGTCTGTAAGCTCCTCCCCTTCCTGCTCTCCTGTCAGGCTCTCAGTGGCGCAGCGGCTGGGTGTTCGGTTAGGAGCGTGTGTCTCTGTGGTTTGTTGTGGTCAAGCTGCTCTGAGAGGATGATGATGATGATGATGATGATGATGGTCTCTCAGCAGCAGTCGCCCCAGTCTCTCCTTCCTCTTCCTCTTCCTCTTCCTCCCTGATGGGTCTGAGCTGTTCAGTTGGTGTCGTGTGCTGTCGTTCCTGTTGTTTCTTTCACTGTTTTTCTTTTTGTTTCTGGTCAGGCTGTTTCTTTGCTCCACATGTTATTTTCAGAGTGATTGTTTTTGTTTTCTTGTGTTTTTCTGGAGATCAGTGTCGTGTTTTCTATCGTATCATCCATCTGCATTTCTGTTGACTGGTTTCGTCATGCGTCATCCCTTCAGTTTGGCGTTTTAATGCTGGTGGGAATGATGGACCAGAGGAAGTCTAACCAAACCACAGATAACTGTGATATTTCATACTGTGTATTTACATGTATTCTTATCATAATGTGTAGTAAATGCAAAATGTGGTGTCATTTTGTATCTTTGCATGCTGCATTCGGAGTTATTTGTAATAATCTGAGCGTGGAGTTTCTGGTTGATCATCATACTGACGCTCAGCTGAAAGTGCGTTCGTCCTCCGATCTCAAACGACAGTCAAAAACTCATAAAAACTCTCATATTTGCTCTGTTCCAACGCTGAAACTGAGCGCTCTGCATAGACAGCAGCTCTGATTAGACTTTACCGTTTTTCATCATTTTTTGGTAATAAATGAATTATAATTACATTAATAATGAACGTTTCTCTCATTTTTTACTCCTCATAAGGAAAGAGTAAAGAGGTTGTATCCTCTGTGAAGGACACATTTTCATTATTATTTTTAAAGTAATATTTTCAAGCAACATTTTTTATTATTTTAAAAATGTTTTTTATTATTTTAGAGTTTTTTTTTTTTTAAGAAAAAATTGTTTTAAAATTTTAGTGTAGTATTATTTTGAATTAATATTTTTTTAAGTGTATTTTTTGAGTATTGTTTTAGAGTAATAGTTTCTGTTGTATTTTTTTATTATTTTAGAGGAATATCTTTATTGTTAAATTTTTTAATATTTTTATAGTAATTGTTTATTATTTTAGAGTAATTTTATATTATTTTAGAAAAATTGTTTTAAAATTTTAGAGTAGTATTATTTTGAATTAATTTTTGGGGAGTATTTTTGGGAATTTCTATTGTCTTAGAATTTTTTCTATTTTAGAGGAATATTTTTATTATAGTTTTTTATTATTTCAGAGTATTTTTTATTATTTTACAAAGAAAATGTTTTAAAAATATATAGTATTATTATTTTGAATTAATGATTTTTTGGAGTAATGTTTTAGAGTAATAATTTCTATTGTCTTAGAGAAATATTTTTCATTATTATTTTAGAGGAGTATTTTTATTGTTACCATTTTTTATTGTTTTAGAGTATTTTTCATTTTTTTTTAGAAAAATTTGTTTTAAAATTTTAGAGTAGTATTATTTTGAATTAATTATTTTTTAAGAGATATTTTTGGAGTAATGTTTTAGAGTAATAATTTCAATTGTCTTAGAGATTTTTTTGTATTATTTTAAAGGAATATTTTTATTGTTATAGTTTTTTTATTATTATTTTAGAGAGATCATTTATTTAAGAGTAATATTTTTTATTATGTTGGAGCACTATTTTATTATTATTTTAGAGCACTGTTTTATAAAAAGATTTTAGAGTACTATTTTTTGTTTTGGAGTCATGTTTTCTTTTTTGTTATTATTTTTTATTTGATTATTTTGCAATATTTTGCAAGATGCAATGCTGCTTCAGAATTTGTCCAAAAAGAAACGCAATGATGCCGTCTTCCTTTCGGATTCACCTGTGCATCTTATCATGCTGTCTATGTAGGGAGCTCACTCGGTTTTGGCACAGAATCCCTCAGATACTGAACTAAAGGAAAGTTAAAGCACTTTCAGGTTGGCTTGTGAGAACAACATTTCTGTGTTTTTCTGGAGGTTATTCATAGTTGTGACACTGGTGTTTAGAGCACAGCTGCTCTTCCTCAAATACTGTGACATTCAGCAACATTTGCCGTCATGTTCCTCCCGCTCGATCAGAGCCGCTCTCTGTCTGCAGACGTCTCACGGATCAGATGACACCCGTCAGATCTCTCCTGTCATCTTACAGTGTTTTATAGGAAGCTTGTGTCTTCGATACCATGACTGATGATCCCAGCATATTTCCAAATATATTCCCCAAATATAAAAATATTTTTATTGCATTCATTTAATCTTCAGTCCTCAATGTAATCTGAGAAGATGTGTAAATGCTGTACGACTGTAGGGATCTGACCCGTGACCTCTGACCTCAGACGTCTGAGGACGGGAGCTCATTTACAGTGTGTGTGTGTGTGTCAGTGTGTTCACACTCGTGATCACAGCGGCTCTAACGTCTGACTCTGCTGCCGCGCAGGTGAGAAGGTCATGCAAGATGACGAGTTCACCTGCGACCTCTTCCGCTTCCTCCAGCTGCTCTGTGAGGGACACAATTCAGGTGCGTCTCACCTGACCACTGAGGCTTCATGCCTACTAACTATCTGTCCTGTGTAGTGTGTCATAGTGTTGGTATAGTGTGCTATATGATTTTTATATATAAAGACAGAATTAATACTATAAAAAATGTGTATCTATATATTTACAGTTTTTACGCAGTTTTTCTCTAAACTTTCCCCCGGACCTCTGCTGTAATCAATAGTTTCTTAATATGATGTATTTCTGAGTAAAAAAGCCTTATGAAAAATGTAGAACGAGATTTTGTCCATCAGGAGTTGATTAGATCATGAAAGGTAGGCGTAACCACATTTACAGTGATTTGTTGACCTACAGTTATTAATCACATCCTTCATGTTCAGTATGATGTTGCTTCGCCTTTTTATGTAACGATAATGACAACAATTGTGTGTCCGTGCATCAGATTTTCAGAACTACCTGCGAACGCAGACGGGTAACAACACGACGGTCAACATCATCATCTCGACGGTGGATTATCTGCTCCGAGTCCAGGTGAGCGGTTCCTCCGTGAACACCATCTCCATCATGTTCTGATAACACACATCTGACACGTGTGCTCTACGCGTCCTCAGGAGTCCATCAGTGATTTCTACTGGTACTATTCTGGGAAAGACGTCATCGATGAACAAGGCCAGCGGAATTTCTCCAAAGCAATCAATGTAGCCAAACAAGTCTTCAACACTCTCACAGAGTACATTCAGGTACGGCCGATCTTCCACATGTGGAAAAAATGCAGACGAAATCCATTCATCTCAATAATCGTTGTGTGGTTTCAGGGCCCTTGCACAGGGAATCAGCAGAGTCTGGCTCACAGTCGCCTGTGGGATGCAGTTGTTGGTTTCCTGCACGTTTTTGCACATATGCAGATGAAGCTGTCTCAGGTAAACATCTACCATGATGCTCAACAAACCCTCTAAAACCCCAGTTACCCCCAGTTTAGTTACTGTGATATTATTTGTGCTGCAGGATTCAAGCCAAATCGAGCTGTTGAAGGAGCTCATGGATCTTCAGAAGGATATGGTTGTGATGCTCTTGTCCATGTTGGAGGGTCAGTTCACTTTGTTTGATTGAATGACTAGTTAGCAGTGTTAATTTTGACAGCAAATTTTGATTTAGTTGTAGTCATAGACTGTTGACTAAAATGCCATTTAGTTTTAGTCATATTTTAGTCATCTGAATTGTTTTGGTTTTAGACTAGTTTTAGTCGCCTAAAATCTAATGGGTTTAATATGAATGATGTTAAAGTTTGAACATGCAATACAGACACAGATTTAACTGCTGTGACATGTCTTTATTTATCTTAAAATTAAATAAAACCACTTCTCCTAAAGAAGAATGTTCTTCTTTTCGATGAATGATTTATGCATTCTTTATAACAACTTGCATACATCATTCTTTTTTCTTTCAAACAGACATATTTATTTGTATAAATTAAATATAATTAATCCTTATTAAAGAGCAGTGAATGCTTTTCTCTTTGTCTTTTGTTGTTTAATTAATATTACTGGCATAGACGGCATTGGGTTTATTAGGCTGCTGTCACTTTAAGAACGAATGCACGGATCCAATACACTGATGCACATCCGATATTCTCACATCTGTTTACTTTCTCTTAAAGGAGACCTATAATGCATCTTTCACAAGATGTAATATAAGTCTCTGGTGTCTCCAGAATGTGTGTGTGAAGTTTCAGCTCAAAATACCCCACAAATAATTTATTATAGCTTGTCAAATTTGCCCCTATTTGGGTGTGAGCAAAAACACGCTGCTGCTCCCGTCCACTTTCCAGAAGAGGGCGGAGCTTTAACAGCTCACGCTTCAGTTGCTCAACAACAACAAAGCTGGAGAATCTCACGCAGCCAAAATGAGGATTGTCAGTAACGGTGTTCAGCTTTACATTGTTCAAACCGGAGTTTTGGGTTAGTGGTGTCATTAACACAATGTCACGTGAATACTCTCCAAATACTTTCCAAAACTGACATTTTGACATAATTTTTTGTAATTGTCCTTTCAGATGTGAAAGAGAGCTCAATTCAGTACTGTCTAGCTTGTGTGTGCACAAAAAAACGTACCGAATAGAGTTCTCTTTTGTGTTGTCATGCTTTTTCAGATTTATACATATGTCTGCTCTTCTCTTTTTCTCAGACGTTTACATTTGTGAATGTTTTATGAGCCATGCAACAATTGTATGCCAACTAATATCCAGCCGGGTAGATCAGCACGTTACAGTTCAGATGTGCGCATCTACCGCGCAGGATATCATTCTGACTGGATCTTTTCCCAAATCAGCTCTCCGTAACATTTTTGTCTCGTTATTATTCGTTGACGAAAATGTCAGTAGATTTTCGTCATATTTTTTGACATTCAAAACTGTTTTTTATTTAGTTATCATCTCATTTTCGTTTGTGAAAATATGTAATTGACAAAAATAATGACAAAAATTATCTGTCAACAAAATTAACACTACTAGCTAGTTAATGTTCATGACCAGGAAGATGAATTACCTTAATCATCTTCCCTTTGTTTTAGGAAATGTTGTGAATGGCACCATTGGAAAGCAGATGGTGGACATGTTGGTGGAGTCCTCAAACAATGTAGAGATGATTCTGAAGTTCTTTGACATGTTCCTCAAACTGAAAGATCTGACGTCGTCAGATGCCTTCAAAGAGTACGATCCTGATGGCAAAGGCGTCATCTCCAAGAGGGATTTCCACAAGGCAATGGAGAGCCATAAACATTACACCCAATCTGAGACAGAATTCCTGCTCTCCTGTGCGGAAACAGATGAAAATGAGCTCTTGGACTATGAAGAGTTCGTCGAACGCTTCCACGAGCCGGCGAAGGACATCGGCTTCAACGTTGCCGTTCTCCTGACCAACCTCTCAGAGCATATGCCCCATGACTCTCGCCTCCAGACCTTCCTGGAGCTGGCCGAGAGCGTGCTGAACTACTTCCAGCCATACCTGGGCCGCATCGAGATCATGGGCAGCGCCAAGCGGATCGAACGAGTGTACTTTGAGATCAGCGAGTCCAGTCGCACCCAGTGGGAGAAGCCACAGGTCAAGGAGTCCAAACGGCAGTTCATCTTCGATGTGGTGAACGAAGGTGGTGAGAAGGAGAAAATGGAGCTCTTTGTCAACTTCTGTGAAGACACCATCTTTGAGATGCAGTTGGCGGCACAGATGTCCGACGCCGCCGAGCGCTCGGCTAGCAAAGAGGAAAGCGAGAGGGAGAAACCCGACGAGGAGAGTCCCGAGATGGGCTTCTTCTCCGTCACCACTGTGCGAACGGCTCTCTTCGCTTTACGATACAACGTGATGCTCTTAATGAAGGTGCTGTCCATGAAAAGCCTCAAGAAGCAGGTTAAGAAAGCCAAGAAGATGACTGTGAAGGACATGGTGACTACGCTAGTGTCCTTCTATTGGAGCGTCCTGCTGGGCCTGCTGCACTTCGCCTTCAGCGTCGCTCGAGGATTCTTCCGGATCACATACAACAGCTTTCTTGGGGGGAGTCTGGTGGAGGGCGCCAAGACCATGAAGGTGTCGGAGCTCCTGGCCAACATGCCTGACCCGACTCAGGACGAAGTGAGGGGAGAGATGGAAGAGGGTGAGAAGAAACACCTCGACAAAACCTCACCCGAGGAAGACCTGGCCGATCTAACTGTGGCCACAGACGACACCGACGTCCTGTCTGATATATTCGGTTTGGATCTGAAGAGAGAGGGAGGGCAGTACAAACTGATGCCTCACAATCCAAATGCCAGCCTCACGGATTTGCTCAATACGCCCGTCCCGCAGCCACCCACACCCTCACCTGAACTTCGCAGACGACACCAGGTAACGGTTTTGATGGTGTTAGTGCGTAAATGGGTGTATGTCTCAGTCGCCGTGATTTTGCCAAGTAAGACATGTTCCTGGATCAACATATTTTAGTGATCCTGGAACAACATTCCCCAGACAGCAAAATAGTGTCTGCCCAGATCTGTCCCACATCTGGCCTGCGTGGAATCCACACGTACCAGATGTGGCCCAATCCCTACCCTTAAACCTAACCCTAACCATAACTTATCCCTAAAATCAGTGGGAATTGATAGCTGAATAACACCAAATCCTCATTTTAAACTTGACATAACAATTGATTGGAACAAAGATGTTGATCCAGGAACGTGTACTTGGTGAAATCAAATCACCGTATGTCTCAGGTCCATTTCAATAATGACATGAATCTGTTGGGTTTTTAACCCCTTCGCTATTGGTTCTGTCAGACAAAGGGCTCGTCATCCTCAACTGACAACAATGAAGTTGCGGAGGAGACCAAATCAGTGCCTGAGAAAGCAGAGTAAGTCTTGCTGACATGGAAATGTGTTTGTTGACCAACAGCATTTATGTCGTCATCATAATATTTGCATTCTGAGTTCTGACTCATCCCGTTTCTAAGAAGGGAAAATGGAGAGAAAGCACAGAAGAAGGACGAAGCGGTGAAGCGTAAGGTCAGACTGCACTACTCCAGAGCAGATGAGCCTGATCTGCAGGAGTCAGCCTTCTGGAAGAAGATCATCGCTTATCAACGCAAGCTGCTGGTCAGAGCCCCTGAGATCTCGTGTTTGTGTCTCATAATGTCATGCAGAATGTCAGATGGATCATAGAGCCACCCTCTCAGGAGGGAGTCGTTTGAGCGCGTGCTTTACACATGTGTGTGCTCTGACATGGTATCTCTTTCTCTTCTCCTGCAGAACTATTTTGCACGAAATTTCTACAACATGAGAATGTTGGCTTTGTTTGTGGCCTTTGCAATCAACTTCATTCTGCTGTTTTACAAGGTAATTCACACTTCAGCATTTACTTTTGACATTCATTAGTCATGTTTGCTAGCGAGCCATCTGAACAAAACCTTAAAGGGTTAGTTCACACAAAAATTGTCCCATAACTTACTCACCCTCAAGCCATCCTAGGTGTATATGACTTTTTTCTTTCAGACAAACACAATCTGAGTTATATTAAAGGGGAGCTATTATGCCCCTTTTCACAAGATGTAATGTAAGTCTCTGGTGTCCCCAGAATGTGTCTGTGAAGTTTCAGCTCAAAATACCCCACAGATCATTTATTATAGCTTGTCAAATTTGCCCCTATTTGGGTGTGAGCAAAAACACGCCGTTTTTGTGTGTGTCCCTTTAAATGCAAATGAGCTGCTGCTCCCGCCCCCTTTCCAGAAGAGGGCGGAGCTTTAACAGCTTGTTCTTTGGTTGCTCAACAACAACAAAGCTGGAGAATCTCACGCAGTCAAAATGAGGATTGTCAGTAACGGTGTTCAGCCTTACATTGATCAAACCGGAGTCGACACTGATGGAGAGACTCAGGAAGAAGTTACAACTTTTAGAATGAAACTGGACGTTTCTAAATGGTTAGTGGATAAATTTATGTAGTTGCTGTGGAGTTGAACATGGCCTCACTCCCTTTGTTGCGAGTTCTTGGGGGTGGGGTTTATGTAAATTTTGAGGTTTGTGATGTCACCAACCCGGGAAGAAGCTTGTTGTAGTCCCTAACAGCCGTTTCTGTAGTCCTTAAAAAGCGATTTCTGTAAAAAAAAATCCCCTTTGCTTTGAACTTTGAGCATTCTAACTTTGCAGATGTTGTTTATGTTCAAACAGCAACATTACTCACTAACTAAAGTTAAAAAAGTGAAATCATAATCAAGGACCCCTTTAAAAAAACATCCTGGCTCTTCCAAGCTTTATAATGGGAGTGAATGGGGGGGCGAGATTTTGAAGCCCAAAAAAGCGCATCCATCCATCATAAAAGTAATCCATACGACTCCAGGGGGTTAATAAAAGGTCTTTTGAAGTGAAGCATTGGGTTTTTGTAAGAAAAATATCCATATTTATACCTTAATAAACTGGACTCACTGGCTTCCGGTAACGGCTGTACGCGAGTCAAGTTCCAGCGGAAGAGTGACCTCTGACCCAACGCATGACATAGGATGTAGGAGTAGCGTAAGCTTAGACGCCTCTCGTGGTTCAAACAAATAGGGCTGGGCAACAAACTCAACTCGTATCGAAATCCTCTATTTCTCTTTAAAAATTCTCGTTTAAGAATTTTAATTCATGACCAGTGTTTTGTTTTGTTCTATCCTCTGCTCTTCTGCATTCATCAATACGTCATGCGTCGGGTCAGAGGTCACTCTTCCGCCGGAACTCAACTTGCGTACGGAGCAAAACCCATTACTTCGCTTCAGACGGCCTTTATTAACTCCCTGGAGTCGTATGGATTACTTTTATGATGGATGGATGCTTAGGATGGATGCGATAAAGCTTGGAAGAGCCAGGATATTTTTTAATATAACTCTGATTGTGTTCGGCTGAAAGAAGGTCTTGAGGGTGAGTAAATTATGGGCTAATTTTCATTTTTGGGTGAACTAACCATTTAACCCTCTGACTTAAACAGAGACCAGAATACCACCCAGTAGGGAAACACCTAGCAACCACCCAGAACAACCACATGCACTCACATATGAACACATGATTTCCAGTGTTTGTGTATCTGAGCTATAGTTTCCTCCATTGTGAAGGTGTCCACATCCTCAGCTGTGACCGAGGGTAAGGAGGTGTTGTTCAGCGCGTCCTCAGACACCAGCGTGCGGTGGGACCCTCTGGCCGGCTCCGGCACTCGCCCGGTCACTGTGCACTTTGTGCTGGAGGAGAGCAGCGGATACATGGAGCCCACCCTGCGGATCCTAGCCATCCTGCACACAGTCATCTCCTTCTTCTGTATCATCGGCTACTACTGCTTAAAGGTACGAGACAGCGGACATCTCTGATCGGATTAGTGCTTCTCAACCACTTCAGGACCCAGATTTTGCGTCAAATCACTACTAGTGAACCAGAATTATTTACTGCATGAAAGTAAACTAAAACATCCTCATACGCAAATGCTGAAATTTGTTTATTTATTAGTGGTTTCTAAATGTCTCCTGAAGTTTGATCATTTCATGCTCACAGCAGCTAATAATTCACCCAAAATCCAGAATAATGTAGAGTTTGACAGATGATTTACCAACACAGCAAACACTGGCCTAAAAAGTCCTGATATTATTCACACAAGGCAACATTTTATTTAAACTGGACCTGGTTTCATTAATTCCAATGAAATCCAGTTACTGAAACAATAAACCTGCTAGATTTACATAAAGGATGAGATGCCCAGCAGTATCAGTTTAATGGGGTTTTAATAAATGCTCCAATTATTATTTCTGAAATGCCTTTAATAGAAAACAGAGCTGTGATGATTCATAATGCTTTATGAGGCTCCTCGTTAGCTCATATTGTGTTTCTCCTCAAGGTTCCTCTGGTGATTTTTAAGCGAGAGAAGGAAGTGGCCAGAAAGCTGGAGTTTGACGGCCTGTACATCACTGAACAGCCCTCAGAAGATGATATTAAAGGCCAGTGGGACCGGCTGGTCATCAATACACAGTGAGTGACAGATGAGGTTCATGTTCTCACAACAACTGCTTTCAATCAGGAACATTGCGGTAATGAGGTGACCCAGTGAAAAATGCTACTGATGGAGGGCGGTCATTAGGACAGAGACATGTTATTGCATCATTTTACAAAAGAACAAAACTGCATTACTCCCATTATAATCAGTGAAGTTTTCTGTGCTGAACGCTCCTGTTGTGACATCAGTTTCTACTGTGCTGCTCCAGTATCTTTATTTTCCCTGTACTTCTGAAATGAAGTCATTTTTTACCAGTATCATTTGTGAATTTATTTAGTTTTGTTAGTTAGTTAGCTAGCTGGTTAGTTAGTTAGCTAGATAGCTAGTTAGTTAGTTAGCTAGCTGGTTATTTTGTTGATAGTTAGTTAGTTAGCTAGCCAGTTAGTTAGTTGATGTTTGTTTGTTTGTTTGTTTGTTTGTTTGTTAGCTAGCTGGTTGGTTAGTTAGTTAGCTAGCTGGTTAGTTCATTGATAGTTAGTTGTTAGTTAGTTAGCTATCTGGTTAATTAGTTGATAGTTGTTGTTTGTTAGTTAGCTAGCTGGTTAGTTAGTTGATAGTTAGTTGTTAGTTAGCTTTTGTTTGTTTGTTAGCTAGCTGGTCAGTTAGTTGTTAGTTAGCTAGCTAGTTGTTGTTTGTTAGCTAGCTGGTCAGTTAGTTGATAGTTAGTTGTTAGTTAGGTAGCTGCTTAATTAGTTGATAGTTGATAGCTAGCTAGCTAGTTAGTTAGTTGTTTGTTTGTTTGTTAGCTAGTTATCTGGCCAATTCATTAGTTAGCTAGCTGGTTGGTTAGAAAGTGTGCTGAAAGCTCCTGTTGTGACATCAGTTTCTACTGTGCTGCTCCAGTATCTTTATTTTCCCTGTGCTTCTGAAATGAAATCATTTTTTTACCAGTATCATTTGTGAATATATTTAGTTTTGTTAGTTAGCTGGCTAGTTAGTTGTTTGTTTGTTTGTTAGTTAGCTAGCTGGTTAGTTTTTTAGCTAGATAGCTAGTTAGTTAGTTAGTTAGCTAGCTGGTTAGTTCGTTGATAGTTAGCTAGCTGGTTAGTTGATAGTTGTTTGTTTGTTTGTTAGCTAGCTGGTTAGTTACTTGATAGTTGTTTGTTAGTTAGCTAGCTGGTTAGTTAGTTGATAGTTGTTAGTTAGCTTTTGTTTGTTTATTTGTTAGCTAGCTGGTCAGTTAGTTGTTAGTTAGCTAGCTAGTTGTTGTTTGTTTGTTTGTTTGTTTGTTAGCTAGCTGGTCAGTTAGTTGATAGTTGTTAGTTAGGTAGCTGGTTAATTAGTTGATAGTTAGTTGATAGCTAGTTAGTTGTTTGTTTGTTAGCTAGTTAGCTGGCTGATTCATTAGTTAGCTAGCTGGTTGGTTAGTTTTAATTAATTAGTTAGTTAGCTCTCTGGTTAGTAGTTAGTTAGCTAGCTAGTTGTTGTTTGTTTTTTAGTTAGCTAGTTAGCTGGCTGATTAGTTAGTTAGCTAGCCAGCTGGATAGTTGTTAGTTAGTTAGTTAGCTAGCTAGCTAGCTAGCTAGTTGTTGTTTGTTTTGTTAGCCAGCTGGTTAGTTAGTTGATAGTTAATTGTTAGTTAGTTAGCTAACTGTTTAATTAGCTGATAGTTGATAGCTAGCTAGTTAATTGTTCGTTAGCTAGTTAGCTAGCGGATTAGTTAGTTAGCTAGCTGGTTGTTAATTAATTAGTTTTAATTACTTAGTTAGCTAGCTGGTTAGTTAGTTGTTAGTTAGTTAGCTAGCTAGTTCTTTGTTTGTTTGTTAGCTAGCTGTTTAGTTAGTTGATAGCTAGCTAGTTAGTTGTTTGCTTGTTTGCTTGTTTGTTTGTTAGCTAGTTAGCTAGCCAATTAGTTAGTTAGTTAGCTAGCTGGTTAGTTAGTTGTTTGTTAGCTAGTTAGCTAGCCGATTAGTTAGTTAGCTGGTCGATTAGTTAGTTTTAATTAGGTAATTAGTTAGCTGGTTAATTAGTTGTTAGTTAGCTAGCTAGCTAGTTGTTGTTTGTTTGTTTGTTGAATGGACACCAGGATTATATTATCTAGGGTATCATGCTTGGAACTTCACACGTTGTACCTTACTATACATTATTTAAAACAATATTTAAATTGCTTATATTATTAGTAATACATTACATGTGCATTCTATATTTGGATTTTACAGTGATGAGACATAATTTTTTTTAAAATATAATTACATTAATTAAATCACGGTTTTCCAAATAGAGATTTGTGAGATTGTGATAGAAATACTAATGCTGAATTATATAAAAATATTAAATTTAAATATAAAATGTAAAAATTATAAATATGATAATAAATCTAAACAACATTCATTAAAATGTATTTTAAAATAATAAAAATGTAACATAAAAAGACTTAAACATTTTTAAATTAAAGAAGTTTTTTTCCGAATCTCAAGTGAAACATTCGGTTTTTTGTCATATTAGTGTGCACAGATGAAGAACATGTATATTTCAAGGTTTAAGGCTTCAGGATAATGATTTTATATGTCAATCCTCACTGCGGTTGTGTCGCGAGGATCTTTGTGATTTATGAATATGTTTCTGTGATCTAATGATGATTTCATCTCTGTCTCTCAGGTCCTTCCCAAACAATTACTGGGATAAATTTGTGAAGCGGAAGGTGAGTTTGGAGACGTTTGCACAGATATAGACACACTCGTTCATCATGAAAGATAAACGGCTCTCATAAGAACCATCTGAAATAATACTGTAAGTGTGTGTGTGTTGTGTAGGTGATGGATAAGTATGGAGAGTTTTATGGACATGATCGGATCAGTGAGCTGCTCGGGATGGATAAAGCTGCGCTGGACTTCAGTGACGCCCACGAGAAAAAGAAACCAAAGAGAGACAGTTCACTGGCCGCAGTGTGAGTGTGTGTTTGACCATTCAGTATTAGTAACAGCTTTTGTCTTCCTGAATTTACACAAATGATTTTTCAAGCATTGCTCATTTGACTGATTTCATTGCACTGTTGGATTCACTGACCGTTCCTTCTTTTATTCTTTCAGACTGAACTCAATCGATGTGAAGTATCAGATCTGGAAGTTGGGTGTCGTCTTCACAGATAACGTCAGTAACTGCTCCTCATGTTTGTCTGTAGTTGGTGCTGGTTTTGTCAGGTTTGATCTGGTCTTTGTGATTATGTGTCCTGCAGTCGTTCCTGTATCTGGCCTGGTACATGAGCATGTCCATCCTCGGTCACTACAATAACTTCTTCTTTGCCGCCCATCTGCTGGACATCGCCATGGGCTTCAAGACGCTCAGGACCATCCTGTCTTCTGTCACGCACAATGGCAAACAGGTTAAACTGAATAAAGCTCTGTTTCCCTTGGTTAACCACACAGAACTGACCTCTATCTGCCTGTCTATCTATCTATCTATCTATCTGTCTGTCTGTCTGTCTGTTTGTCTGTCTGTCTGTCCATTAGGGATGTGACGGTGAGGAAATTTTCCCACTGGTTAATCGACGTGTGACAACACCGGTAATACCGGTATCGCCGGGTGGGGGGATGTTAAACCCTTAATTCAAAAGCGAAAGTAAAATGCGCACTGCTGCATAATGGTGCTGGCGCTCTGCTCTGCGCCAGTGGACACTCACCGTTATGAATGCCCATGCGGACGTACGCATTTTACTTTCGCTTTCAAATGCGCACCTATACGGGGACTGCAATTGCTTGAATGGTGGGTTCATTATTATTATTAACGAAAAACACATCATCTAGAAAAACACAACTAATCCTTTGCAGGTTGTCATTAACATTGGGTTTAAATCCAAAATATTGCCAAATAGGCACTTTTTCATTTTGCTTTGAAACCAAATCTTCCACCATCGTCTTGTCAGTCAGTTCCTCACTCACGTAATAAATGAGATGTCATTTATCACGAGAGTGATCTGTCTATCTGTCTGTCTGTCTGTCTATATATCTATCTATCTATTTGTCTGTCTGTCTGTCTGTCTATCTGTCTGCCTGTTGATCTATTTATCTCTCTGTCTTCCCTCTCTGTTGTTCTATCTATCTATCTGTAAGATGTTTTTAAGTAAGAGTTTTTCTAGGTAATGTAAAAACCACTTTTTACACAAACTGACTGTATTATATGAGCTCAGTTCTGCTGAATTAACATGCTGTGTGTGTGTGTGTGTGTGTGTGTGTGTGTGTGTGTGTGTGTAGCTGGTCCTGACTGTCGGTCTGCTGGCGGTTGTGGTGTATCTCTACACCGTAGTGGCTTTCAACTTCTTCCGAAAGTTCTACAATAAGAGTGAAGATGGAGAATCACCAGACATGAAGTGTGACGACATGCTGACGGTGAGCTAAAAGAAACATGTTTTTTGTACACTTCTATAGTTTCAGCTAAAAAGGTTAGATGTCTGGGAAACTCCTGATGAGACCAGAGGATGTTTGACCTGGAGGTGTGACCTCGGCTCTCTGATATTCAGTGTCTGGATGGCAGTAATGTGTTTTCCTGCACGTTGCTCTTTTAATTGCTTGCGTGTGGTTTAATGTGTTCTTCAGATGAGAACATCGCTGCTGCCATCGTTCATTTGTGACGTTAGTGCTGTTGCTAAGCGCAAACGACCGGACGGTCATTAGGATCATAGCGCATTAACGGCCGGAGCAGTCAGCTAGAACAACAGACTAATTAACTAACTAAACAAACAGAGAGAGAGAGAGAGAGAGAGATGAAGGTTGATGTCATTTCCTTCAGACTGACAGAAGCGTGTGTTTTAAAGATTAGACGTTTGGATCTGACACCTGTTATGATGAGCTTGTGTTAATAAATCATCATTTACAGGATTAGTACTGTAATTTTTCTGGTACTGTTCTGTAAAATAAAATTATTATTATTATTATTATTAAATGCTAAAATGTTGTACAGTACAATAGTATTATTACTATAGTAATATATTTCTTTTTTTGGTTTATTTTTTATAATTATATATATAAAAAAATATAATTATGTGTGTGTGTGTGTGTATGTTTCTGAGTGTGTGTGTGTGAGCTTTAATCCGCTGGGAAGCAGCCACCCGTGCAATTCCATTTCTAGATGCTTCCTTCCTCTTTTTGTCTTCCTCTCAGTCCTGCGCTGCTGTCTGTCTCTCTTTCTCTCCTCCTAATAAGGGAAGACAGTTTGAGTGAAAAGGAAGCTTTTGTCAGAGACGGTGACAGGCGTCTTTAGTCTGACGACCAAACGCTTCCAGCTGTGTGTGTGTGTGAGGTGTAAAAGCATACTTGAGTAAAAGTCGACACTTAAGAGACATGCCAGTGAAAAACACGAAACGGGTGATTTGTGAGGAGAGCAATCACATGTTTATCTTCTAAAATAAAACTGAACACCTCATTATTGCAATAAATCAAGTACGACACAACAGCCTCTTAAAGCATTAATTCACTTCAGAATGAAAATTTCTTGATAATTTACTCACCCCCATGTCATCCAAGATGTTCATGTCTTTCTTTCTTCAGATGTTCATGTCTTTCTTTCTTCAGTGGAAAAGAAATGAAGGTTTTTGAGGAAAACATTCCAGGATTTTTCTCCATATAGTGGACTTCACTGGGGTTCAACGGGTTGAAGGTCCAAATGTCAGTTTCAGTGCAGCTTCAAAGAGCTCTACATGATCCCAGACGAGGAATAAGAGTCTTATCTAGAGAAACCATCGGCCAAAATAATAATTATATACTTTTTAACCACAAATGCTCGTCTTGCACTGCTCTGTGATGCTCCACGCATTACGTAATCAAGTTGGAAAGATCACGCGTGACGTAGGCGGAAGTACCAATCCAGTGTCTACAAAGTGAACGCACAAAGACTAAGTCAAACGCCCTTTAAAAAAAAAGGTAAAACAACGATGCTGGATGATTTTGAAGTTGGAGGAGAAAATGAGATGGAGTTTTTCGGCCTACCGCGGTACTTCCACCTACGTCACGCGTGACCTTTCCAACATGATTACGTAATGCGTGGAGCATCACAGAGCAGTGCAAGACGAGCATTTGTGGTTAAAAAGTATATAATGTTTTTTTAGACTCTTAAGATAAGACTCTTATTCCTCGTCTGGGATCATGTAGAGCTCTTTGAAGCTGCACTGAAACTGACATTTGGACCTTCAACCCGTTGAACCCCAGTGAAGTCCACTATATGGAGAAAAATCCTGGAATGTTTTCCTCAAAAACCTTAATTTCTTTTCCACTGAAGAAAGAAAGACATAAACATCTTGAATGACATGGGGACGAGTAAAGTGAACTAATCCTTTAAACATCTACAAACACTCAAGTCTCAGTTAAGCTCAAGTAAACAAACAGTGTAACGGATAAATAAAATAACGTTAAGTTAAATGAAATTGTCAAAGCCTGCTTGCACTGGTTTCGGCCTCATCATGTCCTCATCTCATGTATGAAACACCTGCAGTTCAGCAACTAGCTTCTAATGCACTCAAATTCGTGTAACCTTCGAGTAACCTTGTTGACAAGTTTGGGTGAGTAAGAGCAAAACACACAAGATACAGTACCTTCAAAGCCCTGTAGATGGCAATATCACTTCTTTTATAGCAGAAATAAACTGCTGCAGAAAAAGTAGATGCCATGCAAAATGTAACAATTACAAATGTACTGGAGTACTTATTAAAAAATGTAGTCAAGTGGAGAGTAAAAGTTAATATCTTTGATACTACAAAGTAGCCGAAAAGATACTTAAAGGGATAGTTCACCTAAAAATGAAAATTCTGTCATCATTTACTCCCCCTCAAATTGTTTCAAACCTGTATAAATTTCTTTGTTTTCCTGAACACAAAGGAAGATATTTGGAAGAATGTTTGTAACCAAGCAGATCTCGCCCCCCATTGACTGCCACAGTAGGAAAAAAAATACTATGGTAGTCAATGAAGCAATCTGTACTGTATAAAGCGCTGTAGAAATGTATGATTTCACTGTCAGATCAATAATAATCTCTCCGTGTGTTTGTGTGCAGTGCTACATGTTCCACATGTATGTTGGCGTTCGTGCCGGCGGTGGCATCGGCGATCAGATCGAAGATCCGGCCGGTGACGAGTACGAGATCTATCGCATCATCTTTGACATCACCTTCTTCTTCTTCGTCATCGTCATCCTCCTCGCCATCATTCAGGGTGTGTGTATGAACAGATGATGAGATGAAACGTGTGTTTCAGTGTAACATCGTCTCACGTGTGTGTGTGTGTGTTTCAGGTCTGATCATTGATGCGTTCGGTGAGCTGAGAGACCAACAGGAGCAGGTGAAAGAGGACATGGAGGTGAGAAGGGTTCTTTTGACTCTGGCCTGAAATCTCAGATCTGACATGAAGATTCAGTGTTTAATCCTTAATCTTTCTGCAGACGAAGTGCTTCATCTGTGGAATTGGAAACGATTATTTCGACACGGTTCCTCACGGCTTTGAGACGCACACGCTGCAGGAACACAATCTGGCCAACTATCTGTGAGTCCTGCTGCGATTCATTCGACTATCTGTGATTTAATCTCACATTCTTCCATATTCAGCAATAATGATTCTGTCTTGAAGCGTTGTACCTGCAGAGAGTCAAAGACAAACAAATAAATGAGATGAGCGATCAATACAGCGTCCAGATGATGCCTTGACGTAATTTAACATGATTTACATCACAGAAGTGAATCACTCGAGTCATTCACCAGCAGACGCTGAGAGTTTGAATCTGAATTTGATTATAATGTGGATTTGGAAACGCAACTCTTCACAATCGTTTATAAATCTGTTGTCAACAAAAGAGAAGCTTTACTGAAATAAAAGCTTTTGAAAGCAAAGAAATTAAAACAGTCATTATTACTGTAATTTTACTGTTAATCTGTAAAATAAAAGTATTATTAATATAATTCCTTTTTTTTCATGTACAGTATTATTATTATTATATTTATTGGTTTAATTTTTATAGTAATAATTATATATATAGTTATATAAATATATATATATATATATATAAAATCTAGAATTGAATCTGTAATTCTCTGATATATATTATAATTATTTTATAATGGTAATAATAATCATTTTTTGATTATTTTATAATTATAAGAACAGCAATAATAATATATGATAAATAATTTTAATAAAATTATTTTAAAATAAGAATAATAATTATTGTTATTGTTGTTATAATTTCACAAATATAAAAGCTTTTGAAAGCAAAGAAATTCATAAATGTTAGTACTGTAATTTTACTGTTGCTCTGTAAAATAAAATTATTATTATTAAATATTAAATTTTTCATGTACAGTATTATTATTATTAGATATTTATTGGTTTAATTTTTATAGTAATAATTATATAAATAGTTGTGTATATATATATATATATATATATAATCTATAATAAATCATTTAATCTATAATTTTCTATCATATATATTATAATTATTTTATAATAGTACTAATAATAATTTTTGATTATTTCATAATTATAATAACACCAATAATAATAATAATAATAATATATAATAATTAATTTTAATAAAATATTTAAAAATAATAATAATTATTATAATTAATGTTGTTATATTTTCACAAAAATAAAAGCTTTTGAAAGCAAAGAAATTAAAGGGGTGTTATTATGCCCTTTTACAAAGTCTTGATTTTGTTTTTTGGGTGTACTAGAATATGCTTTAATGCTTGATTGTTCAAAAAACACATTATTTTTTCACATATTTTACATTATTACAGCTCCTACAGAAAAAGTGAAAAAGCATAATGAATTAACCTTTAAGACAGTCATAAATATTAGTACTGTAAATTTACTGTTTTGTATATTATTGTTAAATACTCAATTTTTATTTTACTGTACAATAGTATTATTACTATAGTAGTGTTTATTTGTTTTATTATAATACATATTTATATTATATATACTTATATTTTATTTTATACTTATAACAACAACAATTATTATTATTATTATTGTATAGTCATATTCTGGTCATTTCGTGTGCACAGGGCTGATATCTGGTCACATGAGGAACAGGCTGTTAAGAAAAAAATCAATTTTTATTCAAATGATCCACTGCGAACTCACTTCATACAGTGACAGAGCAGAAACCATCAACCACACAATTATGATTCATGTTTCCAAATGAAATGACACTAACGCCAGGCTGACTGTTTCATTCATAACGTTTGTCATGTGCACGATTGTGTGTGTCTTTGCAGATTTTTCTTCATGTATCTCATCAACAAGGATGAAACCGAGCACACCGGCCAGGTATTTCCCATCATCCTCTCTCACTTGTTCTGGTGTGTTGATGGTTCTGTTCCAAACCCTAGTGAGCGCCTGCCTGAGCAGCAGCATGTGTGATCGTGAGGTTCGGACACATTCAACACACGCTCTTGTTTGTCTTTCAGGAGTCGTACGTTTGGAAAATGTACCAGGAACGTTGCTGGGAATTCTTTCCCGCTGGCGACTGTTTCCGGAAACAATACGAGGACCAGCTCAATTAAAACACACGGATGCTCTCTTCAGTGGCGGTTCGACACGCAGTGAATATATGAAGTTTATAGCTGCACCTTTTCTGCCATCCGACGCTACTTCATTTCATGAACGAACTCAAAGACTAATTGAAGAGGAGGGGAGCAGGACGTCACGGAGGAGACGGACTCATCCGGAGGAAGAGCGAACGCTGCACGTTTCTTTAGACGGGATCCGGTGCCTTATGCAAGATGGAGATGAGACGGAGCGAGCGCTGGAACCCCTCAGGACTCACGTCTCCTCTGCTGCTCCGTTTGTTGCTTCGTTTTTCAGTTCTTTTGGTAATGCACCCATGCCACAGCAGAGTTACTCTTTATATAGAAAAATATCCTTGAGAAAAATCTTTCATTGCATGTTTATTATGCAAGTTTAAGGAAACATTTGAAACGTAAAGACGCAAGCTGATCTATATCACAGTTTTATAGGTTTAAGAACATTTAAGGTGTCTGTCCTATCACAATATTATATCACAGACTGTCCTCTGTCGTTCGCCAAGAATACGTCCAAATCGCATTCACGCTAGATTTAGTTTGACGCAGAAGCAATACCCATTCAGGGAGTCCACCCTACACCCTACACCCTACACCCTACGGCGACAGAGGAGCGAACATCACTGTTTCCCCCGCAGGAGCTCAACTCACGCTTCACCGCAGAACTGCAACACGAGCACGTCACGCACGGTCCTGCGGAGTCGTCGGAGCGTTATTATGACGGACATTTTCCATCCTTCAGGAAACCACTGCACTTTCTTTCATAGCCATGACAAAGACCAGATGCTTTTCTTATTTGTTATATATGAAACAATGTGAATCATTGCAATAACAACAAATGGGCTAAAAAAAAACAAAAAAGAACCAGCCGAGCGACTATGTGAGAGAAATTTTACTCATGTAAAGAATTTTGATAAAAAAAAAAAAAAAACTCATCTGAAAATAATCTGACTTTAGTGTACTGTGTAGAGTTGTGCGCAATATACCTGTGTGTGATCTGTAAAGGGAACTAAAGACATGCATGATTTTGAAAAATAAAGCGATTATTTATTGATGCTTCTAGG
Organism: Ctenopharyngodon idella; assembly: GCF_019924925.1. Classification (NCBI taxonomy): domain Eukaryota; kingdom Metazoa; phylum Chordata; class Actinopteri; order Cypriniformes; family Xenocyprididae; genus Ctenopharyngodon; species Ctenopharyngodon idella. Next base: position 30,460,766 of record NC_067231.1, on the reverse strand, counting down.
TGAGAGTGTGCTTACTATCTATCTATCTATCTATCTATCTGTTCGTCTGTCTGTCTGTCTATCTTTCTGTCCATCTGTCTGTCTGTCTGTCATTCTATCTATCTGTTCATCTGTCTATCTATCTATCTATCTTTCTGTCTGTCTATCTGTCATTCTATCTGTTCGCCTGTGTCTTTCTGTCTGTCTGTCTGTCTGTCTATCTATCTATCTTTCTGTCTATCTATCTTTCTGTCTGTCTGTCTGTCTGTCTGTCTGTCTATCTATCTATCTTTCTGTCTATCTATCTATTTTTCAGTCTGTCTGTCTGTCTGTCTGTCTGTCTGTCTGTCTATCTATCTATCTTTCTGTCTATCTATTTTTCAGTCTGTCTGTCTGTCTGTCTGTCTGTCTGTCTATCTTTCTGTCTATCTATCTATTTTTCAGTCTGTCTGTCTGTCTGTCTGTCTGTCTATCTATCTATCTTTCTGTCTATCTATCTATTTTTCAGTCTGTCTGTCTGTCTGTCTGTCTGTCTATCTATCTTTGTCTATCTATCTTTCTGTCTGTCTGTCTGTCTATCTATCTATCTTTCTGTCTGTCTGTCTGTCTGTCTGTCTGTCTATCTTTCTATCTATCTATCTATTTTTCAGTCTGTCTGTCTATCTATCTTTCTGTCTGTCTGTCTGTCTGTCTATCTATCTTTCTGTCTGTCTGTCTGTCTGTCTGTCTGTCTATCTTTCTGTCTGTCTGTCTATCTATCTTTCTGTCTATCTATTTTTCTGTCTCTGTCTATCTGTCTATCTTTCTGTCTGTCTGTCTGCCTATCTATCTATCTATCTATCTATCTATCTATCTATCTATCTATCTATCTATCTATCTATCTGTCTGTCTATCCGTCCGTCTGTGTCTATCTTTCTATCTATTGATCTATCTATCTGTCTATGTCCATCCGTCCACCTGTGTCTGTCTATCTGTCTATCTATCTATTGATCCGTCTGTCTATCTATCTGTCTGTCTGTCTATCTATCTTTTCATCTGTTTGCCTGTCATTCTATCTATCTGTCTATTGGTCTGTCTATCCTGTCTGTCTGTCTGTCTGTCTATCTATCTGTCTATCCATCCGTCTGTGTCTATCTTTCTATTTATTGATCTGTCTATCTGTCTCTCTATCTATCTGTCTGTCATCTATCTGTCTATCGGTCTGTCTATCCTATCTGTCTGTCATCTATCTGTCTATCGGTCTGTCTATCCTATCTGTCTGTCTGTCTGTCTGTGTCTATCTATCTATCTATCTATCTATCCGTCTATCCGTCCGTCTATCTATCTATCTGTCCGTCCATTTGTGCCTGTCTATCTTTCTATCTATTGATGCGTCTGTCTGTCTATTTATCTATCTTTGTGTCTATCCATCTATCTGTCCATCTGTCTGTCTATTTATTGGTCTGTCTATCTATCTCTCTCTCTGTCTGTCTGTCTATCTGTCTTTCTATCATTCTGTCTATTGGTCTGTCTATCCATCTGTCTGTTTGTCTGTTATTTTCTCCAGCAGAAGTGACTAAATATGATTTTATTAACTGCAGGAGACACTGATGGAAGCACATAGAAATAGTGATTTATTTACACATTCTTTTTTCCAAATAGCCAATAATTGGTGTGGTAAATATCTCTGTTTGACTAACTAACTAAACGAAGTAAACTCGTTTGTGTTGGCTTACAAGTTTTAGCAGCGCTGGATCTCGTTCACGACACAAGCAGAATTAAGTCATTCCCAGCCTTTATTACCCCAGTTTTGACTCTCAATTCAGTGTTTTGCATCAATAAACTGCTGTGAAATCTACAAGGTGAAAGCACAACTGAAGACCACAAGACATCCACATCATCAAAGTTTTTCAAAAGAGCACCAAAATCCTGTTTTTCATGATATGAGCCCTTTAAAATGTTGGTTTTCAAACCAGGCCTCATTGTCTCTAGTGACTGTGAACAAATGTGAAAAACTCTTTGTTTATATTCTGAACTGGGAGAGAGTCCAAACAAAGAGCGAATCTGATTCGAGCGACTTTTGTAAAAGCCACTTCCAAACACAATCAGCATTCGCTGGATGTTCTGAGGGGAAAAAAGCTCCTGCAGGATTTGTTTGAATGTCCTGTGAAAACTGTCGCCAAAAATAATGTGTTTATGTTCAGAGGGATTGTAGTTTGAGTTGAGCTGAATATTGAGGTGTCCTCACCTGACGCTTCAAAGAAACATAATGAAGGAGTTTTATCTGAACGCAAAGTCCAGACGTGGCTGACGGCATGAAAGAAGTTTTATATCCAAGATGTGAAAACTATTAATTTTTCAGTCCTCCAGCTGCATAAAATCATCATCTGTCACTCAAAGTGTGAAATCAACCACAATGCAGCAGATTGTGTGTCTGTATGAATATCGTGAGCATTATCTTCTTTCAGAATATCCTCAGTTGTTCCTGGAATGATAATGAACATTTTTACCATATTCAAGACAGATTAACCATCATGACTGCTCCTGATGCCTCGTCTGCCCTGAGACTGACCTCTGACCTTTGCAGGCCTTCGTTAGCCTCGGCACTTAAAGATAAAAATGTCTCTGCTGGATAATATTTAACGGGTTAACCCGTCCTCCTGCCATCTGTGTATCTGGTGGATGTCTTTCAGGTAGATGAAGTGTTTCTCTCCCGTCTGAAGAGACTCCATGAGGAATGGCGCTCTGAAGCCGCATGATTGCTTTGATTGTCCACTTGATTAAACGGATGAAAGCGTCTTTGAGCGAGTGTCGGTGCATCTTTCTCCAGGTTTAAATCCGTTTGAGCGCTTCAGTTCTGCTCCCGTCAGCCATCAGTGGCTTTTCATGTGGAACTGAACTGATAACAGAGAACATCCTTATCTCACTCCAGCTGTCTGTCTGTCTATTTATCCATCTGTCTGTCTGTCTGTCTGTCTATCCATCTGTCTGTCTGTCTGTCTGTCTATTTATCTGTCTGTCTATCCATCTGTCTGTCTGTCTGTCTATTTATCTGTCTGTCTATCCATCTGTCTGTCTGTCTATCTATCTGTCTATCTATCCATCTGTCTGTCTATCCATCTGTCTGTCTGTCTGTCTATTTATCTGTCTGTCTATCCATCTGTCTGTCTGTCTATCTATCTGTCTATCTATCCATCTGTCTGTCTATCCATCTGTCTGTCTGTCTGTCTATCCATCTGTCTGTCTGTCTATCTATCTGTCTATCTATCCATCTGTCTGTCTATCCATCTGTCTGTCTGTCTGTCTATCCATCTGTCTGTCTGTCTGTCTGTCTATCTATCTGTCTATCTATCCATCTGTCTGTCTATCTGTCTGTCTATCTATCCATCTGTCTATCTATCTATCTGTCTATCTATCCATCTGTCTGTCTATCTATCTGTCTGTGTCTATCTATCCATCTGTCTGTCTATCTATCTGTCTGTCTATCTATCCATCCGTCTATCTATCTGTCTATCCGTCTGTTTATCCTTCTGTCTGTTTATCTATCCATCTGTCTATCTATCCGTCTGTCTATTCATCTGTCTATCTATCTATCTATCTATCTATCTATCTATCTATCTATCTATCTATCTATCCATCTGTCTATATATCTGTCTATCCATCTGTCTGTTTATCTATCCATCTGTCTATCTATCCGTCTGTCTATTCATCTGTCTGTCTATCTATCTATCTATCTATCTATCTATCTATCTATCTATCTATCTATCTATCTATCTATCCGTCTGTCTATCTGTCTGTCATCTATCCATCTGTCTATCCATCTATCTATCTATGCATCTGTCTGTCTGTCTGTCTATCTCTATCTATCTGTCTGTCTGTCTGTCTATCTCTATCTATCTGTCTGTCTTTCTGTCTATCGTTCAATCAGCCATTCTTTTTGTCTGTCGTCTGTATTGTGGGTGAATCTCTTGTTTAATTGATGTCAAGTCAGCTTCATTTCTACATACAGTTCATTTCTTTATACAGTACAGATTGTTTCAGAGCAGTTACAGTGATAAACAGGAAAATAACGATTCAGTGATGCAAACAATTCTGCTGTGAAGCTGCTCTAAAAATAAAATAGTAAACAGTCATTATTCAGTTGATATCAGTTTAGTGTTGATTCATTTTGGTTCAATAATTATTGTACATCAAATATGAAAGTTGAGTTCAGCTCTAAAGCAGCTCTGCAGGAAACAGTGATGTCATCATCCAGCTAAGTTGAGTTTTCATCCAATAGTGTCAGTGCGGTCAAATCAGTAATATTGCTGAATATGAAGTGTCAAGTGTCAGTCATAAAGAGGGTCAGATGTCACTGCCATCAAATGCCGATGGAAGTCAAAGCAATTAGCACATTAATTATTTTGACTGCAGTAACGACCGCAGGGCTGATTAGAGAGAATGTCACGGGTTAGTTAGGTCGAGTCAGTGAGTTCATGTGTAAACTCGCCATCACAGACGTGTTGATTACTATCACTGCATCAGTTTCTCTAAACTTTATATACTAATTTAATATCATGATATAGAGTATATCACAGCAGCATCACTGAACCTTCAGTAGTTTGTGAGGACGTGCAGATGAATGTAGTGAAGATTCGTTCATCTGTGTTTGATTCTCTCCAGTGCAGCTCATGAACCGGATCTCACTGATGATTGTTTGTGCAGTTGAAATATTACCGTCATTAACACATATTTTCACTAGTGTCTGGAAACCAGGCAAACACCTTCAGTGACATAAACCAGCGGCCGACTGCATTAAACCATTTTGTAAACAATTCCCTTTATTCCTCTGATTTATTTCTCAGTTTTCTATCCTAAACAAGAGATAAAATGGGAAGCAAATGTAGACATGTTTGCTTCTCCTAGGAAAAAGAGTGTAATTGCGAGATATAAACTCGTAATTATGAGACAAAAAGTCAGAATTGTGAGATATAAACTCGTAATTACAAGAAAAAAGTCAGAATTGTGAGATATAAACTCGTAATTACGAGAAAAAAGTTAGAATTACGAAAAAAAAGTCAGAATTGTGATATAAACTCGTAATTACGAGAAAAAGTCAGATTTGCGAGATATAAACTTGTAATTACGAGAAAAAAGTCAGATTTGTGAGATATAAACTCGTAATTACAAGAAAAAAGTCAGAATTGTGAGATATAAACTCGTAATTACGAGAAAAAAGTTAGAATTACGAAAAAAAAGTCAGAATTGTGATATAAACTCGTAATTACGAGAAAAAGTCAGATTTGCGAGATATAAACTTGTAATTACGAGAAAAAAGTCAGATTTGTGAGATATAAACTCGTAATTACGAGAAAAAAGTCAGAATTACAAAAAAAAGTCAGAATTGTGAGATATAAACTCGTAATTACGAGTTAAAGTCAGATTTGCAAGATATAAACTTGTAATTATGAGGAAAAAGTCAGAATTACGAAAAAAAAGTCAGAATTGTGAGATATAAACTTGTAATTACGAGAAAAAGTCAGATTTGCGAGATATAAACTCGTAATTACGAGAAAAAAGTCAGAATTGCGAGATATAAACTCGTAATTACGAGAAAAAAATCAGAATTGTGAGATATAAACTCGTAATTACGATAAAAAAGTCAGAATTACGAGAAAAAAGTCAGAATTGTGAGATATAAACTTGTAATTACGAGAAAAAGTCAGATTTGCGAGATATAAACTCATAATTACGAGAAAAAAGTCAATTGCGAGATATAAACTCGTAATTACGAGAAAAAAGTCAGAATTACGAGAAAAAAAGTCAGAATTGCGAGATATAAACTCGTAATTACGAGAAAAGTCAGAATTACGAGAAAAAAGTCAGAATTGCGAGATATAAACTCGTAATTACAAGAAAAAAGTCAGAATTGCGAGATATAAACTCGTAATTACGAGAAAAAAGTCAGAATTGCGAGATATAAACTCGTAATTACGAGAAAAGTCAGAATTACGAGAAAAAAGAATTGCGAGATATAAACTCGTAATTACGAGAAAAGTCAGAATTACGAGAAAAAAGTCAGAATTGCGAGATATTGCGAGATATAAACTCGTAATTACGAGAAAAGTCAGAATTACGAGAAAAAAGTCAGAATTGCGAGATATAAACTCGTAATTACGAGAAAAAAGTCAGAATTGCGAGATATAAACTCGTAATTACGAGAAAAGTCAGAATTACGAGAAAAAAGAATTGCGAGATATAAACTCGTAATTACGAGAAAAGTCAGAATTACGAGAAAAAAGTCAGAATTGCGAGATATAAACTCGTAATTACGAGAAAAGTCAGAATTACGAGAAAAAAGTCAGAATTGCGAGATATAAACTCGTAATTGTGAGACCTTAGAGTGATTCATCAAATATTAATTCTGCAAAATCAACATCATTGATTATAAACAGACATTATTGGAAGCGTATTAATGAGAGACGTACTGTAACAGATGCTCCAAATTTCTTAATGAATTCTAAATTAATTCTAAATGAGACACTTCTGAGAGTGAATCGTTTGAGTGAATCAGGTGAAGTGATTCACTGTTGATATACTTGATATTTTTAAGTGTGAAAGTGTTTCAGAAAAAAATGAAAAACATAGTACAACATAGTTTAAGTTTTTAAAGTGAATCGGAAAGAATCATAAATCGACTGAATTGTTTTTTTGTCTTAAATATAATGTCATCAGATTAGTGAAAGTCGAATAAAAACCATGGCATCAGTGAGAGATCCTCACTAATACGTGTCGAGTTTGGTTTTGTTCATGTTCTACATGATTGTTGCATGAATGTCATCAGAAAGAGCTTCAGTAAACGGATGTTTTTCCTCAGCAGGCGAATCACAGGATTCTTTCGGACAGAACAGAACACACTGTTCACTCGCTCGTGTACATCGAGACATTGAGGAACGTACAAGGAGTTTCTCACATTGAGAAAGAGACTCTTCAGTCGTGTTTACAAGGGAGAAATCACTGGATTTGACAAAGCTTACCTGGTGTGTGTGTGTGTGTGTGTGTGTGTGTGTGTGTGTGTGTGTGTGTGAGAGTGTGTGTGTGTGTGTGTGTGAGAGTGTGAGTGTGTGTGTGTGAGAGTGTGTGTGTGTGTGTGTGTGTGTGAGAGTGTGTGTGTGTGTGTGTGTGTGAGAGTGTGAGTGTGTGTGTTCGACCCCGACTGACTCCATCTCTCCCTCCGTCTGTGGTGTGAGACAGGCAGGGTTTGCGACAGGAGGACTCTGTAATTACTGACACTGCAGTGATCTGAGACTGACCTGCGCTGACCTTTGACCTCCAGCTCACGAGGCTGCTGGACCACAGAGGTCGAGTCTTGCTCAAGGACACATCAAACTAGTTATTCGGCCGGATGGACTGATGCAGAAATCACTGTGGAGAGTCACATGTATTTCAGTGAATCACTTTGTTCTGACAGTTTATGTCAATGAAGGGGTTATTATAGGCAACAAAAAATATATTTAATCATTTTTAAAGAGATGATATGTACACTCGTAACAAACGTCCCACTGTTTCACATTCTATTTTTTAAGAATATTAAACACTATGCAAATGTTTCAGTCCAGATGCTCATTATTCACATATTTTAGATGATAATTAAAACTGGCCTGAGCTTTCATGAGGTTAAACTCATATTTGGGCTGTTTAATAACATTGTCTTTATGCTGGTTTATTTTTTTATGTCTGTCTGCTGAATAATTGCTCCTGTGATATCAGAGTCATGAAATAATGAGTGAGAAGCGTCTTCACCTGCTCATTACTTTCTCATTTATCGTGGAAGGAATGCTGAAGATGTCGAGACGCAGAGACTGATTTCAGAGAGGTGAGAGTCTGGAGTCGGTTCATAATATTCCCACAGTGTGTGTTCACTGCATTACTGAATCGATTTGACTGTCTGATGCGAAATATATTTACAGTAACAATAAATAACTTATGGGACTTTGTGCAGCATTGAGCTCATGTTTAGGACTGGAGGTGATTGTTTACTAATCAGCCATTTATTTGTATGTTGTGCAGATATTTTATATTGATCTGCACAGATATGATGATCCGTGTTATGATGACAGAGGTTTGCATTCGTACCATCAGGGGTGAATCTGCTGACTAAAGTGTGCACATTAAAGACTCAGATCTCCTCCTGTTTCAGTAATTATAACATCAGTTTTCTGTTTACGCAGCAAATTTACACACTAACCGACTTGTGCAGATCTGTGATAACTACAGGAATAATTCAGCCAAATATATTCTGACGACAGTTATCATACGCATGTGGCTCCTATGGAAACTTGTTTCTGCTACAGAATAAAAAAACAAAAAACGTTTTGTGACTTTTTTCTCACAATTCTGACTTCTCACTATTCTTCATTTATAGCTCACAATTCTGACTTTGACCCTATTCCTAACCCACAATTCTGAGAAAAATTGAATCGCGAAGATATAAACCCATAATTGTGGGAAAAAGGTCAGAATTGTGAGATATAAACTCGTAATTGCGAAGAAAAAAAAAAGTCAGTCAGAATTGAGATATAAAAAAAAAGTCAGAATTGCGAGACATAAATTCGTAAATACAAGAAAAAAGTCATAATTGTAATATAAACTCATTTATTTCTGAGTTGTCTTTCCTAAACAAGAGAAAAAATGGGAAGCAAATGTAGACATGTTTGCTTCTCCTGATAAAAAGACTGTAATTGCGAGATATAAACTTATAATTACGAGAAAAAAGTCATAATTGTGAGATATAATTTCGTAATTGTGAAAAAAAATCATAATTGCGAGATATAAACTCGTAATTGAGAGAAAAAAGTCATTATTGTGAGGTGAAAATTCGGAATTTCAAAATAAAGTCAGAATTGTAATATAAACGCGTAATTGAGAAAAAAATGTTAGAATTGTGAGATATAAACTCGTAATTGTGAGAAAAAAGCTGGAAATTGTGAGATATAAATTCGGAATTGTGGGGAAAAAGTCAGAAATTGTAAGATATAACTCGTAATTGAGAGAAAAAAGCCGTAAATTGTGAGATATAAACTCGTAATTGCGAGAAAAAAAGTCAGAATTGTGAGATATAAACTCGTAATTGAGAGAAAAAAGCCATAAATTGTGAGATATAAATTTGGAATTGTGGGAAAAAAGTCAGAAATTGTGAGATATAAACTCGTAATTGAGAGAAAAAAGCCGTAAATTGTGAGATATAAATTTGGAATTGCGAGGAAAGGGACAGAATTGCAAGGAAAACTGACCATTTGCAAAATCCCGCCCCCTTTAGTTACTGTTGCTATGTCCGACAAGTCATGCTGATCTCTCGCCACACATCATGTTCTCACGCAGTGAAAAATACATCACAGAGCAGAGAGGACACTGACAACATATCGACAGACAAGACAGAGCAGGTCACTTTTGATATGAAACAAAGTCTCAAATTTTGTATTTTCTAAATAAATTTAAACAATAAATACCATTTAGTGGCTCTTTAATGTGTCGTGACAGATCGCTGTAGTGCCTCAGTTCAAGCGGCTCGTGAACCGATCATCTCTTCCTACTAGTTCATTTATAGCATCAAATAATGAACATCAGAAGGAATGTTGTTTCAACTGCGGAAAGATGTCAGTACGCACCATTTTTCAAGTTCAAGTCCATCGACGTTAATCTACTAACTCCCCTGACTGCTTTGTTGGACAAAACTGCAGATTTGGTGTTATAATTGGTTAGGTTGCCTGTCAATCAAACTTCCGGCGAAGGGTCGCCGTTTTTATTTTTTTATTCTCTGGCAGAAACAAGCTTCCATAGGCTCCTTTTTTTCCCCAGGAAAACAAGCAGAGAATTGTCAAAGATTCTGCACATAGATACAATGACAAAAAAAAATCACAGGTCCATTAAAGTGGGCTACTCTGTGGGTGAATAAAGGATCACAGAACGAACTAAGTTCCTCTACAGATGTTACACTGGTTATCCTTCACTTTTTGATGTTTACGTGCACAAATTTTCATCTCTTTAAATTCATGTGTTCGTCATGTGACCTGCGTGTCACGACATCACGCTGCTTTCAGCGATTCCACATTGACACTTCAGATCTTCTACTTTGTAGTTGGAGAAATCAATACCGAATCCTGTTGGACATACGAATCATTGATCCGCTGGGAGCTGAAGAGTGTGTCAATAACATCAAAAGAGCTTAATTGTGTGTGTTTCCAGTAAAAGCTCATGCATTTAAAGAGCACATTGTTTATGAGACCTAAAGAGCAGTTGATCTCAGATGTAAATTGTATTTCTAGATAGATATTGAGTCAGAAATGACACCGTTTGGGAAAGGACATTTTCTTGCAGTATGCATTGTTCGTGAGAGTGTAATGGAAGGGGGAAAGCTGTAGTCTTTTCCTGGATGGTCTTGTCATCCATCTGACCCAAAATTTACCACAATTAACCAGCCTGTCTAGCTGTCATGGTTAATTGGCCCGCCGGAGCGCGGTCAGAGAGATGGACACTGACAGACAAACACAAACCTGGAAGCATGAAGAACGTGTGTGTTTGTTTTTAATGCTTTAACAGCATTAGTCGAATTGAGATCTCTATTATGCATATGCATCATTATACATATGTACTGTATGTGAATCATTCAATCATTATGTATATGCTTCGTTATACTGTTATTATGTATATGTATGCAAAATGATGAGGTCTCACAGTATAAAGCAGCATAATGATGTCTAAAATGCTGTTTGTGTGCATCTCACTAGCTTTAGGAAAAGAGCTTAAAGGATTAGTTCACTTCAGAATTCAAATTTCCTGATAATTTACTCACCCCCATGTCATCCAAGATGTTCATGTGTTTCGTTCTTCAGTGGAAAAGAAATGAAGGTTTTTGAGGAAAACATTCCAGGATTTTTCTCCATATAGTGGACTTCACTGGGGTTCAACGGGTTGAAGGTCCAAATGTCAGTTTCAGTGCAGCTTCAAAGAGCTCTACACGATCCCAGACGAGGAATAAGAGTCTTATCTAGAGAAACCATCGGACATTTTCTAAGAAAAATAAAAATGTATATACTTTTTAACCACAAATGCTCGTCTTGCACTGCTCTGTGATGCTCCACGCATTACGTAATCATGTTGGAAAGGTCACATGTGACGTAGGCGGAAGTACCGATCCAGTACAAAGTGAACGTGTAAAGACTAAGTCAAACAACCTTTAAAAAAAGGTAACACAATGATGTCGGACGATTTTGAAGTTGGAGGAGAAAATGAGATGGAGTTTTTCGCTCTACCGCGGTACTTTCACCCATGTCACGCATGACCTTTCCAACGTGATTACGTAATGCGTGGAGCATCACAGAGCAGTGCAAGACGAGCATTTATGGTTAAAAAGTATATAATTTTTATTTTTTTTAGAAAATGACTGATGGTTTCTCTAGATAAGACTCTTATTCCTCGTCTGGGATCATGTAGAGCTCTTTGAAGCTGCACTGAAACTGACATTTGGACCTTCAACCCGTTGAACCCCAGTGAAGTCCACTATATGGAGAAAAATCCTGGAATGTTTTCCTCAAAAACCTTCATTTCTTTTCCACTGAAGAAAAAAAGACATGAACATCTTGGATGACATGGGGGTGAGTAAATTATCAGGAAATTTTAATTCAGAAGTGAACTAATCCTTTAACTATTTATTTCCCTGTTAACCAGCTTCATGTTGTGTGAATCTCTAGTTCCCGGATGATTCTGCTATTATAAACTGAATCTGTTAATGTGTAGAATCTTATATTTCCGTACAGTAACATGATCACAGTCTGGATTTAATACCAAATGGCCAAAGGTGCTAAAATGAGTATCATTTCAATCCTCAGTGAGAAACATGAGATGCTCTGGAAGCATTTCTAATAGACTTTGATTAAAGATCATGTGCCACTGACGCAAACCACTCATAATTCATAATCAGTCTGATGATATGAAGAGATGAACTGATCTAGACAGCCTTTAGGTCAAGAAATGAGAACGGTTTGAAGATGCTGGACTGTTCATGCTGTTGTTTTCTTTAATCTGATCTGATCTGTCTGTGTGCGATGACACGTGTGTGTGTGTGTGTGTGTGTGTGTGTGTGTGTGTGTGTGTGTGTGTGTGTGTGTGTGTGTGAGAAAGAGAGACGCAGGTGCAGTTCAGCTCCAGCATCCTTCGCATGGTGAGTATCAGGACAATCACACACACACACACACACACACACACACACACACTCATCACTGCACAGGATCATGGTGTTTCTCTATAAATGATGCAGCTATGACAGAGATTTGGTGTAAAAATGGAATATAGCACAAGTTACACGAATTGTTCTGATATTTTCATGGTCTATTTTTGTTGTTTTTTGTCCTCTAATAATGTAACACTGCAACCTTGTAAGTTTTAAAATAAAGAAGGATGGTTTGTTGAATTAAAACACATGAATCTCAGTCTGAGCCGCAGGTGAGAGACGCTCGTTAGCTGATAATTCACTCGTTCCGTCTCCACCTGCTTTCAGCCTCATAATGAGTGATTATCAATCACCGAAACAATATGTTCATGTTCCCACAGGAAGTGTTATTGCTCAGATGTTAATGGTGAGAAATACATCAGATCCAGGGTTATTGTCGTTAACTAAAACTACAACTAGTAAAAGCATTTTAAGCAATTTCATCTTTTTAATAAGTTATTTGAGATTCAACTTGATTTTTTAAAGTCAGTTTAATATAATTTAAGATGAAATGACTACAATCAAGTTGATTATACTCAAAAATTTAAGGCAGCAGTTTTTAATTTGAAATAGGTGGAAATTGCAATTCACAAAAACAACACAATTAGTAAATCATTAAAATGAAATTGATAAATATAAAAACGAATTCAAAACATTAATAAAAACTATAATACACTCCTCAAAATGCTGGGTTAAAAACAACCCAAGTTGGGTTGAAAATGGACAAACCCAACCATTGGGTCGTTTTATCCCAGCAATTGTGATGTTTTAACCCAGCGATTGGGTTGTTTTATCCCAGTGATTGGGTAGTTTTATCCCAGTGGATGAGTTGTCTTATTCCAGCAATTGGGTTGTTTTAACCCTGGAATGGTTTGTTTTAACCCAGCTGTTGGGTTAAATGTTTGCCCAACCTGCTGGGTAGTTTTATTTAACTCAACTATTGTTTAAAAATGACTGTATTGCTTGCTTAAAATGAACCCAAAATATGTTTGAAATTAATATTTATTAATATGTTTAATAAATGAAAAATTATTAAATAATTCATAATTTTAAACAATAATTAAATAAATTAAATAACTAAATAAAATAATAATTAATAATAATTAATAATTTTACATTGTAATAATAATTAAACAATAAACATTTATTAAGTTGCTTATTAATAAATGTTCACCTTTTGATTATTATTGTTGCCTCTAGTAATTATGTGTTTGATTTTTAATTTTCTATTTTGGCTTCATTTTAAGCCAGACATATAGTCATTTTTGAACAATAGTTGAGTTAAGTAAAACTACCCAGCAGGTTGGGTCAAACATTTAACCCAGCATATTTTAGAGTGTATTATATCAGTGATACTGAAATAACTGCTCAATTCATAATTTTTGAGACTTTTTTGATTGCAGACTGGTTTGAGACATTATTGAGTCTTTTTCTCAGGAGAGACTTCAGCAGAACCTCCCATTTAATCTCACTGAAGATAAAACAGAGATACTAAAGAGATCTCAATGTGATTTCCTTTACATATTTTGCAGGTCCTCTGGATAATAATATGTTTTTCATCTTCAGTTTATTGGCATTGTCTTCATGAACTGCCCTCTGTGGATCTGTCAGAAACGAGTCTGTTTGATGATCTGATGTGATTTTATGGTTTGTGTTAATCATGAATATTAGCCGCGTGTGTATATCTGATGCCTTACAGTGGCTGTGGATTATGAATACTGATGAGCTCGTTTCCCTAATCAGCACAGCAATCAAACGTCAATCACGCTGCCTCTTATTGTGCCATAAAGAGCGTGAAGATCAGATTCAACAGTCTGAAGCGGCGCACAGAAAGTCTTCTGACACTTAAACCACACTGAGAAACTTACGATAAACTAGATGTCTGAAGTGAGTTCTGAGAAAAGAGAAAAGATCCTGCAGCATTTGACCATTTCAATTACATTCACATATTCAGAAGTTTGACTTATATATATTCTTATGCACAGAAAACAAGAACTGCATAAACAATTGGAACACAGAAAAATGAGCAATATGAGCAATGCAACAAAACCAGACGATTATAAACATGAACGAAGAGCATCTGAATATGTTTCTCCTCAGTTTCAATATAGTCGCTGCTCATATTCAGCACAATATCAGACATCAGCAGGAGTTCTGACGGCTAGATTCATGCTCTCATTCCAATGCATTAAATCTCCATCACATCTCAACAGGAGTTCATGTGTTTCAGAGAAACAGCCTCCTATAACTCAAACCAAGAGAAAAACACTCTCAAAAAACATTGTGCCTTTCAGAATCATCAAAGTAACCTGGACCTCAACAAAGACTTTAAAATCAAAATGAAATATGCAAGTCATTTGACTTCAGAATATGTCTGATATGTCTAGGTGAAGCATGAGGAAAAATAAAAGGGGACTTATTTTAGAAGATGTAATATAAGTCTCTGGTGTCCTCAGAATGTGTCTGTGAAGTTTCAGCTCAAAATACCCCACAGATCATTTATTATAGCTTGTCAAATTTGCCGCTATTTGGGTGTGAGCAAAAACACGCCGTTTTTGTGTGCGTCCCTTTAAATGCAAATGAGCTGCTGCTCCCGGCCTCCTTTCCAGAAGAGGGCGGAGCTTTAACAGCTCGCGATTCGGTCGCTCAACAACAACAAAGCTGGAGAATCTCACGCAGACAAAATGAGGATTGTCAGTAACGGTGTTCAGCCTTACATTGTTCAAACCGGAGTCGACACTGATGGAGAGACTCAGGAAGAAGTTACAACTTTTAGACGTTTCTGAATGGTTAGTGGATAAATTTATGTATCACAGTTGATTCAACTCATCGACTAGCATGTGCCGTCATGTTGATCTTTTGTGCAAATCCAGCGTTGAATTGACCCTCGTTTGTGAAACAACACTCTACTACAACAACTCTTCCTCTTCTCTAAAGCAGCCCAAAAGAAAATATCTCCCTTTGCTTTGAACTTTGAGCTTCATAACTTTGCAGATGTTGTTTATGCTCAAACAGCAACATTACACACTAACTAAAGTTAAAAAAGTGAAATCATAATCAACCACCCCTTTAAGAGAATTAATAAAAACACATTAATTACCATAACCATCAGATGGCGGCAGAGGGCCATTTATTTGCGCATATATTAGCAATTTCCAGTAATAGTTTTTCACTCAGTTTCGCTTTTGAATAAACATTAAACATTATAAAATCACTATAGGTTTAAAAATACATTTTGTCAAGGTGAAGTATGAAGTACTCACAAAATCTCATGAAAAACAATAACTTTTCTTGTGAATGAATGACACAGAAAGCGCTCTCTCTTTATAATCACTGAAGCTGTCAGTGCAGCACTTGTGAAAACTCACATTTTATTGAATGAATCTAACTAAAGTGCACAATAAATCTTTAATTTACAGTGTGCTGATGCTTTTTTCACATTAAAGTGTGAAAACTGATGGTCAAATAAAATTTTGACGAGGAGGAACACTGAGACGCGTCTTTTTAATGTTTGAATAACTACATTAACACTAGGCCTCACTATGTGGGTGACTATATTCTGATTATAAACTAAGTATTACACTATTGATGCTGTTAAAGCTACCTCACTGACACACCAACAAGTGACATTTCACCAAGTTTTCCAGCTGGCTTATATTATTGCGGAAGTTCTTCAGAACGTTCCGTGCATATGGTCAATTAAGATTTCATATGAATTGAAGATGTTTACTTTATCAAAATGACAAACAAGCGAAAAACTAAAAACGCTCAGTTCACATTTCGAGCTTCTATATACTGTAATGAACAGATTCGAGGCTGCTCATGAACCGTATAACAAGTCATGGAGACTTTAAAATTAGCACAGTCCCAGCAAATCAAGTCCATATTTGGCCGTTTCCTCACCGCTGCCTCGTCCTCTGGAGTTCCAGCAGATTAGATGAAGCGTTTGTCCTTGATGAGACTAAATAAGGGTCCGAGCGAAACTCCATGAAGGGCTGTAACGGATGTGGTGAGATGAACGTGATGAACCTGCACCGAACGTTCTGCCACTTGCTGCTTTGGAGTAGATATTGAGGACGCCATTAAATCCCAGTGTTGTTGACCTTTGACCTTTCACAAGTGGTTTGGATTCATGCATGCTGCAGTCACATCAGCTACTCTTAAAAATAAACAGTTTATTTTTGCAGTAAACACTTTAGAAGAATGCATGTTTCTACAGATGAGAAGATCCTGTGAAATCGATCTCAAACTGAATCAGAATCAATGATTGTAGTTGATCGTTTCTCCAAATCTACTCCATATGAAAATGACTTTTAGAGCTGGATGAGTTTGGTTGATGGTTCCCAAAATGTTTATCTTAGTTTAGTTCAGAAAGTAAGTTCATTTGATCAGTGTTTTACTGAGGTAATGCGTGATCATGGTGGTCTTATGGTGGATTATAATTAGAATACCAAATAATCGAAAGCTTTATAAATCATCTACATGACTGATTGATAAACTCTGTATTCTGACTTAATCAACAATATCAGAAAAATAACAGCTGGTTTGAATTGGAAACACACACAATCAAACATCAAATGAATCCCTTTTTGTTATCGCTGAGGTAAAGAAACTCCTGTACAGTACGGCTCACAGAGGTGAACTAAATGTAACGTTATTTCACCAGATTTTCCTCCAGGCCGGAAACCCATTTTAGACTGAACACAATGTCCACATAATCCAGTGACTGATGATAAATGAGCCTCTGAATGCCGTTCCACTACAGATGTGTGTGATGAAGCAGGATTGGGTACAGCAGCGCGTCGTGTCGCTCGTGTGTGACGGGCCGTTCAGAGTTTGTTTGAATGAATTTGCCCTCTTTAGTCTCAGAGTCCATATAAGCAGAATCATGGTGAAGTCTGACAGTCTCTCAGCTGCTGATGAATGACTTTCTGCCATCGTTTGTTATGATAGAGGGAATAAATAATGAGCTCATTAATGTGACCCTGTGTCAGTCCGGACAGAATCCACTCCGCTGCTCCAGGCCACAGTTTACTATCTATCTATCTATCTATCTATCTATCTATCTATCATCCGTCCGTCCATCGTTCTATCTATCGTACGTCTGTCTGTCCATCCATCCATACATCTCTCGTCCATCCATCCATCCATCCATCCATCTATCTATTGTCCGTCCGTCCGTCCATCTATCCATCCATCTATCTATTGTCCGTCCATCCGTTCGTCCATCTATCTGTCTGTCATTCTGTCTATCGTCCGTCTGTCTGTTCATCCATCTATCCATCCATCTATCTATCTATCTATCTATCTATCTATCGTCTGTCCATCCATCCATCCATCCATCTGTCTATCTGTCTGTCTGTCGTTCTATCATACGTCTGTCCATCCATCCATCCATCCATCGCCCATCCATCTGTCTATCTGTTTGTCTGTCGTTCTTTCTATCGTACGTCTGTCCATCCATCCATCCATCCGTCCGTCTGTCTATCCATACATCTCTCATCTATCTATCCATCCATCCATCCATTATCCGTCCATCCATACATCTCTCGTCTGTCCATCCATCCATTCATCATCCATCCATCCATCTATCTATCTATCATCCGTCCGTCCATCTGTCTGTCATTCTATCTATCGTACGTCTGTCCATCCGTCCGTCCGTCCATACATGTCTCGTCCATCCATCCATCCATCGTCCATCCGTCCGTCCGTCCATCCATCTATCATCCATCCATCTGTTCGTCCATCTATCTGTCTGTCATTCTATCTGTCTATCAATCGTCCGTCTGTCCGTTCATCCATCCATCCATGCATCTATCTATCTATCTATCGTCCGTCCATCCATCCATTGTCCGTCCATCCGTCCGTCCGTCCGTCCATCCATCGTCCATCTATCTCTCTACCTATCTACCTATCTATCTATCTATCTATCTATCGTCTGTCCGTTCGTCTGTCCATCCATCCATCCATCCATTCATTCATTCAACCATCCATCCATCTCTCGTCCATCTATCTATCATGTAGAAATGAACTGTAACACATTAAAATGTGCTATTTTTCAGATATCATCTTCGAAGTGAACTTATTTAATGAGCTGCAGATTTCCAGAACATCTGTATAACTCTTAAAGTATCAAACGTACATATTCACGCTTTAATAACTCTTTTGTGTCAATCAAGTCTTGAATAACTTTCCAATTCTATCCTGATTCACTGCAGTTATTTGATACACACTTAATACAACTATTCCATGTTTAATGTAATATAATATATTGTTGTTCAGTTGAGTCTTTCACTCTTCTGTGAAGTATTAAAGGTCACAATCAGCAGGTTTTAATATGTCAGATATGATTTCTTTGTGTTTGTTTGCACAGTAAAGATGCAGCATCTGCTCACATACAGAAGGACTTCTGGGATTCTCCCATAATGCACCTCACTCACGGCAGACGGACACTTCTGCTGAATAATTATGATATACAAAAGCTTTTTCCTGCTGAAATTTGATCCCTTCATTTAATTGTCTTGGTGCATGTTTATTAATCAGCCACATTTCTGTTTTATTTTCATTGTTTCAGTATTTTCTATTTGTGGATGAAAATTTAATTCAGCACATTTAGACCTGACAGATCTCATAACAATCCACATGCTGACATGGAAAACAGGCTCCATCCAAATAAGGAAAGACATTAATGTAGATCATCATACGGCCCTCGTTTGCCTACATGAACATTAGAGTGAGCAGATTCAGATCTGTGGCTGTGAGAGCAGTTCTCCAGGAGCTCTAGATGTTTCTCCATTACGGCATCAATCAAATTCATCACCGTAATGTTGAAGAGTGGCAGCGGTTTGTGTGTGTGGATTCAGCTTCTCGGTTCAGTCCCCTAATTTCCAATGTCACAGACCTGTCACTATGACAACCGTGAGGAGACGACTACAGTCGCTCATATGGAGGAAAACACACACACACACACACACACTTGTGGAAGTTGATCTTGATGGAATCGCAGCACTGCTGGATGAGATTGGGAAGTTTCGCTCCATCATAAGTGCCATATGGAGTTCCAGTTCAGCCTTCAGTACAGTCAGATTTCACGTTGCAAAACTGCACATTATTAAAGTAAAGTCAGCATGAAATGAAAACAGACTTATTCTGTTATTCTAAAGATAGGTACGTTTGTCTTCATAAAATCAGTCATGTCGACTTTAAAGCAGTGAAGTTTTGAGCTGGTGTAACATATGTGACCATAAATCACACGGGTATATTTGTAGCAATCGCCAACAATACATTGTATTGGTCAAAATTATCAATTTTTCTTTTATGTCAAAAATCATTAGGATATTAAAGGGTTAGTTCACCCAAAAATGAAAATTCTGTCATTTATTAGTCACGCTCATGCTGTTCCACACCCGTAAGACCTTTGTTCATCTTTAGAACACAAATTAAGATATTTTTGTTGAAATCCGATGGCTCCGTGAGGCCTGCATAGCCAGCAATGACATTTCCTCTCTCAAGATCCATTAATGTACTAAAAACATATTTAAATCAGTTCATGTGAGTACAGTGGTTCAATATTAATATTATAAAGCGATGAGAATATTTTCGTAGCGCCAAAAAAACAAAATAACGACTTATATAGTGATGGCCGATTTCAAAACACTGCTTCATGAAGCTTCGGAGCGTTATGAATCTTTTGTGTCGAATCATGATTTGGATCGCGTGTCAAACCGCCAAACTGCTGAAATCACGTGACTTTGGCGCTCCGAACCGCTGATTTGACGCAAAAGATTCATAACGCTCCAAAGCTTCATGAAGCAGTGTTTTGAAATCAGCCATCACTATATAAGTCCTTATTTTGTTTTTTTGGCGCACCAAAAATATTCTCGCCGCTTTATAATATTAATATTGAACCACTGTACTCACATGAACTGATTTAAATATGTTTTTAGTACATTAATGGATCTTGAGAGAGGAAATGTCATTGCTGGCTATGCAGGCCTCACTGAGCCATCGGATTTCAACAAAAATATCTTAATTTGTGTTCTGAAGATCAACGAAGGTCTTACGGGTGTGGAACTAATAAATGACATTATTTTCATTTTTGGGTAAACTAACCCTTTAAGTAAAAATCATGTTCCATGAAGATATTTTGTAAATTTCCTACCGTAAATATATCAAAAATGTATTTTTGTGAGTGGATATGCATTGCTAAGGACTTCATCTGGACAACTTTAAAGGTGATTTTTCTTAATGTTTTGTTTATTTTGCACCCTCAGATTCCAGATTTTCATATTGTCCTATCCTAACAAACCATACATCAATGGAAAGCTTAATCATTCAGCTTTCAGATGATGTATAAACCTCAATTTTTTTTAAAAACTGACCCTTATGATTGGTTTTGTGGTCCAGGATCACATATTCCAGCAATGACTGTTGTTGTTTATTATTTTCTGCTTGTCAGAAGGTGTTGTTCTCCTGTAGGTGGCAGTATAATGTTTCTCTGGAAGATTGATCAGATATATTTAGATTTTCAGTTTGTTGTCACTGTCAAACATCAGAAACAATCCGTTTAATATTTTTCTGGAACCCGTGATGCATTTTCTTCAGGATTCTTTGATGAACAGAACGAAAGAAGAAGAAAAAACAGCATTTACTTGAAATGGAAACCTTATAAATGTCTTTACTTTAACTTTAGTTCAATTTCAGCGTCCTTGCTGAATAAAAGTAATATATAGCCTACATATAATTGTCCAGTCAACATTTCTCGTTCTAGATGCTGCACAATCTTCAAAACACTGCTGCTGTCTAGTTAGGTTTGATCTGAGACGCTCCCGGTTCTTTATTCTGTAACTGATCAGTGAAAGGGTTCATTAGGGGTTTAACTGGTTAGTTCAGGTCACTCACTCATCCATCAGATCGCGCGCAGGGAGCCTCTGGCCGTCGCGTCGCGTCTTCCGCGTCCCTAATCGCGTCGTACCGGTCGCTTCACACACAGTGAATGAGGCACTACGACACGTCAGTACGTCACCGACACCGAATCCCGCCCCGAACCGCGAATCCATCATCCTCTCAGACGCGGTCGGACCTCGGAGCGGCTGGAGTGATGAGGAGAAAGATGAAGATGAAGTGATGATGTGGTGTTTGATGAGGACTGATCGCTTCAGGTGGATCTAAATGACTCAGTTTGGCTCAAATTCGGCTCAGTTTGGACTCAGCAAAGATTCGTAAGTTTTGAGTTGCAATACATTAATAATTATTCATAGGCATAGTTTTATTATTATTAAATATTATTTACCCGAATTCAGTCCAGTCCTGAGTGGTCAACTTTTGTAATATTTTTTTTATAATAATGTGATTTAAAAAAAAAAAAAAAAAAAAATGTATTATAGGGTTATTATAGGATAAAAATCAGTTATTATAGCCATCTTTATCTTCGATGTGGTTGTTTTTTCACTGGTTTTGGGAGGTTGAAGACTCGTGAACTGTTTCTCTGCGCTGGTTTTTGTGTTTAGAGAGTTTGTTTTTCTGTCAGCAGAAGAAGAATCATTGAGTCTCTCGAATCCAGTTCACTTCATTGCAATAGGATAAACCATCGCGAAATTAATTTTATACAGAGTGCATTGAAAAAATATAAAAATATTTCATTGATAAGTCAGTTTGATGCTTCCATTCAGAGTTTCAGATTTGATTGTTTTAGATTGTCTATTTCTCTTTTGCATCTTTTTGTGTTTTCTGCTCTCCGTCGGTTCTGCTTACATTCCCTCAGTCCCTCAACACACACACACAGAGAGAGAGAGTCTTGTCTGCAGTGTTTTATTAGGTGTTTATCAGGTGTCTTTTGTAACTCTGGGAGGAAAATCTTTTATTATGGAGTGTGTTTATATGGTTCAGTGGTGTGTGTGATTAATGCATTTATTTTTTAATGTTTATTTGTATCCTGTTACATGTCAGTGTCGCTTTTTATTGCCTTTTTTACCCTATCAAATGTTTTAGTAAATTAGGCATCATTTGAATGTTTAAAGACTCAAAATTCATCCTGTGAAAACCGTTTTGAAATTGCATTACTATGGAAACACTAATTTAAAACCTTTTAGTGGCTCAATTTTTGTGATATAACTTCAAATTTGGAACTTTGCTTTTGATTTTGCAGCAATTTGATAGTTTTATAGGTCGTGTGTGAGTGTGTGTGAGAGTGAGTGAGAGTGTGTGTGTGTGTGCGAGTGTTAGTGTGCGAGTGTGTGAGTGTGTGTTAATGTGTGCTAGTGTATGTGCGTGAGTGAGTGAGAGTGAGTGTGTGTGTGTGTGTGTGTTTTTGTGACACATCAGGACACAAATGTGTATAATGACATGGGTATGACAGGTATTACAGGGAGAGGGTGAGTTATGAGGACATTACTCCATGTCCCCATTTTTCAAAAGGCTTATAAATCACAGAATGAGTTTTTTTGAGAAAGTAAAAATGTGCACAGTTTTCTGTGATGGGTAGGGTTAGGGGTAGGAGTAGTGTAAAATACGGTTTGTACAGTATAAAAACCATCACGCCAATGGAATGCCCCACAATTCACAAAAACAAATGTGTGTGTGTGTGTGTGTGTGTGAGAGAGTGTGTGTGTCTCTTCATCAGCACATGTATAAATAGTCAGCGCACATGAATCTTCTTTAATGTGACTCTATATAAAAACTCTCTGTGGTTTCAGAGCCAAAGCCTCTTCAGGTCCAACTGTTAAATCAAATATTTGCTCAGTTCTTCATCCCGTGTGTCTCAGTAAATCCATCTGCCTGTTTATTCATCGGTCCTGCAGTCGGACCCTCTGAACGCTCGATTCCGACACCTGTTGAGAAGAAACACACACACGATTACTGATGAGCTGCTGGAGGAGCGACGGTCTGTTTGAGTCAGTTTCTGTTGTGTGCCAGAAGAGTTCAGCCCCTTAAAATAATTGTTTTGGGCTTTTTGAAGACGCTTTCCTCTAGTTTCGGTCTCATACTAAGATTTTCCTGATAATTTACTCACCCCCATGTCATCCAAGATATTTATGTCTTTCTTTCTTCAGTGGAAAAAAAATGGTTTCTGAGGAAAACATTCCAGGATTTTTCTCCATATAGTGGACTTCACTGGGGTTCAACGGGTTGAAGGTCCAAATGTCAGTTTCAGTGCAGCTTCAAAGAGCTCTACATGATCCCAGACGAGGAATAAGGGTCTTATCTAGAGAAACCATCGGCCATTTTCTAAAAAAAATAAACATTATACACTTTTTAACCACAAATGCTCGTCTTGCACTGCTCTGTGATGCTCCACGCATTACGTAATCATGTTGGAAAGGTCACGGTGGAAGTACCGCAGTAGGGCGAAAAACTCCATCTCATTTTCTCCTCAAACTTCAAAATCGTCCGACATCGTTGTTTTACCTTTTTTTTGTAAAGAGCATTTGACTTAATCTTTGTACTTTGCTTTGTACTGGATCGGTACTTCCGCCTACGTCACGCGTGACCTTTCCAACATGATTACGTAATGCGTGGAGCATCACAGAGCAGTGCAAGACGAGCATTTGTGGTTAAAAAGTATATCATTTTATTTTTTTTAGAAAATGGCCGATGGTTTCTCTAGATAAGACTCTTATTCCTCGTCTGGGATCGTGTAGAGCTCTTTGAAGCTGCACTGAAACTGACATTTCAACCCGTTGAACCCCAGTGAAGTCCACTATATGGAGAAAAATGCTGGAATGCTTTCCTCAGAAAACCATTTTTTTTCCACTGAAGAAAGAAAGACATGAACATCTTGGATGACATGGAGGTGAGTAAATTATCAGGAAAATTTCATTCTGAACTAATGCTTTAAGAATCACAGCTTGTTTGAGTGTTATGCACATCTTGGCATTTCCATCCAGCACTTTTGTTATACGATATCCCAAAATTCATATAAAGCTTGGATGGAAACACAGCTATTGCATGTGATGTCATTCTCTCCGAGTTTTGAAATTGAAAACCCTTGGTGTGTGTGTCTTGTGCACTATACTTCAACATTAGATTTATGTGTTTCCCAGGGAATGCGTGAACTGAAATGTAAAGCTTGACTGGATAAAAGCTTCTGCCAAATGCATGAATGTACATGAGTTTGTGTGAGGATGCTTTCTCCTGTAAATGAGCTCTGGCATCTGATCGCGGCGAGTCTAAAAGCTCTTCTGATGTTATTTTAATGCAGTCGCATTTAGAAACATCCACAATGCTTCACTCTCCATCATGCAGCTCTCGTCACTCAAAACAAGAAGAAATGCACCAATATCATTCAGGTTAGGGTTAGCAGCAAAACCACTAGACATCAGGTCACAGTAGTGGATCTATCATGTGGTGTATCATGTGATCTCAGGTCAGTAGTTGCTCTCTCTGGCGCTGTGAGTGAACAGATATAGATCAACACTTGACTGACCGATCACAACTAACTCAACTAGTTGTTTTATAATCCCTCTGTGAGACTCACTGAGACTCGGAGCAGGTGGAGAGAATCATTACTGTAATTATTCCTGATCATTTCATCTCTGCGCAGGAAGACGGTTTGTGTCTCAATCTCTAATTGCTGTCAGACGCCCATCTTTCTCTCTCTCTCTCTCTCTCTCTCTCTCTCTCTCACTTTAGGTTCAGTGTGAATCTCACTCTTAAAGGGATACTCCCCCTCTAAATGATCAATCTGTCATTTACTCACTTTCATGTCATTCCATACCTGTATGCTGTTGTTTTTTTCGCTAAATACAAAAGGAGAATTTTGACATTTTCACATATACGACAGCAGTTTATGGTGACTACGACGGTCCAGTAAGCAGCATTTTTGCATTGTGGCATTATATTAAATTCAGCAGAAAATACTACCATTATGTATACTTTACAATTGTTGTACTTTACAAATAATATTTTTAGGGGTTCAAGCGTGTAGCACTTTTTCCAAGGATCAGCATTCTCCCCTAAAAGTGATCAGACCAAACCGTAAGTCGTAGAGACTTGAAACTTTGAGAGCTGGTAGTACTCACACCGTCTACAACATCACCAAGGCTCGCCCTGATCGGCCTGACGGGGGCGCTACAGAGGTCAAAAGTACGAAATCACTCATAACTCCTAAATCATTAGCCGTTGGCTCAAGCCTCGGAGTCGTTTGTCGTTCTAGTAAAACTTTCGGGTATTTTCGGATGTTTTGAAAAACCTACTTTCTGAACTAGTCCTAAGTTTTTGGTCCGATCTGAACCAAACCAGTGCAGCAAGATTCTCTGGAGTCAGTAATTATCAAATAAGTTGAAATTTCGTTTCACGGTCTCTAAGGGCCGCCAAAACGTTCAAAGTGGGTGGAGCCACTTTTACTAAAATGGCTATAACTCGTGAATGGAATGAGATATTTTCACCAAATTTGGTACACCTGTGTAAGAGCTCATTTGGTGGTTGCATGAAAAAGGATACAGCGACTGGCCACTTGGTGGCGCTATAACAGGAAAAAAAAACATGAAAATGGTTATAACTACTTCATCGTTAGTCCGATCGACTTGAAAATTGGCATGCAGTGTCTTTGTCCGAGGTGCCATGATTGTCTGTGAGGACATTGATGTATCTCAAAAAACATGTCCGCCATTGGCCAATGAAATTTGAGCTGCTATCAGACAAGGTTAACGGAGGCCAATCGGAATGAAACTCACTGGGCTTATTTGACTCGCGGCCCTGGAGGCCTGTGAGAAATTTAAAAGAAATCGTCCACTGGGGGCGCCTTCACATTTTTCACGTGCATAAAGGATTGTGCATCACGCAATTTTCCGCACACGCCCACGACATTCATACCACATGGTAGAGCTCCTCATTCTGAGCAACTTTGCCTCTAGGACCGCCTCTGTCCATCGAATCGTTCGTTAAATATTGGAGATATTTTCAAAAACTAACTAAGTTTTCAGCTCAACCTCCATAAGCATTAAAAAGCTTTATAAACCATATATTTCCTATGGTAAATTGCCTGTATTTGCTGTAAATGGTCCTTTCCATCTAATGATAAAGATGGTTACAGGTTTGCTAATTAAAACATAATACCTTTTTACACATGTGCTGAAAGGCCTTAAAGTGCTTGAACCCTGATAATTGCTGCTCGCAGCTATATTTATTTTTGTTTTTGAGATTATAATAATGAGAATGAGATTTAATTGCATTAATCCAGCTAACAGGGAATGTTCTGGCAAAGTTATGAACAAACATTCTTCCAGTAACGTTAATAGAGCGTTCATTCAAAGTTATCTGGTCTTTAATAATGTTCTCAAAACATTAGCACAAAAACATTATTTATACTTAATTTATGGAGTGTTTCTTTTGTAAACAAAAAAAAACTAGACGTTCAGATAACATTCAGAAATAGCATTTTTATAACTTAATGGGAACATTAGCAAAACATTCTAGAACATATTTTTGTAAGCTGGGATAGTAGTGACTAACAATCAGTGGAGGAAATTTAAAGGATTCTTCAGTGAAACACAAAAGAATATGTTTTTTTTGTCCATACAGTGTAAGTCAATTCTTCAAAGAAAGAAAGGTACATACAGGTTTGAAACCACATGGGAGTGAATAAATAGTGACAGAATGATCATTTCTGGCTGAACTAGACCGTACTATTTATCAGCTTCTCAGATCAGGCTTTATTTTCATTATGTAACTTATATGTGATGAAATATGAGCTGCACATTTCTCTGTGATTCCCCGTCTCGGCTGAGCTCTCTATATCTGTCCAGCACACACATCCGGGAGGTTTCTGCCCGTTTTGGAGCTGCTCCGTCAGTTTCTCTCTACCGGAGAACATGGAGTCCGTCTCAGTTGATCTGGAGTCTTGGCAGCGATCAGATGTTGTGTTCAGTGGCGCGTGTCGTTAGGATATACATTAATTAGCATCAGCCGAGCTCAGGTCCACTGCAGGATCTGGATTTGATTAGCTGCTGACAGATAAAGCTGCATTACAGAACATGACATGATTTGCTCTGAACCGTAGGCCAGAGACCGGCGATATTAGAAGAGAAGAAGCTCGAGTGGGCGTTTGGACAGTTTTTATCCATTTATAGGGATGTTTGGGAACCGTTTGCTCACCATCACACAGTCAGGCAGTTTCTCTGAAAATGTAGATTGTAATGGGATTATGTGTTCTGAATACACTCTAAAAAATGCTGGGTTAAAAACAACCCAAGTTGGGTTGAAAATTGACAAACCCAACAGTTGGGTTAAATGTTTGACCAACCTGCTGAGCAGTTTTATTTAACCCAACTATTGATCAGAAATTTCTATGTCTCGCTTAAAATGAACCCAAATAGGTTGGAAATTAAAAATCAGACGCATAATTACTAGAGGCAACAATAATAATCAAAAGGTGAACATTTATAATAAATTTAATAAACATTTAATAAATTTATTATTTATTAAACTTGTTAATACATGTTAATTTCCAGTCTATTTTGGCTTCATTTTAGGCAAGCAATACAGTAATTTTTAAACAATAGTTGAGTTAAATAAAAATAACCCAGCAGGTTGGTCAAAACAACCCAATCGCTGGATTTGTCCATATTTAACCCAACTTGGGTTGTTTTTAACCCAGCATTTTTTAGTGTGTGCATTGCTTAAACAAATCCAATCAGACTCACGTCTAGCTGGAAAATGTACTAGAGATACCATTATTTTCACATCACTTTTCCTAGCAGACATCAGCGAATCATTGTACCTGAGATCAGTGGATTCATTTACATTTCAGGTGTTGGTTGAGTTTGAGCTCTTTCATTTGTATTTTGGAAAATAATGACTCCAGCAGAAAGTAATTAAATACAACAAATGTGTGCCGATAAGACGGTTAGCTGCCGTCTGAAGATAGAAACCCTCTTTTGTACAGTCCAGGACTCTTTGTTCTGCGTTCAGTTAATTAATTCACAGACATTTCAAAGTTAAAACAAGCTCCTGCACAATAAAGAAAGAATCAAGCGGTGGTGAATTTACAGAGCAGGATCTCTGGAGGAGTACTCATTCTCACAAACAAAAGCTGAAACACCTCTAAAGCTCGTTTAGAAGGATTGCAGATGAATCTGACTGCTTTAATCATTGATAATGACTGAAACAGAAACATTTACTAGACTGAAAGACGTTTGGTGATGCGCAGAAAACATCAACGGAGCTGCTTGTTTGTTTCTCTCATACATGCGTGTCTAATGTCTGTCACGTTCTGGCAGAAGCGATTGATGAATTGGCCGCACACATCGACAGATGAACGGCTTTGGACGTCGCTCAAGTTCTGCTGTACGTCGTGCGCAGCTCATGCGTCTCAATGATCCACGTCTACACATCCACCAACTGTTTAGTTTAAAACTGAAACTCTGATGTTGTAAAGCCCTTCTGCTCATTTGTACATGAACAGTCAGACAAAGACGGATGCACATTTAAGACGAGGCTTAAATATGTGAATGTGAATGAATAAACACGCTGTCCTTTACATCAACCTAACACCAGGAATGGTAAACGAATGATAATTACCCTGCTGTGGTCAACACTGAAAACTGTGAACTCTGAGAGAAATGATGCGGCTGCTTTTTTATTTCAGGTTCTGACAAAATATTTCCCTTAATCAGCCTGTTTCTGGTGTGGGCAGATCGATCTGTTTGAATCCTCCTCACACAAAATGGCTGTTCTAAACATCAGGCAGAAATATGATAGTGCCTTATACAGTGAGCCACATTATTCTACAGTCGAAAAATGCTGGGGTAAAAACAACCAAGTTGGGTTAAATATGGACAAACCCAGTGATTGGGTTGTTTTGACCCAGCAGTTGGGTTAGATGTTTGCCCAATGTGCTGGGTAGTTTTAATTTAATTCAGCTATTGTTTAAAAATTACTATGGTTGGCTTAAAATGAACCCAAAATAGGTTGGAAATTAACATTTATTAATAAGTTTAATAAATAATAAACATTTATTAAATTGCTCATTAATAAATGTTCACCTTTTGATTACTGTTGCCTCTAGTAATTATGTGTCTGATTTTTAATTGCCAACTGATTTTAAGCCAGCCATACAGTGATTTTTTAACAATAGTTGGGTGGGCAAACATTTAACCCAATCGCTGGGTTAAAACAACTCAATCGCTGGGTTAAAACAATCCAATCGCTGGGTTAAAACAACTCAATCGATGGGTTAAAACAACTCAATCGCTGGGTTAAAACAATCCAATCGCTGGGTTAAAACAACTCAATCGCTGGGTTAAAACAACTCAATCGCTGGGTTAAAACAATCCAATCGCTGGGTTAAAACAACTCAATCGATGGGTTAAAACAATCCAATCGCTGGGTTAAAACAACTCAATCACTGGGTTAAAACAACTCAATCGATGGGTTAAAACAATCCAATCGATGGGTTAAAACAACTCAATCGATGGGTTAAAACAACTCAATCGATGGGTTAAAACAATCTAATCGCTGGGTTAAAACAACTCAATCGCTGGGTTAAAACAATCTAATCGCTGGGTTAAAACAACTCAATCGCTGGGTTAAAACAATCCAATCGCTGGGTTAAAACAACTCAATCGATAGGTTAAAACAATCCAATCGCTGGGTTAAAACAACTCAATCGATGGGTTAAAACAATCTAATCGCTGGGTTAAAACAACCCAATCGCTGGGTTAAAACAACTCAATCGATGGGTTAAAACAACTGGGTTAAAACAATCTAATCGCTGGGTTAAAACAATCCCATCGATGGGTTAAAACAACTCAATCGATGGGTTAAAATGACCCAGTTGCTGGGTTAAAACAACCCATTCGCTGGGTTAAAACAACTCAATCGCTGGGTTAAAACAACTCAATCAATGGGTTAAAACAATCCAATCGCTGGGTTAAAACAACCCAATCGCTGGGTTAAAACAACTCAATCGATGGGTTAAAACAACTCAATCGATGGGTTAAAATGACCCAGTTGCTGGGTTAAAATGACCCAATCGATGGGTTAAAACAACTCAATCACTGGGTTAAAACAACCCAATCGCTGGGTTTAAACAACTCAATCGAAGCATTAGAACAACTCAATTGCTGGGTTAAAACAACTCAATCGATGGGTTAAAACGACCCAGCCGCTGGGTTAAAACGACCCAATCGATGGGTTAAAACGACTTAATCGATGGGTTAAAACAACTCAATCGATGGGTTAAAACAACTCAATCGATGAGTTAAAATGACCCAGTTGCTGGGTTAAAACGACCCAATCGATGGGTTAAAACAACTCAATCACTGGGTTAAAAGAACCCAATCGCTGGGTTCAAACAACTCAATCGAAGCATTAGAACAACTCAATTGCTGGGTTAAAACAACTCAATCGATGGGTTAAAACGACCCAGTCGCTGGGTTAAAACGACCCAATCGATGGGTTAAAACGACTTAATCGATGGATTAAAACAACCCAGTCACTGGGTTAAAACGACTCAATCACTGGGTTAAAACAACTCAATCGCTGGATTAAGACAACCCAATCGCTGGGTTAAAACAACTCAATCACTGGGTTAAAACAACTCAATCGCTGGGTTAAGACAACCCAATCGCTGGGTTAAGACAACCTAATCTCTGGGTTCAAACAACCCAATCGCTGGGTTAAAACAACTCAATCGATGGATTAAAACAACCCAGTCACTGGGTTAAAACGACCCAATCGCTGAGTTAAAACAACCCAATCGCTGGGTTAAAACAACTCAATCGATGGGTTAAAACAACCCAATTTTCTACCCAACTTGGGTTGTTTTAAACCCAGCATTTTTTAGGTGTAGGTTGGAAATGAACATTTATTAATATGTTTAATAAATAATAATTAAACAAACATTTATTAAATTGCTTATTAATAAATGTTCACCTTTTGATTACTACAGTCTAAAAAATGCCGGGTTAAAAACTAACCAAGTTGGATTGAAAATGGACAAATTTTTTGTTTTGTTTTGACCCAGCGGTTGGGTTAAATGCAGTTTTATTTAACCCAACTATTGTTTAAAATTTTCTATATGGCTGGCTTAAAATGAACTTAAAATGAATGATTTTTAATTTCCAACCTATTTTGGCTTCGTTTTAAGCCAGACATATAGTCATTTTTAAACAATAGTTGGGTTAAATAAAACTGCCAGCAGGTTGGTCAAACATTTAACCCAACCGCTGGGTCAAAACAAGCCAATCGCTTGGTTTGTCCATATGTAACCCAACATTTTTTAGAGTGATGTATTACGTTACATTTCCTAAAATGTTCCTGAGCCAAACCGTTATCTGCATTTATGTCAAAGATCCACAATTCAACCTCAGAAGAGACTGCAGGATTTTCTGACGAGATGTTTAGATGATCTCATGACAGAAGTCACTAGATTACGTTTCATTGATTCTCTTTCCACAGTGGCCCATAAAAATCAGCACCACACAAACCACACGGGATGAGCGACAGACAGATAAACACAACCTGCTCTCGTGGGGAAAACACGCATACATCTCTGGAAAATGAGAGAGTTTCCATTTCAAATGTCCATGACGACTCAAATCAATCAGCGCGGTTTCAGATCAACAGATTTTGCTCCCATTGAGACAAATTAACCAGCAGATTCAAATCAATCCATTTGAAAACATTCAACTTTTACTCCGTTGAGACACAAACCAACACAAATGCATTATTCTTCCTGACTGGCTTTGCTTTCTAAACTTATTTTAAGGAAACATGTTGAATATGGAAATGGACAAACCCAGCGACTGGGTTGTTTTAACCCAACAGTTGGGTTAAATGTTTGCCCAACCTGCTACCGGTAGTTTTATTATATAAGTTGAGAACATTATTAAAGACCCGATAACTTTGAATGAATGTTCTATTAATGTTGCTGGAAGAACGTTTGTTCATAGCTTTGAGAGAATGTTTCCGTTAGTGTTTTTAACTAATATCAGGCTTTATCATTGTCTGCACTAAATCAAGCTAAATGGGTTTGATGAACACTAGTTATTTGCTTGATTGGTTGATGTATTGATTGACATGATCCTGAAGGTAACAGGGTTTGTTTGATCTGCATGATGTTTGTTGATGGATTGTTTAATTAAACGTCTGATGTGAGTTTGTGTAATGGATTCTAATGGCGTCTCTGTGAACGGAAGGGCAGATTCTCTCTGATCTCCATTAGAAACACTCTCATGTTCATTTATGTGTTTACTGAGAGGACGCTGGTTTATTTATTGTAATTTGACTGAACTCTTTGTCTGTCATCTGTCATCTAACGACTGACGCTTTAATAATGAGCCGCTGAGGTGTCCATTAACCGTTAACCCAGTCTAATCATTCGACGTGTGTCTAGATGTCGGTCGTTTAACTGGGTGAATCTAACAAACTCTGTCATGGATGAGTTTTATTACACCTCAGAATCAAAATCAAGAAGAAATTATATTTCACAAAAGAAAATGAAGCCCTTTAAGACTTATTTTTTACAGCATTGTGATGTTATATTTATCTCATTCTTATAAATGTGGAAAATATATAATTTGCTGTGCATAAAAAAT
Source organism: Ctenopharyngodon idella (assembly GCF_019924925.1). Lineage (NCBI taxonomy): Eukaryota > Metazoa > Chordata > Actinopteri > Cypriniformes > Xenocyprididae > Ctenopharyngodon > Ctenopharyngodon idella. Next base: position 30,428,024 of record NC_067231.1, on the reverse strand, counting down.
GTTTTTATAGGTATTTATTTCTATATAAAAAATGTATAAATAGTATTAGAGCATTGTATTGTTTATTGTACTGCTTTTAAATGATTGAGTAATTATCAGTAGCAGTAATTTGCATTATGATGATGAGAGTTGAATATGCCTAATTGTCTTAAAATGTAAAAAAAATAATTTCCTAAATGCAAAATATTGGATAATTTTTAGTTTAAGGGTGAAGTATAACCTGGATCTTTGTGAGATTCAGAACAGTTTCCAGTTCAATATGAAGCGAATCATTGAGTTTTAACGTTATTAAACGTCATCGTCAGAATCTCCTCGACGTCTGAAGGCTGGTTTGATGACTCTGGCTTTAATTAGTATAGCCTGTATTAGTGATGTCAGTTCTTTACAGGCTATGCTAATCTATGCCAGAATCATCAATGCATTGGAGTTTCCTCTGAAGACTGGACTGGAGTGAATCTCTGTTCTGGTGGTATATTATAGATATATATTAATAAAGTACAACCATTAAATACCTATGCTTATATTTTATCAGTGTCAAATAAAAGATTCCCATTATGAAAAGTTGCCCAAAATTGTGACAACATGCCCCGCTGTATATTTATTTTCCTTGCCAGTAGCAGTGGAGATGTTTGAGAATTAATGTTCTCTTGTGACGACCTGCCCCGGTTTGATTAATACTGTAGTTGTGATTGTGTGTCGCGGGACTCTGGAGGATTCAGAGTTCATTCAGATGGCACACAGCGGCGGCTCCTTTAACTACATACAAGCACTGCAATGAAAGTCGGAGATATTCTGCTTGACCAGTGAAGCTTTCGCTCAAATCCGCAGTCCTTTGATTTATGCAAAAGCAAAACAGAATAAACCCCGAGGATTTCCGTTCGCTTCCCCTCAGGCTGCTCTGCTGTAGAGAATTATTTCCTTTCCAAGTAACAAAAATTTGCAACAGTAATTGCACTAGATCTGTAGGATCTTTAGCTGTTGTTAAAATGGTTGGTTTAATTAGTCTTTAACCTGGTTATTTTGAGCAGGAGTTATATATATTTTTTAGAGGAATAAGAGTATTTTCCCATGCAAAACTCACTGTCATGATGCTACAGTGTATGCTTGGTTTACAGGCTGTTGCCACACAGTTGATAGGGTGTTCTGGGTGGTTGCTGAGGTGTTGCTAGGATGGTTGACAGGGTGTTCTGGGTGGTTGCTGAGGTGTTGCTAGGATGGTTGATAGGGTGTTCTGGGTGGTTGCTGAGGTGTTGCTAGGATGGTTGATAGGGTGTTCTGGGTGGTTACTGAGGTGTTGCTAGGATGGTTGCTAGGGTGTTCTAGGTGGTTGCTGAGGTGTTGCTATGCAGCTGCTAGGGTGTTCTGGGTCGTTGCTGAGGTGTTGCTAGGATGGTTGCTAGGGTGTTCTGGGTGGTTGCTGAGGTGTTTCTAGGATGGTTGCTAGGGTGTTCTGGGTGGTTGCTGAGGTGTTTCTAGGATGGTTGCTGGGGTGTTGCTATGCAGCTGCTAGGGTGTTCTGGGTGGTTGCTGAGGTGTTGCTAGGATGGTTGATAGGGTGTTCTGGGTGGTTACTGAGGTGTTGCTAGGATGGTTGCTAGGGTGTTCTAGGTGGTTGCTGAGGTGTTGCTATGCAGCTGCTAGGGTGTTCTGGGTCATTGCTGAGGTGTTGCTAGGATGGTTGCTAGGGTGTTCTGGGTGGTTGCTGAGGTGTTTCTAGGATGGTTGCTGGGGTGTTGCTATGCAGCTGCTAGGGTGTTCTGGGTGGTTGCTGAGGTGTTGCTAGGATGGTTGCTAGGGTGTTCTGGGTGGTTGCTGAGGTGTTGCTAGGATGGTTGACAGGGTGTTCTGGGTGGTTGCTGAGGTGTTGCTAGGATGGTTGATAGGGTGTTCTGGGTGGTTACTGAGGTGTTGCTAGGATGGTTGCTAGGGTGTTCTAGGTGGTTGCTGAGGTGTTGCTATGCAGCTGCTAGGGTGTTCTGGGTGGTTGCTGAGGTGTTGCTAGGATGGTTGCTAGGGTGTTCTGGGTGGTTGCTGAGGTGTTTCTAGGATGGTTGCTGGGGTGTTGCTATGCAGCTGCTAGGGTGTTCTGGGTGGTTGCTGAGGTGTTGCTAGGATGGTTGCTAGGGTGTTCTGTGTGGTTCTTGAGGTGTTGCTATACAGCTGCTAGGGTGTTCTGGGTGGTTGCTGAGGTGTTACTATGCAGCTGGGTGTTCTGGGTGGTTGCTGAGGTGTTGCTATGCAGCTGGGTGTTCTGGGTGGTTGCTGAGGTGTCATTATGCAGCTGCTAGGGTGTTCTGGGTGGTTGCTGAGGTGTTGCTATGCAGCTGGGTGTTCTGGGCGGTTGCAGAGGTGTTGCTATGCAGCAGGGTGTTCTGGATAGTTGCTGAGGTGTTGCTATGCAGCTGGGTGTTCTGGGTGGTTCTTGAGGTGTTGCTATGCAGCTGCTAGGGTGTTCTGGATGGTTGCTGAGGTGTTGCTATGCAGCTGCTAGGGTGTTCTGGATGGTTGCTGAGGTGTTGCTATACAGCTGGGTGTTCTAGGTGGTTCCTGAGGTTTTGCTATGCAGCTGGGTGTTCTGGGTGGTTGTTGAGGTGTTGCTATGCAGCTGGGTGTTCTGGGTTGTTCTTGAGGTGTTGCTATGCAGCTGCTAGGGTATTCTGGATGGTTGCTGAGGTGTTGCTATACAGCTGGGTGTTCTGGGTGGTTGCTGAGGTGTTGCTATGCAGCTTGGTGTTCTGGGTGGTTGCTGGGGTGTTGCTATGCAGCTTGGTGTTCTGGGTGGTTGCTGAGGTGTTGCTATACAGTTGCTAGGGTGTTCTGTGTGGTTCTTGAGGTGTTGCTATGCAGCTGCTAGGGTGTTCTGGATAGTTGCTGAGGTGTTGCTATGCAGCTGAGTGTTCTGGTTGGTTGCTGAGGTGTTGCTATGCAGCTGCTAGGGTGTTCTGGGTGGTTGCTAGGATTGCTAGAGCATGTTTCTTGGTGTTTTCTTTTTATCTGGTGTGAAAAGCATTGGTCTGTACACTGTAAAATACAAATTCCATGATCTGGCATCAAATCTTTTTTTCGTAGTGTCCAATCAACTTAGATTCACTAACGTTCACATGGTTGGCATTATTTGTGCTAGTCATTTATTTTAAGGCAACCACTTACTTTTTTAAGTAAAACAAATTATTTGTTTTACAGTGTAGATGATGGTGCAGGATGAGTTACGTGAAAATTATGAAGAATAATCCTGTTATAAAGCAGCAGTACTGATGTCATTTGATCGAAACATGAGGCCTGAGATTGGAGCGCATGCAGTACTGTGTTTGTGTGGATCATTATTAGATCGGCTCGAGCGGGTCAGATCAGTGACAGATTTATCCCAGGGTTCGTACGAGAGAGCGAGAGGATTTCCAGCTCCAGAACGACAGTAGACGTGTACAAAATCTGTGTGGCGAGGTCAGAAATCTCCTCGTTCAGATGGAGATTCAGCCTCAACGGACTCATTAGCATTTATAAAATATGCAAATCATCACCAGAATGGGTTTAGGGTTAGATTTTGATTACAGGCTTTTATATTTTGATTACAGGCTTTAGTTGAAATATACTGTACATGTGTCACACATTTACTGATGTTCAGTCTGTATTCGCTTTGCATTAAATTTAGTCTCAGAAGCTGCTGCCTTCACTGTCTGTCTTGTGAAATTGTTGTAACTAAACTGCATTTTAATGCTGGTCTCTGGCGTTTGTTTGGTTCAGTCTGTCTCTTTCTCATGTCGTGTTTGAAGAGTGTTTATTTCACTGCTTCTCATTTGTACTGAAATAGATCATCATACAAAATAAACAAAACATCCTTAAAATTAAACACTGAAGGCTTATTACTTATTACTTTACACCATTATAGTAAGTTTTATCATTCAGTATTGTTCTTCCCAGTTGTCCAGAACAGACTTGAGATGCTTTTCTGTCTGGACTCATCATCTGATGTTTGAGGTGAGTGTGTCTTACAGAGTCGTCAGGACTGAGAAAAGCATTCGTCGGCTTCTTTACCATCTCTGCATCTGTACAGTGATTGAAAGCGGCAGTAACACACAGTGCTGCAGATATCAGTCACTGCCGAGATACAGAGACCTTCTTCAGGAGCTCCGGCCATTCAAAAAATTAATAGCTTTAATATTCTCAGAGCGAGGAACACGTACGATAGAAGGCCACACACACACTCACACTCACACTCTATAAATATAAATCTGGTTAGAAGCTTATATATTCTACTGAAAATCAGGATCCTAAAGTACAGTGTAGAACATTTACAACATGTAAAACTGACGTCCAGTTTGTTTGGTCGTCGATCTGACGGCCTCTGAGATCCTGATTCACGTGTGTCATCATAATGAGAGTCTTGAGTTTGTTTTCAGATGTTTGTGTGTCTTTAACGGAGTCAAACGAACAGACTGTGAGCTTAACGATAATGAGAGACGGCTTCAGTTTGAGTCGTTCAGTGTTTGATTCAGCACAGACTCACTGGCTGAACACTAAACCTTTCATTCCTTTGACTTCAGTCTGTTTTGGTCTGCGGTGATTTATTGACACACTACTGTATGACGATTATGTGTAATGTAATTGATTACATTCTGTGATTTGGAATCAGTAACCGACTACAATTTGTAAATACTGGTTATTTATTAAAGCAAATATTTGTGGTGTAACTGAGTGCCGGTGCAGTTTGCTGACCAATGTTCAGAACAACACAGACGAACTCTAGTGAATAACACTGATCTCCGATCAGTCAGCCTGTAATTGTGGCGTGATTCAGTGTTTTGGGTTCTCGTGTGATATTTCAGGCAGCCGTTATCGGCCCTGAACCAGAGCTTTAATCCCATTCCCATCTAACCTGCGTGCTGAACCGCAGCTCGGAAAACCCTTTGAATGTTTATTGATGCTTTAGATAGCAGGAAGATTAATGCGTATTTAAAGAGCTGAGTAAACATATTGAAAGACATCTCATCCATCAGAATAATTCAAGCAGATAATGAGCCTATTTTAGTGGTTCTGCTCGACTCAGAATAGCTAATGTGTTTCTGCAGTAGTGAAGTGAAAAGACAAACGCTCTGCGAGACCTTAGATAACACTGGATGAGCAGGATAATATGAGAATAATATGAATTCAGCTCAATGAGTATGAAGGACTGATGATCTGAAGCTCTGTGTGTGAATGTGTGTTTTTCAGTGACGGCCGCAGATGTTGAACAGACACACATGAGATCCAGCGGAGCCACCGATGAGCTTTAATCAGGAGTTACGGTGAGAAAACAGATGGGACAAACTGTTCTGGTGTCAAAAACACCATGAAATAATCATTGAAGTCCACAGGATGGATTTGAGATTTTTTATGCATTCATCCCAATAGTATGGAAGCTTGTTTCTGACACTAAATAAAAAAATTAAAAAGATAATTGTGACTTTTTATCTCACAATTTGGACTTTTTTTCCTTGCAATTGTGAGTTTGCATCTCACAATTCTGACTTTATAACTCGCAATTGAGTTTATATCTCACAATTCTGAATTGTGAGAAAAAAGTCAGATATAAAGTCAGAATTGCAAGAATAAAAAAAGTCAGAATTGTGAGAAATAAACTATATATCTTGCAATTATGACTTTAAAATTCGCAATTGAGTTTATCTCGCAATTCTGAGAAAAAAAACTCAAAATTGTGAGAAAAAGAGAATTGCGAGATATAAACTCGCAATTCTGACTTTATAACTCGCAATTCTGACTATATCTCGTAATTTTGACTTCGTCACGCAACTCTGACTTTATATCTCGCAATTCGGACTTTATATCTCGTAATTCTGACTTTGTCACGCAATTCAGACTTTATATCTCACAATTCGGACTTTATAACTTGCAACTGGGACTTTATAACTCATAATTCTGACTTTATAACTCACAATTCAGACTTTATATCTCACAATTCGGACTTTATATCTCACAATTCGGACTTTATAACTTGCAATTGGGACTTTATAACTCGTAATTCTGACTTTATAACTCGCAATTCAGACTTTATATCTCACAATTCGGACTTTATATCTCACAATTCGGACTTTATAACTCGCAATTCTGACTTTATAACTCACAATTCGGACTTTATATCTCGCAAATCGGACTTTATAACTCGTAATTCTAATTTTGTCATGCAATTCGGACTTTACGTCTCACAATTCGGACTTTATAAGTCGCAATTCGGACTTTATAACTTGTAAATTCTGACTTTGTTGCGCAATTCTTTATATCATGCAATTCTGACTTTATATTTTGCAATTCTGACATTATATCTCGCAGTTCTTTTTCTTGCAATTCTGACTTTATTTTTTTCGCAATTCTGACTGCAATTCTGACTTTACATCACGCAATTCTGACTTTATAAATATATATATAAAGAGTTATAAAAGAAAAAAAGTCAGAACTGTGAGACAAAAAGTCTCAATTACCTTTTTTATTTCATGGCAGAAGCAAGCTTCCATACATTAGATATTAGTCTGATCTACTTATGTATTTTAAATGATGACCTTTTATTGCTTGTTTAACTAATGTAAACGTCAATCAAAGTGTTCATGAACCACATCAGTGGCATTTCTGTATTTAACAGTGAAGAAACTGAGCGGGTGGATCGTGTGCATGTCGTCTGTTGTGCGTTTTCTGTTCAGGAACATTCAGTGATGGTAAACGGGTGTAAATGAGCAGGTGGAGCGCTTTCTGACATGAATCATGACCTGCGTGTCCTTTCCGGCTTTATGCTGTGAAGATTATTAGAATTATGGCAGCAGTACGGGCAGCATTAATGGCCACGTCTGGTCCTGCTGCTAATGTTAATCACAGCGCAGAGAGAGACCGAGAGGTCAGGCCTTATTTCCCTGCCTGATAAATGATCATCAATGAGTCCATGTTTATGAAATGCTGTTATTACATTGCATATGTAGCCTGTATATCACTGAAAGGAATCTCATGGTGTCTCTTCATCTGTGTGTCTCTGTGATGGAGAGACTCTCGTATTCCTCCGAGACGTTTCTCTTGTATAATGTCATAGTCAGTGGAAAGTAAATGATGTTCCAGGCGGGGGAGAGTTTTCACAGATAATGTGCAAATTTGAATTATTTCTGTTTCCAAGAGCACTGCCAAAAAATCCAGCGTTTGTCTGATATTTTAGTGTGTCTTTCATGGTGTTTTTGGGTAAAATGATGGAAACAAAAGCCATCATCAAACATTTTTGTCTGGTTTTCCAGCACAAATATCTAAACATTCTCAAATCAAGATACATTTACTGCAAAAGCAAAATGACTGAAGATATTGAGGCTTGTTTCTTGTATCAAAATTAAGCTTAAAATAAGAACAAATATCTGTCAGTGGAGTCAGAAAAAAAAATCAACCTAATTCAAAGGGAAAACAAGATTATTTTTCACACCCCAAGCAAAAGCTTGCATCATTTTGACTCATTTTTTTCAGAAAACAAAACTTAATATCTTCAGTCATTTTGCTTCTCCATTAAATGTATTTTGATATAAGAATGTTTAGATATTTGTGCTGGAAAACGACAGAAACACTGAGGAAGAAATCAGGTAGAAACAAGCCCTATAAAGAAGCACTTCCAAAGCTTGTGTTACTCATCATTTGTCATTGTCATATTCTCGTGTCTCTAACAGAACGTTGGACAGTTTGTCATGATCTTTATGAGTAATAATAGCTGATCAGATAAATCATCTTCCCAAAGACAGTCAGTGTTTATATGATATTAACTAAAATCACAAATAAACACATTATGTATATTTTCATTCTGTCACTTTGCTGGCAGGAGAAACATTGTCTTTTTCTAAATAAATCTGGGGCAAACAATAAAAGACCTTTAGTTATGAAAGTCTGTTAAATTGCTAAACGCGGGTTGAAATGTTGGTTTTCCGTCTCTGGGATCTTCAGGACGTCTAGCAGCAGTTTTGGAGAACGTTACTTTCAAATATAACATTATCACATTACTTCTACAATCATGATCTAGTAGTGACACTTGATTTGAATAACCCAGCTGTCAATCAGACGCATCATGACAGACTGGTGTTCATCTGTTTCAATGAAGATCTCAGCGCTGAAAGAGTGTTTGTTCATTAATGAGGAGAACTCAATTAAATATTTCACATCATCACTGCTGTGACACATTAAACTTCTCAAACACCACAACAGTAAGACACACACTGATGTGTTTGTTTAATGCACACTACCATTCAGAAGTTTGGGGTCGGTAAGATTTTTTAATGTTTTTGAAAGAAGTTTCAGACACTCAGACCTAAAAAATCCCACAATGCACCGTGAAAACCAGGGAGCACTATGTTCACTTAACAGAAGTTCTGAAGCACAAAACATAAATTGTGCAAGCCGACATGTGATAGAGTTTTTAAAAAATGCACACGCACGTGTTTGTGAGTGTGTGTGAGAGCATGTGTGAGTGTGTATGTGTGTGCGAGTGTGTGTGTGTACGTGTGTGTGCATGTGAGTGAATATGTGTGTGTGCGCGTGAGTGTGTGTGTGTGTGTGAGTGCGTGTCTGCATGTGTGTTAGTGGGTGTGAGTGTGCGCAAGTGAGCGAGTGTCTGTGTGAGTGTGTGCGCGAGTGTGAGTGTGTGCATGTGAGTATGTGTGTGTGAGTGTGTGTCTGCATGTGTGTTAGTGGGTGTGAGTGTGCGCAAGTGAGTGTGCGAGTATGTGTGCGTGTGCATGTTCGAGTGTGTACAAGTGTGTATGTGTGTGTGAGTGTGCGTGAGAGTGTGGGTCAGTGTGCGTGGGTGTGTGTGAGTGTGTGCATGTGAGTGAGTATGTGTGCGTGTGTGTGTGTGTGTTTTTGTGACATATCAGGACACAAATGTGTATAATGACATGGGTATGACAGGTATTACAGGGAGAGGGTGAGTTATGAGGACATTACTCCATGTCCCCATTTTTCAAAAGGCTTATAAATCACAGAATGAGTTTTTGTGAGAAAGTAAAAATGCACAGTTTCCTGTGATGGGTAGGGTTAGGGGTAGTGTAGGGTGATAGAAAATACGGTTTGTACAGTATAAAAACCATTACGCCTATGGAATGCCCCACAATTCACAAAAACAAATGTGTGTGTGTGTGTGTGTGTGTTCTGGGGTTTGAGTGGGTTTTAGTCTCGAGTGTGACTGTGAAGCACAACAGATGGTCTCATAGCTGAGTGACACACACACACACACTAATTAACAGAGAGCTGGCTGACATCTGCGACCCTTGACCTTCAGCTGACCTCAGGTGTGTGTTTTCACTTTGAGGCCAAAACTGTGAGCTGAATGTGACAAAACCTCCTGGTGCTGATGAAAACTGCAAAATATGTATTTTTGATATAATTTTTTTTTTTTTGAGTTGTTAATTTATGTATGTCCATATATATCAGACTGATGATTTTGTCCTGATTCCTCTCTGCATGTAAACACTTTCACTGGTGTTCATGTCTGTCTAAGTTTTGATGTCACAATCAGAGGACAAAACATTGATTTCAGGGTCTCATGTTTTAATGTGTTTTTATGATACGCTGATTTTCGATGGTTATCAATGTTTTGTGCATCTCAGTGTGAGTCACTGTGAAGGACATCATGATGATGTTTGAAGATCAAATCCACATAATGAATGTTTATTTAACAGTGCTGAGTGTTTATCAGTGTCTGTGTATATGAGACATATGAGTTTAACATTAAAGGGTTAGTTCACCCAAAAAATAATGTCATTTATTACTCACTCTCATGTCGTTCCACACCCGTAAGACCTTCGTTTATCTTCGGAACACAAATTAAGATATTTTTGATGAAATCCGATGGCTCAGTGAGGCCTGCATAGCCAGCAATGACATTTCCTCTCTCAAGATCCATTAATGTACTAAAAACATATTTAAAAACATTATTTTTGGTGCGCCAAAAAAAACCAAAATAGCGACTTATATAGTGATGGCCGATTTCAAAACACTGCTTCATGAAGCTTCGGAGCGTTATGAATCAGCGTGTCGAATCAGCGGTTCGGAGCGCCAAAGTCACATGATTTCAGCAGTTTGGCGGTTTGACATGCGATCTGAATCATGATTCGACACAAAAGATTCATAACGCTCCGAAGCTTCATGAAGCAGTGTTTTGAAATCGCCCATCACTGTATAAGTCGTTATTTTGTTTTTTTTGGCGCACCAAAAATATTCCCGTCGCTTTATAATATTAATATTGAACCACTGTACTCACATGAACTGATTTAAATATGTTTTTAGTACATTAATGGATCTTGAGAGACGAAATGTCATTGCTGGCTATGCAGGCCTCACTGAGCCATCGGATTTCAACAAAAATATCTTAATTTGTGTTATGAAGATTAACGAAGGTCTTACGGGTGTGGAACGACATGAGGGTGAGTAATTAATGACATTATTTTCATTTTTGGGTGAAATAACCCTTTAATATATATGTTAATAGGCCTATTTTTATTAATTTATGTGTTTTGTTTTGTTTTGTGTGCATTGCAGGTAAAGTTTAGTTTTAGTTTGTCTTTAGTTCACGTATGTGTGAGTGTGTGTGTGTGTGTGGTTGTGTAATATTATGAATCAAATCTAAAGAGGATATTAAAATTTCACAGTTTGAATTAGGTGTGTAAATGAATCATGTGGGTTATTAATTTGGACATGTATTTTAATAATTCTGCTATCCACAGGGTGTTATGAATTAAACCCGTCTCATGATGTGAATCAATATCATATATGACTCAAAGCCCACAGATGAAAACAACATTATGAGCCTGATGATTGAATACAGACATCATAAACAGAGACACACGAGATACAGAGACGAGAGATCGGGATCAGATGAAGGAGCTCGTTCACGATCGTTTCCTCCTGTCTGTCTGTCTCTCTGGTGTCTCTTGTCAGGTTGATCTGTTACGTGGATCCGTCCGCAGTTTGACGTTGAGTTTTGTCACTGTGTGTCTGTGCAATCAAACTCAAACATCCTGAAAACATCAAACAATCACTGATAATCTTCCTCTTCCTGTGGATCGTGATACTTCTGACTGCTACCTGACAGATAACAGAGCTGTTGTGAGAAATAAAGAAGTATATAATGTAATATAATTATATTTTTTGTTTCTTTTTACTAATACTTTTTAAATAGAGGCAATATGTTATTAAAGCATTAGTTCACTTCAGAATTCAAATCTCCTGATAATTTACTCTCCTCCATGTCATCCAAGATGTTCATGTCTTTCTTTCTTCAGTGGAAAAGAAATGAAGGTTTTTGAGGAAAACATTCCAGGATTTTTCTCCATATAGTGGACTTCACTGGGGTTCAACGGGTTGAAGGTCCAAATGTCAGTTTCAGTGCAGCTTCAAAGAGCTCTACATGATCCCAGACGAGGAATAAGAGTCTTATCTAGAGAAACCATCGGCCATTTTCTAAAAATAATAAAAATTATACACTTTTTAACCACAAATGCTCGTCTTGCACTGCTCTGTGATGCTCCACGCATTACGTAATCACGTTGGAAAGGTCACGTGTGACGTAGGCGGAAGTAAAGTGAACATGCAAAGACTAAGTCAAACGCTCTTTACAAAAAAAAAAGGTAAAACAACGATTTCGGACGATTTTGAAGTTGGAGGAGAAAATGAAATGGAGTATTGCGCCCTACCGCGGTACTTCCGCCTACGTCACGCGTGACCTTTCCAACATGATTACGTAATGCGTGGAGCATCACAGAGCAGTGCAAGATGAGCATTTGTGGTTAAAAAGTATATAATTTTTGTTTTTTTTAGAAAATGGCCGATGGTTTCTCTAGATAAGACTCTTATTCCTCGTCTGGGATCGTGTAGAGCTCTTTGAAGCTGCACTGAAACTGACATTTGGACCTTCAACCCGTTGAACCCCAGTGAAGTCCACTATATGGAGAAAAATCCTGGAATGTTTTCCTCAAAAACCTTCATTTCTTTTTCACTGAAGAAAGAAAGACATGAACATCTTGGATGACATGGGGGCGAGTAAACTATCAGGAGATTTGAATTCTGAAGTGAACTAATCCTTTAACTAGTTGTTTGTGTCGTTCTCTCATGCTAATACCTCTTGTCTGTCAGCTTCGCCCACAGAATATGCCACCATGAACCTGACGCTGAGCGCCGAGCCTGGAATATTCCTGACCAACAGCTCCCCGGGGATGCGGGCCTACCTCGTCACAGCGTTCGTACCACATGACGTCCAGACCGATCGGCCTGCCAACGATTCGCTCCTGGCCAATTTGACCGGCAGACACAATGGCACGTCGCCTGTGACGTACGACCCGCTCGGTGGCCACACCGTCTGGCAGGTCGTGATGATCGTATTCTTGTGTGGCTCGCTTTCCTTAGTCACCATCATCGGGAACATCCTGGTCCTGGTGTCTTTTAAAGTCAACAAGCAGTTGAAGACGGTGAACAACTATTACTTGCTCAGCCTGGCATTCGCCGACCTCATTATCGGTGTGCTTTCTATGAATCTCTACACCACTTACATCATCATGAACCAATGGACTCTCGGGAACTGGGCGTGTGACTTGTGGTTGGCCATTGATTATGTGGCCAGCAACGCGTCCGTCATGAACCTTCTGGTCATCAGCTTCGACAGGTACTTCTCCGTCACGCGCCCGCTGACCTACCGAGCCAAACGGACCACCAAACGAGCCATGACCATGATCGGACTCGCCTGGTCCATTTCGTTCATCCTATGGGCGCCGGCCATCCTCTTCTGGCAGTATTTCGTGGGAAAGCGGACGGTCAAGTCGCACGAATGCTACATCCAGTTCCTCTCGGAGCCGATCACTACGTTTTGTACGGCTATTGCCGCGTTCTACCTGCCCGTCACCATCATGACCGTCCTCTACTGGCGGATCTACAGGGAGACGGAGAACCGTTCCAAGGAGCTGGCTGGGTTGAAGGGTTCAGGAAACCAAGGGAATCCGGAAGAACCGGGAAGCTCACGCAGTCACAGCAGTTACGAGCTGCATCCGTCCAGCAAGAGAAGTTCTGGGAAAATGAAAGCGGGACGTTTGTGGTTCTGGCCGTCGAGTCGAACATCCGGCAGCGGCGACACGGACCGCAGCAGCAGCGACAGCTGGAATAACAATGAGACGGCCGTGTCTATCGACCAATCGGACGATGATGAAGAAGAGTACATTGAAGACGCCCGTCCCATCTACTCCGTCACGCTCGAAGGACGCAGAGACTCCGAAAGCCTCCAACCGACGGACACAGAGGCAAGACCATCCAGAAAGGGATGTTCCTCAGCACTGAAAGACCAACCCAACGCCAACATCTCTCACAAAGACACCAAACGCTTCACCTGCAAGACCAAAACGCAGGTCAACAAGCGCAAAAAGATGTCTCTGGTGAAAGAGAAGAAGGCGGCGCAGACGCTAAGCGCCATTCTCCTGGCCTTCATCATCACTTGGACGCCGTATAACATCATGGTCCTGCTGAACGCGTTCTGTGACGGGTGCATCCCCGCCACGCTGTGGGCTCTGGGTTACTGGCTGTGTTACGTCAACAGCACAGTCAATCCCATGTGTTACGCTCTCTGCAACAAAACCTTCCGCACCACCTTCAGATCCATCTTGCTGTGTCAGTGGCGTCAGAAGAAACCCAACAAACCGCATATCCAGCAGAGACAGGCAGCGGCGACCTACCGGAAACAAAGTCCGGATTGAAGGTCGACATTGTGCGTTTGTTTCTGAAGGGCTGTGCAGTATTGATGTTTATAGGTGCCTCAGTTAAACACTGCAAACGTGATGCTCTTCCTCTTGTTTTCCAGTACAAATATCTAAACATTCTTAAATCAAGATACATTTACTGGAGAAGCAAAATTATATATAATAAGTAGGGTTGTCAAAAGTACCGACTTCTGTACCAAGTCGGTAGTGAAATTTTAAAAATGTGACTATACCAGCATTTTCAACGGATTCTTAAACACCTCTGATTGGCCATTGTGTTCATGTGCTCAACAGATATGTCTGTGATTGGCTACAATGATCAACGCTTCAAAAACATGTTGTAAATAGAAACCTTTGACGCTCTTCACCGAGCGCTTACACAGACACACACAGGAGCGTTTGAAAGCAGGCGTCTATCAGCGGATATATTAGGGATTAGCGGATATTCAAAAGCTTCCGTGTGTATCTGTGTAATTGCTTGGTGAAGAGCGTCAAAGGTTTCTATTTACAACATGTTTTTGAAGCGTTGATCATTGTTGCCAATCACAGACATATCTGTTGAGCGTGTGAACACAGTGGCCAATCAGAGGTGTTTAAAAATCCACTCAACAGCGTTCAAAATGCTAGAGGGAGACGCTGATATCGTCACATTTTAAAAATGTCAGTACCGAAGTCGGTACTTTTGACAACCCTAATATTAAGACTTGTTTTCTGACAAGTGCATCAAAATTAAGTGAGTTTGGTCAGAAAAATTATTTTGAATTAAGTTTGTTTTTCTAACCCGACTAGATATATTTTTCAGAAAATAAGAGCATTTTGCTTCTCAAGTAAATGCGTTTTGATTTAAGAATATTTAGATATTTGAACTGGAAAAAAAAAAAATTCTGAGGAAGAAAGTCATTTTTTTTTTGCAGTGAAGCCATCAAACACGGATCGTGTGACTTCAAAATCAACCACTAGAAACATTTTCTGCACCCTGTACATATGAAATTAAAGGTTTTCTTTCCTGTGTTGATGCATTTCCTACTGAAACTAAAAGTTGGGGTGGTACATACAGTATTTAAGGGCTCATCCTTTTTTTTACATTTACATTTATGCATTTGGCAGACGCTTTTATCCAAAGCGACTTTATACACATTTACATTTGATCAGTTCTTGCTTTCCATGGGAATCGAACCAATGACATTGGTGTTGCAAGATCTACAGGAAAGCTTTAAAAATAAATCACTTTGTCCAACCCTACACGTTTGGCTCATAACTTTTTATAACCATTATGAGCAAAACATGAGAAAATAATGGGTTGGACAAATGCGGTTTCATTTTGACTAAATGAAGCTGTTAATAATCCCTTTCACTGATATGGTTCATGTGTTTCATTGGGGTTTTTGGTGTGATGCTCCATGTTGTGGTACTTCTGTGATTTTTGTACTTTTGTTTTACTGCTAAAATGACTTTTACTGGGTGTGATGTCATGACTGTTTTTCCCAATAATGCTGAATGCATTTTAAGTCAAGTGCACACTGCAAAACTGAAGCACTTTGTTTTTAGTTTGTGAGACTGCAACAGAAAACTCCTAAAGTTGTCATTTCTAAAGCAAAAAAACATTTACTGTTTATCTTTAAATACTGCAGTACAAGTAAATGTGGAATCATTTTTATTCCAAGTAAATCTTTGGCTAGATACTGTTGTAAAACTTTGAGACGGTTATCCACCGTCGATTCCTCTGTGCTTTTTCACCCCTGAGAGCAGCAATGAGCCAATAAAATCACAAAAAACGCCTTGGGAAGAGGGAGCCAAAAAACCCTTCTGCCCACGTCTCCTCAAGCGCCGTCGCATCCCTGAATTTGAGCAGTTTTTCTTCGTTTTTTTCCTGTTCTACACTCTTAAAATAAAGGTTATTTATTGGCATCAATGGTTCCACGAAGAAACTTGAATTTTTCCATTCCACAAAAGGTTCTTTATAGTGGAAAAAGGTTCTATAGATTATTAAAATATTCTTCAGACTTAGAAAAAAAATGGATTTCAGATTGTTTGTTTAGTATGCGATCCAACAGGACACAAAACACCAAGCCGTGAGTGTATACATGTACTTCTGTCTTGTAGTGTGCACTTCATTGTAAAAAACATTTCAATTAGCTATCACAACTTAAAGTTTTGCATTAGAATAACTTGGATTTTACATGAGATAACTCAGATATCCAAGTTGTCACATAAAGGGGCTATATGTAAGAATTTTCATGTATTAATCGCTGTTTTATTGCCAATGTGTTTTCCAACAGCTTGTAATGAAATTTAAAAAACGAGACCTTCCCTGACTTCCTAGGTTGTCTATGAAAACCATAGACGATGAAAACCTGTAGTAGACTGATTTTTATTTGAAGGACGTGACGTGGGAAGTTTTTGCCGGGAAATGTAATAATGGTTAAGCACGCTCCCGAGAGCCTCTCATCCATTCTAAATGCCTTTATGATGTTCAGGATAATGCCAAAGTCCCTTTAAAGTCGACAACTCTTATTTTTTTATGGAATATTGTAGTATTTATTATCAATAATTTATCCGTTGACCGTCCTCGTCATCCTCAATAAATAAAGTTCTTACAGTAACGTGAGGGTGCTCGCAGTGAGTCCAGTGGAGAGAAATCCCCAAACGGGCATTCAGATCTGCCTCCATTTTGGTAGCAACGCCCAACTTCCAACAATCCAATCAATTCCCGAAGTACGAAATCAAGTCCCGCCCTCTCATTTCAGATGCCGTTTCACTCAGATAGATGTCACAGTAGAGAAGAAAACACATTTGCAACTTTTGCTTCATGCCGACTTTAAGACAAGTCATTTCACTCGGCGGCCATCTTTGAAACGCCTCTCAGGCACGCAAGTGCAGCTCCTCTCTCTTTGAATGGGGAAACATCAAATTCTCTAAAGCTTTTTGCCAAGCTTTCGATTAAATTTCATATTTGAAATCACCAATGAAATCTGACAACTACTGTCTCATACATTTTGATTCATGACAAAAAAACGGTATTTTCCAGGCTGGATCAAGCTAATGCGCATGTGCAGTCCTAAATGCGCGTCTCTTGTGTCTCATTTTGGAGGCGCGCGTCTGACTGTTCCTATAGGAACCGGAGCTTCTAACGGCTGCTGCAGTGATGCGATGACTTTACCAATCGCCGATTGGCTCTTATTTAGAAGGCGGGACTTATTCCGCCATATTGCGCGTTGCACTTTCTCCCATTCATAATAATATGAGTGACGCGTCTTGTGTTATTCTATGGAGTACCTCAGGGATGACGTGTTTTTGTAGGCCAACCCGGAAGTTAGCGGCGCACGGGTTCCCTCGATCGAAAGCCTGTGCATTTTTCCCATAGACTTCTGGAAAATCGCAAAACATAAGCTCTGTGTTTAACAAAGGGTTATGACACTTACACGTTTTGTCTATCAAGATAATCTTTTACAAGTTAACACAACATTTATACATTTTAAAGTCATCAGATATAAAAAGCTAACAGTAGGCTATAAACGAACTACAGCACACCATGGTCGCGGATCAACGTCACCACCACCAAGCTTCCTCAAACTTTATTTAAAAAACAACTTTATTTAAAAACATGCTCTCTGAATATGATCTGCGCTGTGTATGAATACTTATCCACTTTTTCATGAGAAATGCTGTCCAAATGTCCTGTTTGTCATGATGACGTCTAAAGTCCCCGCCAAAGGAAGTAGTCCCTTTTAGCAATTTGTTAGCAACCGCCGTTTTTA
Organism: Ctenopharyngodon idella; assembly: GCF_019924925.1. NCBI lineage: Eukaryota > Metazoa > Chordata > Actinopteri > Cypriniformes > Xenocyprididae > Ctenopharyngodon > Ctenopharyngodon idella. The sequence goes on along the minus strand of NC_067231.1, from coordinate 30,410,524 downwards.
AGACACAATAAAGGTTTAAAAAATCACAAGCGGGTTATTACTGGTGTGTTTTATGTCATAGATCAAAACGTGAAAATATTTAGAGGCTTTGTTAACCACAGACCTTATTTCAGGCGAAAACCCATTCAAAAAACCCATTGACTTTAGGGCGTTGGAACCGGAAGTCCTAAAATGCTAACTCACTTCCGGGTTTTGCCTACAAAAACACGTCATCCCTGAGGTACTCTAGTCTTAGATAATGCTAAAAGAGCCATTCTGTACTTTAATGTCAATGTGTCATGCAAAGAAAAGGGATTAATTCAAACTATAGTCTCACATAGATCTATTCAAATATAAAATATACTTTTTATAATCAAACTATCATAAGTGTAATTTTAATTACCTCATCTGTGGACATGATGCCAGTGAATCGCAGAGCTGGTGCAAACATCCACATCGCTACGATCAGATCCTGCTGCTTTCTGTCATTTTTATCGTGTGTTTATTTTGTTATTGAGAGGAAAGAGCGCGCACATATTTACATATTCATCTAACCGCCTCTCTCAGCAGTGGACGGCGTCGAGACGTTCGTTAACAGAATATCGCTGCAAATTAAGGTATTTCCAACTCATTTTTACTTCTAAGCGAGGAAACAAAAAAGACATTCGCCGTGAATATATCGGGCATTAAATCAAGTTTAGTCTCTTGTCAGTTACGCGTGCACGAGCAGTAAGTTGCTGGATGCAGTTCACTTAACGGCCACCGGTGTCGCTAAAAACAAGCGTTTCTGTATTCTACATATAGCTCCTTTACACTTCATATTTCAAGTAGACTAAACTTAAGAATCTAAAGCTTTTTTGTTTGTTTGTTTGTTTAAATAACTTTGAGTGTTGAACTGTAAGGTTCCTCATTGTTTTCTGCAGGAAATTAATGCAAAAACAACTTCAAGCAGGGAATATCTGCTGCAAAAATACCCTAGAAATGTAAAATGTGGGAATAAAAGGATCGTGTAATGAATTCTTTTTAATTGTGAAATGTGATATTTCATTATTGTGCATATGAATGTCAGATGAATGGGAGTTTAGTGCCTGTTTCTGTCAGATTATGTAGTTTAGACTGTTTTTGAATGCGAAGCCAACATGGAGACGTGTTCGATTACAAATAAATACATAGTGTGTTTTTAATATGGTTGGTTAGAAAACAATATGCCCTCATAAATATGTAAATGTCTCTGAAAATAAACTATGATGGGGATTTCCTCTTGGTAAAAGGTGAATTTGAATGGCTGGCTGCTCATGCGAACAGTCCTTTGAACAATTGCCCTGTTTTTTCAGCATGTTTGGGGTAAAAGATCCCTTGATCACAAACAATGTTGTATACTGTATTGTGTAGTATACATACTGCTGTAACAGCAACAGAACTGATGTCAAGAGATACAGTATTTTACAAGATAAAAGACCTCAAAAAAATCAAATGAAGAGCGACACTCCCCTCTAGTGGGCGGAATAAAAACAGCAAGACTCTGAGACGTTAATTCAGCTTTTGTTTAAGCAAAGACTCGTATTATGGTCTGAAAGCTTAAGATTGTTAAACACACATACTTTATGAAACACTTTGGTTCACTGTTTCTTTATTCAGGATGATTGGCAATATTTATATTGATTACTGTAGCACTGGGAGTGATAAATTATAAACTGTTGTTCAAAGTTTTATGAGTTTTGTCTATACTGAGATGTTTGATCAATAAAACCAACCGTGTTTTTTTGTGGTTATATTTTGTATGGGGTACTAAATATTTGATATATTTATCCACACACACACACACACACACACACACACACACACACACACACAAATGCAATAAAAATAAAAATAAAAACACATCGTTGGAGTGTTGTGTGACTAAATGATTCTAGAAAAAGTAAATTTAATTTAATATGTAAGCTTGACATTTATTTTGATGAATATAAAAATATTGAGTATAAAAGTCTGTTTCTGTTAGCCTTTTAATTGTGGAAGAAAGATGTAAACTCATACCACACATTTATTGTGGTTATTTAACCTGACTCAGATCAAGACTTTTCTTTCTATGTGTAAAATTTTGATTTCACTGGTTTATTAAATCCCACCAATGACCAAACTTCACTGTGCCTCAGTCTGTTCTGCGTGTAGTTACTGTAACTGACCGCTGGGTGTCACTGTCGCCGCTGAAATCACGCGCGCAGGTGCCGCGCATTATAACCGCCGGCGGGAAAGATGAACACACAAACACACACACGGTCATGACGGAGGTTTAAATAAGCAGAAGTGATTAATGAGTGAGTATGACATGAGACAAACACACAAACATGGTGTTTTAAACACAAGTTCACAGTTACAGGCAGTTTCTCTCCTTTTTTATGAAGTTTGACTAGAGTTACAGCATAAATAGGTTTGTTTGTATTGAATGTTAGTCAGGTTTGTCACGTGGGTTTTCGTCGATTGTTTTAAAATTAAGAAACGGAATCGAAGCAGTTTAGTGTTTTTTAAACTGAATAGAGTTCACATTAGTTCTGTTTTCTTTTATTGTTTTCAGTTTACTGTCAACCATTAGAGTTAACAATTTGCTAACGGCAGAAAAATAAATAAATAAATAAATAAGATGGGCGGGAAACGACGATTCTTTTTTACAACGCTAATTGATTTCTGATTGCAGCAGAACTGAAGCATGTTAATTTAGCAGTAGAAAACGAATAACTGTACATCAGTGTACCACAAAATTATGTTACGTAAACGTACTTATGATAAATGCTTGTAAATATATATTTTTTTAATCTTAAAGGGATAGTTCGCCCAAAAATGAAAATTCTGTCATCATTTACTCCCCCTCAAGTTGTTCCAAACTTGTATAAATTTCTTTGTTCTACTGTACAAAAAGGAAGATATTTGGAAGAATGTTTGTAACCAAGCAGATCTCGCCCCCCATTGACTAACATAGTAGGAAAAAAATACTATTGTAGTCAATGGGGTTTGAGATCTGCTTGGTTACAAACATTCTTCCAAATATCTTCCTTTTTACTTGAGGGGGAGTAAATGATGACAGAATTTTAATTTTTGGGCGAACTATCGCTTTAAGTTGGAGGACAACATTTGTCTCTGTCACAAGAAGAATTTTAAACACTAGTTTATTTTTCAGTGTAAATTAGTTTTCAGTTCACACCATTATTTTCAGTTTTGTTTTATAAGTTTTAAGTCTGCTGCCAATCCTATAAATACATTTATTTTTCATCTCTTTTCACTAAATGACTGAGCTGAAACGACTTTAAATGTTTGCAGCATGTTTAATTTAGCTGAATAAATGATAGTTAATCATTGCAACAAAAGTTTTCTTTATACAGTACAGATTGTTTCAAAGCAGCTTCACAGTAATAAACAGGAAAATTAATGATTCAAATATGAGACAAATTCAATACAACAGTATTGAAAACAATAGAAGACAACAGTGACTGTTTTGTCTAGTTTTCCAGTAAATATCTTTTTTTTTTTTTTTTTTTTTAAACTTAAAATAAGACCAAAGTGTCTGATGAGCAGACGTAAAACATGTTTTCAGAGAATGTTTTTATTATCATTATTATATTGAATTTTTTTGAGCTTAAGTGGAAAAAAATTGCTTCTGCCACATGAAAAATTGTGAAAATCGTTTTCTGATAATGAATAATTATGAACGAGTACTGTGAATAATGTTTGAAACTTCTGTCAGTCCTATAAAAAACATTTTTCATCTCTTTTCACTAAAGGAGTTTAAATGTTTGCAGCATGTGTAATTTAGTGGTAAAAAGTAAAAAAAAAAACCCACTGCAAATTATTTTTAACAGCTACTTTATTTTTCAGTTCACACCATTATTATGAGTATCATTTTTATGAGTGTTTGAAACATACTGTCAATAATAATAATAATAATTATTATTATTATTATTATTTAATAACATAAGTGGGGAAAAAAGCTCAATAAAAGCTCTGTTTATTTTTCAGTGTCAGCTCACATTGTTCTTTTCAGTCTCTCATGTTATAAAAAAAAGTTTAAAAAGGCTGTAAATCCTATAAAAACATTTATTTTCTTGTCTTTTCACTAAATGACTGAGTTAAAATGAGTTTAAATGTTTGCAGTAAGAGGGATGTGCTTAAGTGGAAAACAAAACAAATTATTTTCTTAAAGGGTTAGTTCAACCAAAAATGAAAATAATGTCATTAATTACTCACCCTCATGCCGTTCCACACCCGTAAGACCTTCATTCATCTTCAAAACACAAATTAAGATATTTTTGTTGAAATCCGATGGCTCAGTGAGGTCTGCATAGCCAGCAATGACATTTCCTCTCTCGAGATCCACTAATGTACTAAAAACATGTTTAAATCAGTTGATGTGAGTACAGTGGTTCAATATTAATATTATAAAGTGACGTGTGTGCCAAAATAACGACTTTTTAACAATATCTAGTGATGTCCGATTTCAAAATGCTGTTTCGGAGCTTTACGAATCTTTTGTGTCGATTCAGTGATTTGGGTCGCGTATCAAACTGCTGAAATCACGTGACTTTGGCGCTCCGAACCACTGATTCGATTTGTAAAGCTCCGAAGCTTCATGAAGCAGTGTTTTGAAATTTGCCATCACTAGATATTGTTTAAAAGTCTTAATTTGTTTTTTTTTGGCACACCAAAAATATTCTCGTCGCTTTATAATATTAAGGTAGAATCACTGTACTCGCATGAATTTTTTTTTAGTACATTTCTGGATCTTGAGAGGTTCAGTGACATTGCTGGCTATGCAGGCCTCACTGAGCCATCGGATTTCATCAAAAATATCTTAATTTGTGTTCTGAAGATGAACGAAGGTCTTACAGGGTGTGGAACGACATGAGGGTGAGGAATAAATGACATTATTTTCATTTCTGGGTGAACTAACCCTTTAACAGCTATTTTATTAATTTCAGTGTGTAAATTAGTTTTCAGTTAATTTTCATACCATTATTATCGTAGTATTAGAAACTGCTGTCAATAATAATAGATTTATTTTTTATTTATTACCTGTTTTTAAGCTTAAGTGGGGGAAAAAAACTTTATTTTTCAGTGTCAGTTCACACCATTCTGCCTTTTTAAACTTTAAAAATGTTTAAACAGCATTTTTAAACTCTTTTTTTTTTTTCTTTTTTTTTTAATAACATGATAGTTCAGTCTCTGATATAAAAAAGTAAAAACAAAATTGTTTTCAGAGACTTGGAAAACATTCTCAGAAAACAAGTCTGTTTTCAATCCTATAAAAACATTTATTTTCTTCTCTTTTCTAAATAACTGAGTTGAAATTAGTTTAAATGTTTGCAGTAAGAGGAACGTGTTTAAGCTTAAGTGGAAAACAAACAAACATTACTTTATTTTCTTAAAAGCTACTTGATTTTTCAGTGTGTAAATTAGTTTTCAATTCCCACAATTATTTTCAGTCTCATTTTACAAGTGTTTGAAACTGCTGTCAATAATAATAATAGATTTATTTTTATTTATGAACTGTTTTTTAAGCTTAAGTGGGGGGAGAGAAAACTTTTTAAAAAAGCTGTTTATTTTTTCAAAGTCAATTCACATCATTCTGCATTTTTAAACTTTAAAAACTGTTTTAAAATGCTAAATGTTTGCTGTAGAAGCAATGTTTCTTTAAAGCTTAAATGAAAAATACACTTATTTTCTTAACAGCTACTTGATTTTTTTTTCAGTGTGTAAATTAGTTTTCAATTCCCCACCATTTTATGAGTGTTTGAAACAGCTGTCAATCAAAACAATAATGTTCACTAAATTATGGAGCTGAGATGAGTTTAAATGTTTGCAGCGTTAAGTTAAAAGAAGGGAAAAAATGATTTTCTGACAGCTAGTTTACATTTCAGAGTGTAAAGTTAATCGTTCACTCTAACGCATTGATGCTCATCTCGTCTGCAGCTGGAGCGTGAGAGAGAGAGAGACGATGCAGCCGCTGCAGATGCTGGAGGTTCCCGGGTTCAGACAGAAGCTGCTGGAGGCCTTGAGTCTGGGCAGACGGCAGCAGTACAGCTTCCCCCTCATGCAGAGGGAGGAGCCGCTCAGCAGACGCGCATGTCCCCCGGGGCCGCAGCCCCTCCCTGCCCGGATCCTTCTGCAGAGCCGAGGATGAGAGCGAGAGCGAGCTGCTGTATCTCTCTTTCGTCACAGCCTCCTCCTCCATCCCTCCGCTCTCCTCGTCATCCTCCTCATCATCTGAGAGCGAAAGCACGTCGTCGAGGCGCTCGCGCAGACGCAAACGCAACAGTCATGGCGTGAGAGAGCCACTCGTCATGGGAAACCAGGACGGAAAGCTGAAGCGCTCCGGTGGAGGGGAAGCAGGAGGTGCGGTGGATGAGAATGGAGCTCACGAGGGTGTAAAGAAAGGGAAGAAATCCCATGGAAAGGGAGGGGAGGGAGGGAAGAAGAAAAACAAATCAGACAGATCCTCCGTTTTCCCTCACATACGGAAGCGTAAGAACCTGAAAGCGAAAGGGTTGCTGAGCGCCTCCAAAGAAGATGCGCTGGATGAACTTGATAGCGTTCCATCTCTGTGCAATAAGACGCCAGATCTCTCCGGAGATGAGCTCGGACAGTCTGACATGGAGACCGAGAGGCCTCGTCTGGTGGCTGACAGCAGGCAGACCACACTGGATGCCACCGACGGCCCCGAGGAAGAGGAGAAGATCCGCAGCTCCGGATCCGACACGGATATGTATAGTTTCCACTCTGCCGCCGAGCAGGAAGATTTGCTGGCTGACATCCAGCAGGCCATCCGGATGAAGCAGGGAGTGATGCTCACCACTGCCGTCGAGCTTCCCTGGGAGAAGGATTGTAAACAAACCAACGGCGGGGACACTAAAAACACTCCGACCCCCGACTCGGAGCAATTTACAGTGCTGGAAGCCTTTCCTAAACAAGAGCACGTTAGTGCGGCGCACCTCCCTGAGGAGAGGGTAGACGAGGAGACGGCTGTGAATGGAGACTCAGATGCGGCCCTTTGTACCATCACAAAAGAGCCTGAGGCCCCCCTTCCTCCTCCAGCGGTTGTCAAGACAACCAGTGAGTGCAGCTTCCCAGACCTCACTGCTTCGTTTGAAAGTGCAGTGGAGGCCGTGGAAGAGGACGATTCAGCTCCGGACGCTCCCAGCACGGATACCCTGTCGGCGGGGTCCGTGGAATGTCTGAGCGCCGTGGAAGTGAGCGAACGGCGCAAGAGCAGCGTGACGTTCGCGCACCAGGAAAGCCCCCTGGCCACACGGCTGCTGAAGTCCTCGGTCAAGCCGTATCCACCAATCAGCACGTCCTACATCAAAACCACCACGCGGCAGCTGAGCTCGCCCTCCTGCTCGCCCGCGCCGTCCCCGTCTCACAGCCCGCTGTTCACGCGGCGAGGGCCCGACGCCAGGGCCGAGAGGAGACGGGTCAAGCGGCAGCGCTCCTACAGCATCACCGACCCCATCAGCCGCTCCGCCGACTGGACCGAGGAACTTCGGTCTCTTCCTCCGAAAACGGCCAGATCGGCTGACTATCTGGAGTACGGAGGCTCGGAGGGAACGCTCAGGAAGGGCGGCTCGGCGCTCGCTGCCACACGGAGGGCGTCTGCAACTCAGGCGTCGACATGCAGCTTTCAGGAAGTTTTCACAGGTGAGACAGTGACACGTTTGTTAGCATTAGTTAATGCATGAACTAACAATGAGCGATGCATTTATTAACTGTTGTAGTGCATTAACTAATGTTAACGAATGCAATCGTAATGTTGAGATTAATGTATGATTTAGAAGTATTCATTATAAAGTAATTTGGAAGCTTTTGTACTTTTTAAAGTACATCACTAAATTCTTCCCATTACTTGCATCTATACTAGAAAATATTAGGAACATTAACCCTATAAAGCCTACTGTATCATATACAATACACATTTCTAATGTCTCTAAAGTGTGAAATATGATACTCGGAGAACTTTTTCTTCAGTTCATTTTTTTAATATTTTATCTAAAGGTTCAATAAACGGTTCCATTTAAAAAAAAAACAAACAAAAAAAACCATTGATTTTTCTGAGTATTATGGTTAAACAATAATGAGCAATACATTTGTTATAGTAGTAATCTTTGTTAATGTCAGTTGAAAAAAAAAAAATAACTGAATGAAGGTGAAGCGACGCAAGTGACGACAACGTTTCATTTCATAAATTATTTGTCAGACTTTAAATGATTACAAAATAACTAACAGTGAGCAATACATTTGTTACAGGAGTAATCTTTAAAGGGTTAGTTCAATTGAAAATGAAAATGTCATTAATTACTCACCCTCATGTCGTTCTACACCTGTAAGACCTTCGTTCATCTTCAGAACACAAATTAAGATATTTTTGATGAAATCCGATGGCTCAGTGAGGCCTCCATTGAGAGCAAAGCCATTCAAACTCTCAAGGTCCATAAAGGTACTAAAAACATATTTAAATGAGTTCAGTGGTTCTATCTTAATGTTATAAAGCAACAATACTTTTTGTGCGCCAAAAAAACAGACTTTTCAACAATATCTATATGGGCCGATTTCAAAACACTGCTTCGGAGCTTTACGAATCAGTGAATCAGAGCACCAAAGTCACATGATTTCAGCAGTTTAGCCGTTTGATAGGAGATCAGATTCGAAACAAAAGATTCGTAAAGCTTCGAAGCTTCATGAAGCAGTGTTTTGAAATCGCCCATCACTAGATATTGTTGAATAAAGTCGTTATTTTGTTTTTTTTGGCACACAAAAAGTATTCTCGTTGCTTTATAATATTAAGATGTATATTAATTTATGTACCTTGAGAGTTTGAATGGCTTTGCTCTCAATGGAGGCCTCACTGAGCCATCGGATTTCATCAAAAATATCTTAATTTGTGTTCTGAAGATGAATGAAGGTCTTACGGGTGTGGAACGACATGTAATAAATGACATTTTCATTTTTGGGTGAACTAACCCTTTAATGTTAGTTAAAAAAATATAACTATGGTGGTGAAGAGATGCAAGTGACGCCGTAGGTCACATGACAATGACAACGTTTCATTTCATAAATTATTTGTCAGGATTTAAATGGTTAAACATCAACTAACAATGAGCAATACACATGTTAGTTAATAAACATAACTGAATGGAGGTGAAGCGACACAAGTGGTCACATGACAATGACGTTGTCTCATTTATACTACACACATTCATACTATATAGAACTATTTTTTAATGGACGTGAAGTAAGTTCAAATTCAAATGTAGCACCTATTCAGACACATGATTTCAGAGTCTCTGTCCTGTAGAGAGGCATTATGGGACGGCATTGAGAGGCTGGAGATGATGTCATGTGTCTAAGCAGTGAAAGGAAACATGTCGAGTCTGATTGTCACACACTGACACCAAGAACAGCGCAGAGCAAAAATAAGCATGTGAGAGACGGATAGAACTGGCCCGTCTGTAGTTTCCACAGTCAGTGACAGAGAGAGTTCGAGAATGAAGCAGCGAGTGAAAGAGAGGCAGTTCACTGGTGTTGTTTTGGCCGTCGAGTGAATATATTCTCTCTTTCAGTCTGTGTTGTGTTGGCAGAGCTCTTTGTCTTACTGACTGATAAACAACTCTGATCTGAATGAATCGCTCTCACTGACTCTCTCTCCTGCTCCCCGTTAGATCCATCTGAACTTTGATTCCCAGATCCTGTATTTCTGTCTTGTTTAGATATTTGTGCTGGAAAACATTCTTAAATCAAGATGCATTTACTGGAGAAGTGAGATGACTTCAGATATTAAAGGGTTAGTTCACCCAAAAATGAAAATAATGTCATTAATTATTCACCCTCGTGTCATTCCACACCCATAAGACCTTTGTTCATCTTCAGAACACAAATTAAGATATTTTTGTTGAAATCCGATGGCTCAGTGAGGCCTTCATAGCCAGCAATGACATTTCCTCTCTCAAGATCCATTAATGTACTAAAAACATATTTAAATCAGTTCATGTGAGTACAGTGGTTCAATATTAATATTATAAAGCCACGAGAATATTTTTGGTGCGCCAAAAAAACAAAATAACGACTTATTTAGTGATGGCCGATTTCAAAACACTGCTTCATGAAGCTTCGGAGCGTGTCGAATCAGCGGTTCGGAGCACCAAAGTCACGTGATTTCAGCAGTTTGCCGGTTTGACACGCGATCCGAATCATGATTCGACACGCTGATTCATAACTCTCCGAAGCTTCATGAAGCAGTGTTATTTTGTTTTTTTTGGCGCACCAAAAATATTCTCGTCGCTTTATAATATTAATACTGAACCACTGTACTCACATGAACTGATTTAAATATGTTTTTAGTACATTAATGGATCTTGAGAGAGGAAATGTCATTGCTGGCTATGCAGGCCTCACTGAGCCATCGGATTTCAACAAAAATATCTTGTGTTCTGAAGATGAACGACGGTCTTACGGGTGTGGAGCGGCATGAGGGTGAGTAATAAATGACATAATTTTCATTTTTGGGTGAACTAACCCCTTTAAGTCTTGTTTTTCTGAAATAATGAAGTGCAAATATCTGCCAATGGGGTCAGAGAAATATATTCTTGTTTTCCCTTTGAATTAAGCTGATTTTTCCGACTCCACTGACAGATTTTCTTTTCTTGTTTTAAGCATGAACTCGCTTCATTTGATGAATTTCTGAGTTTCTTCAGAATAGATGTCATGCACATGTAAATAAATATGTGAATCAGAGTTTAGGGTTCATATAAACAGAACATTCAGAAACAAACAGGAAAATATCAGAATCAACTTCAGCAAATTTACTGTAAATTCTGCTGTAAAGCAGCTCTACAGAAGATAATAGAGTCAGCTCAATTCAGTTCACTACAATACAGTGATGTCATTATTTAACATCCTCTCAGAGCAGGATATCTGCATCCCTTCTTTTCCCTTGCTCTTCCCGTCTGATCCACACACACACTAGAGCAGATGGCATCGTGCTAATCAGACCCCAAGGACTCTCGTCCATTAGTGACATCACTCGCTCGCTCTCAGCCAATCAGATCAAGAGCTGATAGCTGTAGTTCAAAGCCCATGTTAGACTGTATTGACTGCTGAGATCCGGATCGATGGGAAACGGCGGCTGAATAAACGCTAGAGACCGTCATGTGACTCTGCGATTATCATTCTACACTCTTAAAAATAACCTTTCCAAAAGGGGTTTTCGCAGCGATGCCGTAGAAGAGCCATTTTTGGTTCGCCAAAGAACCTTTCAATGATCAGTTCTTAAAAGAACCATTTTTTTCTTAGTGTGAAGAACATTTTAATAATCTGAAACTTTCAATGGTTCCATGGATGTTCATTAAAAATTAAAAAGAACCAGCTCGAAAGATTCAATACACAGCTATTCTTCCTCGGTATTTTTGTGTTGTTTTCCAGTACTTAACATGCTCAAAAACTCTTGAAAATTTGCACACACGCCATTAGGTTCGTGCCAAAGCTGGTACCCGGGCGTGGCAATAGGGCTCTATAGCGCCCCCTTGAACACAATCGGATATCTTGGCTACACACTAGCACGTATATGTATGAAACTCGATACACATATAGAGCTCATCGAGCCGAACAACTTATGAACTGCAATTCATAAACTCCGCCCAACAGGAAGTCTGTTATTTAGGGTTGTTTGAAGAAAGAAAAAATGCTCTGGAATTTGAATTTGGAGTTTACCCCATTCATGCGGTGTGCTTTTGCCTGCATTAAAGGATGAGGAATATTTTAGGCCTTCTCCTTTTCTTTATATCTGAATGACAAAGTAAAGATAGAGCCAGTTCATGTGTAACACACTGACAACATAGTTTTATATAATGAGATTAACCCGTTAGCATTTTTAACCCCTTAAAATTTGCCTAAAAAAAGCATACCCAAAGTAAATTGCATGCTGTTTTTGAACCTTTTGGAGCTATTGGAGTTAGCTAACGCTAACAGGTTAATAAAAATACCATAAAGCACTGTTTGTTTTGCTGTAGATTCAGCAGAAGCTCAGATTATTTAGGTCCAGTGTTTGGATTGTTTTGGTTCTGAATAAGAACCAGTTTTAGACGCGTTCTTGCTGCTCTTTTGTGTTCTCCTCACACAGATCGATCGGGTTAAACAAACCGTGTCAAATCTCTCTAAACGCTTGTCAGTCGGTGAGCAGGACGCCAGTGTGAGTCTGTCTGATTTCTGTTGCTCCAGTCTAATGTTACTGTATTTTCTTGTGCTGAACTCCAGTATCTAAAATTGATATGCTGACTGATATCATTCATCCCTAGAGACAGGAGAATGTGTGTTGATTGATGTCTTAAATAGACAGAACTACATCTCCCATGATGCACCTTACTGTATCTTGGCTCTCTGACACAGTTTAATAGCAGGCTCATCTTTGATCTTATTGACATGCTAATGAAGTTAATGATCTGTTGATAATCAGGCCTGTAAACTTGAAGTGACCGTGTGTGAGTCTCTCTGCGCACGGCACAGACTCTGGAAGCTTGTTTCTGCTATGGAATAAAAAATAAGAAAAAGTAATTGTGACTTCTCACAATTCTGACTTTATTTATTGCAATTCCGAGTTTGTATTGGAATATGTGCATTTTGGGATATCGCATTTAAAAAAATGCTGGATTGAAACGCCAAAAAATCTAAAAATGTGAAGTTAAATTTGTAATTTTGGATGGAAACATCTTTTGTCTTGCCATTCTGACTTTATTGCCATTCTGACTTTATATCTTGCAATTTTGACTTTTTTTCTAAGAATTCTGAAATATATTAGATATATAGATTTTTTTTTTTTTCTCGCAATTGTAAAAAAAAAAAAATGTAGATATATTAATTTTCCTCGCAATTCTGACTTTATTTCCTGCAAATGCAAGTTTAAATCTCGCAATTCTGATTTTAGCCATGTTTTATGTGCATTTTGGGATATCGCATTAATAATCACTGGATGGAAACGCCATCAATTCTGCAAATGTGTTAAATTCGCAACTTTGGATGGAAACAGCTTTTGTCTCGCAATTCTGACTTTATTGCAATTCCAAGTTTATTTCTTGCAATTCTGACTTTAGCCATGTTTCCATCCACCTATTTTAATGTGCTTTTTGGGATATTGCATTAAAAAAAACACCGGATGGATACGCCATCAATTCTAAAAATGTTAAATTCACAAGTTTGGATGGAAACAGCTTTTGTCTTGCAATTCTGACTTTATTTCAGTTTATATTTTTCAATTTTGACTTTTTTTTTTCCTAAGAATTCGTAAATATATTAGTGTTTTTTTCCCCTCACAATTATAAAATATATTAATGTAGATGTATCGATTTTCATTGCAATTCTGACTTTGTCTTGCAATTCTGAACTCAGCCATGTTTCCATCCACCTATTTCTGTGCATTTTGGGATATCGCATTTAAAAGCGCTGGATTGAAACGCCAAAAATTCTAAAAATGTGGTAAATTTGTAACTTTGGATGGAAACATCTTTTGCTTACAATTCTGACTTTATATCTTGCAATTTTGACTTTTCTAAGAATTCTGAAATATATTAGATATAGATTTTTTTTTTTTTTTTTTTTTTTTTCCCTCACAATTGTAAAATATATTAAATGTAGCTATATCAATTTTCTTTGCAATTCTGACTTTATTTCCAGCAAATGCAAGTTTAAATTTCACAATTCTGATTTTAGCCATGTTTCCATCCACCTTTTTTTATGCATTTTGTGATATCGCATTAATAATCGCTGGATGGAAACGCCATAAATTCTGCAAATGTGTTAAATTCACAAGTTTGGATGGAAACAGGTTTTGTCTTGCAATTCTGACTTTATTTCAGTTGTTTATATTTTGCAATTTTGACTTTTTTCCCCCCTAAGAATTCGGAAATATATTAGTGTTTTTTTTACCTCACAATATATTAATATATTAAATGTGTATATATCAATTTTCCTTGCTATTCTGACTTTATTTCCTGCAAATGCAAGTTTATATCTCACAATTCTGACTTTTTTTTTCTCAGAGTTGTGAAATATATTAGATTTTTTTTTTTTTTTTTTTCTCAATTGAGTTTGTATAACTTTTTTATTTTTATTTTATTTTTATTTTTTTTTTCCTCACAATAGAGTTTAGATTAAATTGCAAGGAAAAGTCAGAATTGCATCACCAATTCTCTTATTCTGTGGAGGAAACAAGCTTCCATGTCTATATGACTAAAGAAACTGCTTTCAGACCAGCACCACTGCATCACGCCTAAATGAAAGTGAGCTGGAAGGTTTAGACCGGATCTTATGCAAATATGGAATTGCGCTGTGCTTTGATGCAGGAGCTCGCAGTGATCATGTGACTCCATTGATATTTTCAGTTTAGTGAGACTGAGAGCTGAAGCTCTGCAGCAGTGACTCATTCACAAGAAACCAAGCTGAAGTCTGTGTGCGCTGCAGAAATTACTGTCTCACACACTTTATTTCTCTAACTAAAGCTAAAATTGCTGTTCGTTTCAAAGCCAAATGATTTTAGGTTTTGAAATGCAGCCATTAGTTTCACATTACCCGGTCTACTTTTTTCTTTTCAATGCATAAAAGGAATATGATGAAAGCTAGTTTTTGACGGAATAAAAAAATGGAAAATGTGTAATTCTGAAATGAATATACTACATTTTTATGTGCTTGACAACACGTTTGCAAAGAGCAAAATGACTCATTTGTCGATGGTTTTTCTGTGTCTGCAGGCCGGACGTTGCTGGAGAAGTTTTTCCAGCAGGAGGATTCCAGCGAGCCGGAGGAGGCGGAGAAGATTTGCTCCAGGATCCTGGCATGGGTCTCCTGCTTCCCTTCAGTGACTGTTTCAGAGAGGCGTGCGGCAGCAGCGGACAGATCGCACCCAAATTTGACGTGAGTCCTGTTAGACTTCACATTCACTGCCCCTAAATGCTCCTAATTGTGTTTTACATTCATCCAAGGTCAAAAAACACTTCAATTTTCTCATAATATCCACTGCAGCATCAGCTCTTTTCTCACAGTGTCTGAAACGGTTTAATCAAGGATTTGGTCTCTTTAAACCCCGCCTTTCTGAGAGCCTGCTCCTCTGATTGGCCCAGTCTGCATAAAGTTTAAGTCTTTGGATTAGAGGTTTAGATCAAACCCAGACCAGGATATTACCACACTGTGATGAATGGCCACATGTGCAGTCTTGTTGTCCTTTCTTACTGGCTTTGGTTGGCATCATGTGATCTGCTTCTTTGTGATTGGCTCTTACCAGGAATGGCTTTGCATCATCTTTGGTTCCCAAGCAGGTGAAAAACAGTCAGAGCGCCATC